>NW_022987644.1:2289733-2453959 GCF_902827165.1 Trematomus bernacchii
AGCAGCCAGTGCTAAGATGGCTTTCTTACAAATACAACACAGATTTAAAACACATGTCAATGATTTGAATTACTTTCTGTCGTGCAGAGTCCATGAACTCTTGTCCTTTTCCCCCTCAGGGTCCCGTTATGCCCGGCAGTCATTCTGTGGAGAGATTCGTCATCGAGGAAAACCTGCACTGTATCATCAAGACTCACTGGAAGGAGAGGAAAACCTGGTGGGTAACGAGCTTCCTTCTGTCCGAATGGGCAACACACACGACACGTTTGAACACTTCTTTGTTTTTCCCCTCAGTGCCGCCCAGTTACTCAGCTATCCGGGGAAAAATAAGATCCCGCTCAACTATCACATCGTGGAGGTACAGTTTTATTTTTTACAAGCTACATCTCGAGACTATCTTCTCTCATCTAAATGAGGATTTGACATATGAATGTTTCTTATTCTCAGGTGATCTTTGGAGAGCTGTTCCAGCTGCCAGCGGCTCCTCACATCGACGTCATGTACACCACGCTGCTCATCGAGCTGTGCAAACTGCAGCCCGGCTCGCTGCCACAAGTCGTATCCTCACAGCAGTTTACGTCTTCAACAGAAGCTGAAATATAGGATTATGGTGTCTTCTTAATGAAGTGTATACGCTTGAAACGGTGTCCTGTAGTGGACAAACGGTGTATTAAGATTCAAGTCAAAATTAAGACTTTTTCTCAAAATCTCAAAATTAAGACTTTTTCTCAAAAATCTCAGAAATCAAGACTTTTTCTCAAAAATCAAGACTTTTTCTCAAAAATCTAAAAATTATAACTTTTTCTCAAAATTAAGACTATTTCTAAAAAATCTGACTTTTTCAAAAAAATCTGACTTTTTCTGAATACTTAAAAATGTTAACAATCACTGGTCACCGGCTTGAGCTTCAATATCAGGATCCATGTATTTATGATCCTCTCAAGAATGGAAGTATTCATCACATTGTCATTTGTGCATGGCTTGTAAAAATCTTAGGTGTAGCATTTATCACGGGTTTATCTTGATATTTACATCTTACAATGTTTACTACTGTACTCAAACACACAGTCGGCTGTCAAACATGTTGTTATCATTCAGCCAAATGTATTTCCCGCTTGTTTCTGATATCATAACATTAAACATGTGATAGTTAGGAGTCTTTAGGCACGAGGCATTGGGTAAAGAACACATGTTTCTCCACTCTAAAGACTTGTTTCCTGAACGCCTGCTGTAGTTGGCCCAAGCCACAGAGATGCTGTTCATGAGGCTGGACAGCATGAACACCAGCTGCATAGACCGGTGAGCTACTGAACATCTGATTACATTGATGAGGGAACAACTGAAGTAGCAGATCCCGTCTCTTACTTTTCCTTTTTCATTGCAGACTAATCAACTGGTTTTCTCATCATTTGAGCAACTTCCAGTTTCGATGGAGCTGGGACGACTGGTGAGTGAAATCACTTTTATTTATAGCAGCTACTGATTGTCTTATATTGACAAAAAGATGCGCCGCTAGGTTATACTACTTTAGAATATATTTTAGTTTAGTATAGACTTGTAACATGCTTTAAGTGTTTTTCCAGAGTGTGTTTGATAGTTGTGGTCGAGATAACGTTTTTGTATATAATAATAATAATAATAAATTCTATTTATATAGCGCTTTTCTAAGACCCAAAGAACTGATATTAGTTTCAGTTTGTTTGTGATCAGGCCAGCTATAATAAATGTATGTTTGGAGAACTGTGACGTATTTCTTCTTTCATAGCAATTCTCCTTCATACTTTCTTGCTGTGAAATAGGTCTTAAATTCTATTCAAAGTGGTCTTAAAAAGTCTTACATTTCAGTTGGTGAAACCTGCAGGAACCCTGTTAAAGGATTGGTCTTATTTAGTCTCAGTTTCTGAGAATATTTTGCACTGCTTAGTTTAATTTGAGTTAGTTTTAGAGTTTTTGTCAGTGATAATGCGCTGCTGTGTTGACGGCGTTGTTTCCTCTGTGAAGGTCTGACTGTCTGACCATGGATCTAGAGAAGCCCAAGCCCAAGTTCATCAAAGAAGTTCTGGAGAAGTCTATGAGGTAATAAAGGTTTATTTCCACACATTATTCATTTTGCATTGTGAATTTTCCCTTTCTCTCATTAAGTTAAAGTACATTTAGAAGCTGTATTTTCTGTATTAATGAAGCTTTAATGAATTCAGGCCTCGAGTTTTAGAATCATATATCCTTCAATATATTTTCCCTTTGATCTTTAAATCCAAAACGTTTCTCATGAACTAAATGTGTCGTTTCCCCCCCTCTCTTCAGACTCTCCTACCACCAGAGGATCGTGGACATCGTCCCTGCATCCTTCTCCGCTCTCATCCCCGCTGAAAACATCTTTGTTTACAAATACGCAGATGAGAGCAGCTGTAAGAACATTATCATAACATAGATTTTACTCAACAGTAGTATCATCTGCATCTAAAATATGTATACTTACCTCTGTCAACCTCACATGTTTCTACAGATCTTTCCTGAATTAAGATATGATTGAATACCTAATGAATGTCTCTGCTCCCTCACAGCTTCGTTACCAGGTTACCCAGCATCCATCACTGTGGGAGACGCCATCAAGAACCGAGCGACCAACGAGGAGATCCTGGCCATCCTCAAAGAAGTGCCCAACCCCAACCAGGAGGACGACGACGGTCAGTGTCTCAGTTCAGTTTCCTCCATCTTACATGTGCTTTCTGAGCGCTCTGCACCTGTGCTTCTTGAGGAAAGTGTTAGAAAAGCTTGAGCTTCAATATCAGGTTTTTATTTATGATCCTCTCAAGAATGGAAGTGATCAAAACAAAAAATTATTTTTCTCAAAATCTCAAACTCCTGACTTTTTCTCAAAATCTCAAATTCTGACTCTTTTTCTCAAAAATCTGGATTTTTCTAAAAAATATCAAAATTCTGACTTTTCCTGAAAAATTCTAACTTTCCCTCCAAATTCTGACTTTTCCTCCAAATTCTGACTTTTCCTCCAAATTCTGACTTTTCCTCCAAATTCTGACTTTTCCTCCAAATTCTGACTTTTCCTCCAAATTCTGACTTTTCCTCAAAATTCTAACTTTCCCTCCAAATTCTGACTTTTTCTCAAAAACCTCAAAATTAAGACTTTTTCTCAAAAATCTCAAAATTAAGGCTTTTTCTAAAAAATCTCAAAAATCAGACTTTCTCAAAATTAAGACGTTTTCTCAAAAATCTCAAAATGATGACGTTTTCTGAATACTTAACATTTTTACTAATCACTCGTCACCAGCTTGAGCTTCAATCTCAGGATCCATGTATTTCTGATCCTCTCCAGAATGGAAGTAGTCATCACATACAGAGCATCAACTAGTTCCTGAACAGTGTCCTTCACATGCTGATATCCAAGAGAGGGAGTTACACAGTCACAAGATGGAGGAATAGAAAGCAGTATTCAATGTTTACTTCAGATTAGCTCCACGTCAGAAATGCTCATGCTTGTCATATGTCTATCTCCATAGAGGCTGAATCATCATGTTAATCACATAGCTATCATATGCCTCAAACAGTCCTGATGCTCTTCTAGGTAATCATACATCCTGTCATGTTCACAGCTACAGTTGGGATACCTTTGTTATCATGTGGACTCTGATATTGGAAAAGCGAATTCAGTATTTTCCCAACAGAAAGTCAAATCCTTTGCATTTTCTATTCCTAATTCAGATGAGGGCGAGAGCTTCAACCCTCTGAAGGTGGATGTGTTCCTGCAGACTCTGCTCCACCTGGCAGCCAAATCCTTCAGCCACTCCTTCAGCGCCCTCGGAAAGTAAGTTCAACACGACAGGAAAACTGACTCCGCTTCACATCAGTTTACCTGTTTTCATATGTGTGTAGCCCACCAAGCAGAGCATACCAGATAGCTAGTAAACGTAAAGGTCACCTATTATGCAAAATCCACTTGTTCATGTCTCTTCTACATCAACATGTGTCCCCTCTTCTTCATGTCTCTTCTACATCAACATGTGTCCCCTCTTCTTCATGTCTCTTCTACATCAACATGTGTCCCCTCTTCTTCATGTCTCTTCTACATCAACATGTGTCCCCTCTTCTTCATGTCTCTTCTACATCAACATGTGTCCCCTCTTCTTCATGTCTCTTCTACATCAACATGTGTCCCCTCTGAGTAAAGAGAGTCTGAAAGTTTCAGGAACAAAGATTCTCTCTCTTTTTGTCCTGATCCATTTATATAAAAACCTGTCTGAAAATGAGCTGATCAGATTTTGGCCACTTTATGATGTCATAACGATGTTTTGTCTTGTGCAACCATTAGCCAATCACCAACCAAGGAAACCCCCCCCACCACCTTATCACCTGAATCTCCTCCTAGAGCACCATTGTGTTCTTTGTAACCAAATCTCTCTCAGAGGGGCGTGGGGAGGGGCTCCTTATTTTCATCTAAAGTAACAGACAGAGAATCAGCACTTTGGAAACAGGGCTGAAACAGAGGGGGTTATGGGTAATGCTGCAATGATCTGTTTGGTGTTTCAGCCAATCAGAGACAGGCTCTGTATATATCTGAGACCTATAATATATTGATGAAAGACAGTATAATAGTGGACTCACCTGGTTCTGACTCCTTCAGGTTCCATGAGGTCCTGAAGGCCCTGACGGAGAACGACGAGGGGAAGGTGCACATCCTCAAAGTGGTTTATGAAGCGTGGAAGAATCACCCACAGGTACAAACAAACGGAAAGCCCTTAAATCAGATAGAAGCTTTGATCCATGTGTGTGAGCAGGTGAACATGTCCTGTGTCTCTGCTGCCCTTTAGATGGTGGCCGTGTTGGTGGATAAACTGATCCGGACGCAGATCGTGGACTGCGCCGCCGTGGCCAACTGGCTCTTCTCTCAGGACATGGCTCACGAGTTCACCAGGTGAGAGGAGACACATTATTTACCTACTTTTATATTGTTTTATTTATTTTATAGGTTTTAAAGGATTTTATGAATCTAATGGGTTTCAATAGCAATATTTATGTTTACGTGTTTTTTAAATATTTGAATCGTTTAACCTTTATTAGAATGATGGCATTTTTATTACGATGATCTTGTTTTTTTTATTTCTGTTGTACCGATATGTTCACTTAGTTTTATGGGGTTTCATATTGTGCATCGACTCAGTTGTCTTGTGTCTTATCTGTCAGAGAGAAATCATTATTTATTTGATTTGTATTATCATACCTTTGACCCCCTTGTGTCTATTAACCTGTTTAAATGTTATATTTTGTTGCATGTACCTTTTAAAAGTTCTTGACAAATAATCTGAGGGGAATTTCTTGTTGTTTATTTTGAACTTGTGATGTGTCATTTTGTAAAGCACTTTGAGCTGCATGTGTGAGTGCGATATAAATAAACCTTTATTATTATTATTATTACATGAACACATTCCTTGTTCTATTTAAAGGGTTAATAATGCACATTTATTCAGCCAGAAAATATAAAACCTACTGTTCCGTTTCCTGCATTATTGGTTAACAAGCTGTTTTCTCTCGGCCTCTGTGAAATAACTCTCTCCTGCTCCTCTAGACTTTTTGTGTGGGAGATTCTGCACTCGACCATCAGAAAGATGGACAAACACGTGCAGAAGATCCAGCAGGAGTTAGAGGAGGCCAAGGACAAACTGGAGAAACAGCAGCACAAACACAAGGTGACTTTATCCACCATCATCCTGTCCATCATTATTATAATCAGATCTACATCAGTGATGTGTTTAACCACCTGTCCCCGGCTTGAGCTTCAATCTCAGGATCCATGTATTTATGATCCTCTCAAGAATGGAAGTAGTCAAAAACAAAAAAAGATAATTTGTTGGTATTTTTCTCAAAATCTCAAAAATGTGGACTTTTTCTCAAAATCCTGACTTTTTTTCTCAACATTCGGACTTTTTCTCAAAAATAAAAATAAACTGACTTTTTCTCAATAATCTCAAAATTCTGACTTTTTCCTGAATACTTAAAATTGTTAATCACTGGGCTTGAGCTTCAATCTCAGGATCCATGTATTTACGATCCTCTCAAGAATGGAAGTAGTCATCACATACAGAGCATTTGGTACAACTAGTTCCTGAACAGTGTCCTTCACATGCTGATATACAAGAGAGGGAGTTACACAGTCACAAGATGGAGGAATATCGGGTCTAGTAGGTAATCATACATCCTGTCATGTACAAAATACTACGTTTTTTCTCAAAATGTTGGCTTTTTTCAAAAAATCTCAATTTCTGACTTTCTCTCAAAATTCTGACTTTTTCTGAATTCTGACTTTTTCTGAATACTTAAAAATGTTACTTATCCCTCGTCACCGGCTTGAGCTTCAATTTCAGGATCCATGTATTTCTGATCCTCTCCAGAATGGAAGTAGTCATCACATACAGAGCATCAACTAGTTCCTGAACAGTGTCCTTCACATGCTGATATCCAAGAGAGGGAGTTACACAGTCACAAGATGGAGGAATAGAAAGCAGTATTCAATGTTTACTTCAGATTAGCTCCACGTCAGAAATGAGCATGCTTGTCATATGTCTATCTCCATAGAGGCTGAATCATCATGTTAATCACATAGCTATCATATGCCTCAAACAGTCCTGATGCTCTTCTAGGTAATCATACATCCTGTCATGTTCACAGCTACAGTTGGGGTACCTTTGTTATCATGTTACTCTCATATTGGAAGAGGACATTCAGTATTTTCACAACACCATGCCATGGCGGTGATTTAAAGCTTCGGACTTAACGGTTTGTCCACAGAGGGACAGCGGGGACGAAGAGGACATGGAGAAGAACAGCGAGGATGAGGAGGGTCAGCTGGAGGAGCAGATCGACCGGCTGCAGGAGAAGGTGGAGTCGGCTCAGAGCGAGCAGAAGAACCTCTTCCTCGTCATCTTCCAGGTACGCAGGTTCTCCTTTTTTAAATGTCAAATGCATCCTGAGCCGTTTCTCAGAATATTACCCACACCTTTGGATCCATCCATTGTTGGCCCTACCATGTCACTGCAGAAATGTGACTATAGACAAGAGGACCAACAACTAAATGTAATATCATTTGTTCCCCCTCCCCCCCCCCCAGCGCTTCATCATGCTGCTGACGGAGCATCTGGTCCGCTGTGAGACGGGCAGCGCGGACATCAGCACGCCCTGGTACAAGAACTGCATCGAGAGGCTGCAGCAGGTCTTCCTCATGGTGAGACACACACACACACACACACACACACACACACAGCAGTAACCTAATGTGTACATCCTCTCCTCTCCTGCAGCACCATGTGACCATCCAGCAGTACATGGGCACTCTGGAGAACCTGCTGTTCACCGCAGAGCTGGACCCCCACATCCTGGCTGTGTACCAGCAGTTCTGTGCCCTGCAACTCTGAGACACACACACACACACACACACACACACACACACACACACACACAAAAAAGTAATTGGAGGAAATGTGTACCCGTGTTCTCGCAGTACCTGTGCTAAACACATTAGAAACTACCAGCTCTTGCATCAAGAATCTCCTCATTAGTTTTTATTTACATATTTCCGTGCCATTGGACGTTAGCTTCGTGCAACCGAGGATGTCTTTCAGTAGGAATTCAAACGAGAGTGAGACCGATCCTCCGTCATTAATTTGCTGTAGTGTTTTCCTTTCTTTGTCTTCTTTTTGCTCGTTTCAAGTTTTACTTCCTGCTCGTATTCTTATGACCGGGTCTTTTTAAAACTGTCTGAGTCCAGACGGAGAGGCGGTGGAACAGCGAGAGGTTTCAGTCAGAGCGCTCTACTTTTTTACATTTGTTTTATGTGGAATTGGGAAATGATTAAAACTCTGCAGAGTCTTTATCCGCCGCCTGTCTGTGTCATGTCATTTTCTTCAGCTTCAAAACATTTCCCATCTGGTGTATCTCATTCTGATGGTGCAGATGATCTGAGAACATACAGGGAGGAACAGATCATAAATCCCTTTATGCATCGTGGGGAAACGCCTGTTGAATCTTCATAGGCTGCAACTGCAAATTAATCGGCATTCGAAAATGATTTAGTCTAAAACACAATCTAATATTCCCTTTTATATTTCAATAGAGCACTACATAGTATATTATTTTTAAGCACCTTTAATACTACATCTGCAGCTTTTACTATAAGGAGAAAGAAACAATTAATTTGCTGGAGCAGAGAGATTACTAATTGTCATTTTTTTGTACTTTAATTTTCTTTTAAATTTGGGAAGCTCAACCCTTACCTGCTATATGTAAGGGATAATGTGCAGCGAGGCGGTCGTTCTGGGGAAAAGAAGGGTGTTCTTTTCCCCATAATGACCAAGTCGCTGCACATTATCCCGCTTATTACACGGCCACATTCTCAACAAAGTAACGACATGACTCCCAATATTAATTGAAATGCTTTTATAGATTTAGAAAATGTTTTTATTGATTTAAAAATTAGTAGGCTATTATTGATTTAAAATGACGTGCATCCGCTAAGAAAAATAGTCTGTTATTGTTTGAACTACTATGTAGCAACGGCAGGAACTGCTTCGATAGCGTTTTTGCGGACCTTTTTGAGTACAGATTTGAAAACATGGCTGCTTGCTTTAAAAGTAGCACAATTCATGATGTCAAACGTTGGGAAGTATCTTGATATCCCTGCCCTAATGCCAAAGTAACTGGCAACTGAATATGTTTTGCCGTTTGATGTCTATGTCTGGACCGCTGTTTTCTTGTCCCAGTTTGAAAAGCATACTGCATGCAGTTTGCTTTTCAGCCCAACTGTATACAGCTTTTCTCAGACGCGGAGGCATACTGACTTGTTGTGAAAAGTAACTTACAATTCTACCCGTGGTATACGCTCAGTATATCACGGCTAAGAACCAATCAGATTGCTTGATTTGGCTTGTCGGTTTTATAATAAGTGTATATAATATACTGTTGTGCAAAAATACACATAGTGAGACAAATGTGCCCTTTTCTTTGTATTATATCAAGCTTTTAAACTAGAGCCCTAGCTTCAGAAGTGCGTTTTCTTTTTAAATGTTTCACATGATTAAGACATTTTCTCATGTCTTTCCTATAGAGCAGATACATGATACTCTACTGGTTTAGAACGAGGGGAATTTAAATTGTTTTGTGTGTTTAATGAAATGTATAAATATTAATGTTGCTGCTATTCATTGACAAATCCAAAACGTTGATACAAAATTCCTCCTAGCACTATTTCCCCCCGCTTAAAACAGTTGCATTATATAAACAAAAAAAGGGTTCAGATTTAGAAAATTAAAAAACATTTGGTTCTTTTTTTGGCTTTAAAGATTTAACACAATAAAAAAATAATTATATATTTGATAGAAGGACTTTTAGAGCAACTTCTCTTAGTGGGCACAAAGGGTTAATGTTGATATTTCAAAATAGACAGTATGAAAATGGTCAACTTTAAACTCTAGAGCAGGGATGGGCAACTTGGATGGTGGTGGGGCCACATAATGTATGTACTGGCCACCAGGGGGCCGCAGATTCACTTGGAACACACCATGGAACACACACACACAAATTCCATGTATTGTATTGTTAGTTATTCTTGAAGACCTGTAGTCTTCTCCTATTGGCCGGCGTCGACGGGGGCGTGTCCAATGCAAATCCTGTCGGTTTCTGCTGCTAAATTACATCACTCTGATGTCTGTGGTCATCTAAACATTCCCTAATAAACCTCATTCCAGCGTCAATAAATGAGTGTTAAACTCAGGGTGTTTAGTGTACAACATCACGTTATTTCACCTTCAATTCACGGTTTGAAAACGTAGCATTTCGCCACAAGCTAATGCTAACCGGAAATGACGAAATTCACCAGCGGAAAAACCGGAAGTCACATGTGAATCTTCGGTTTTCAGAATAAAACAGATTTAAATGAAATAGTGTATTTCATTCAAATTACGCCACATCAACATTGATTTTAATTTCTAACAATCCCTCCTTTCACACCTTTTAAGGTGTGAACACAATACTGGAATCAATGAGTTCTTCATAAGACTGCTTTTAAACTGACTGTATGTTTTAGACTAAATTATGCCATAAAACATTGATTTTAATTTCTAACAATCCTTCCTTTCACACCTTTTAAGGTGTGAACACAATACTGAAATCAATGAGTTCTTCATCTGAACTTTGCATAGTACATAACTCATATAAAAAAACATACTATCAAAATGGAATGGTTCAAATAACAGTCATCAAAAATACAAAAAATACTTCGGTTGGTCTTCAACATAAGTTTTCCTTTGTGCTTAAACTTCTAGTTTTAACATTCAATATCACTTTTCAAAATAGCAGCAATTAGCTTGGTTTTTAACAATCCCTCCTTTCATACCCTTTAAGGTATGAACATAATACTGAAATCAATGAGTTCTTCATCTGAACTTTGCATAGTACATAACTCATAAAGGGTAGAAAATACAAATAGTAACAATACATATTCATCATAAATGCGAAGTTTTTCATTTGTGCATAACTTCTAGCTTAAACCTTTAATATCACTTCGTAAAATAGCAGCAATTAGCTTGGTATGGAAAACGTCGAACTCCCTCCTTTCACATCATATATATCATCTTCATACTGTATCTGGTGTAAAGGCACTTGTTCTTTCACAAAATATAAGGATAAAACTATCTGAAAATATTACTCTTTATTTAAACAATCCTATCCCCTTCAGTGTTGCACACTCCCTTTTTCAACTAATGTCTAGCGCTATTCTATCGGTCTGTTTTTATGTGACTGTTTGTGTCATCCTTTTACTGTGTCTCTGGTGTGATTTAGGAATCTCTGCTGGTTATATCAGATATAGTTCTCCCCATCCACATTCTTGTTGGTTGTGGGACAGAGGAATAATAATTCAGAACCTGCTGATATCTGAATCTTAATACTCGGCATATGTTACAAACAAAATAAAACATCTTCATGGTGAACTAAATAACATATTTCAATAGCTCGAAATGTCTGATGAGCATCTGTGTTGTTCCTAAATAAAATCCTTGTAATCTTTTTCAAATCTAAATATAACAATGAACTATTCCTGTTTGTGGTAAAGACACACACTAACGTTATGTAATACAATTTCATTATGGATTTAAAAACAACTGAAGTCATAATGCTGTCAGAGTGTGGTTTCCTGAGTGTATCTGTCCTATAAAAGGTACGTCATTCTCTGCTTGGCTCGTGTGCAGAAATCCCATCAGTTGCACCTGGCAATACTGCTTCTACCTGTCTATTATCAAGCTGAAAAATGAATACAGAATTCCAACATACTGTCATCAAATGTCTTTCTATTATAAATTCAATGTATATCCCCATAATGACCTAAACAATAAAGTCCATGGCTTTTACTTCTATTTCTTTACCAGGCTAGTTACAAGATGTTGTCTAAATTCAATTCTGTGTCATTACATTACTATGTTTTAGCTTAACTGTAATATGTTCTTTCTATATTTCAAACCTCAGTTACTCTAATGTCTGTTAAAATATTACAAAATTGTTTCATTATCACAGGTCAACAAGTTAGCTGCAGCTTTCCCTTCTTCCAGTACTCTCCAGTCTCAGAGTCCCTTCGTTGGTTGCCAAATGTTAGTTATTCTTGAACCCCGAGAGCAGGAGAGACTGAAAAGAGTCAAGGCAAGCTTATACAAGTTAACAGCATTTAATTGCACAAAAGATGCGGTGGTTTACAAAAGGAATGTGCTCGTTGGTGGTTTGCTCCTCCCAGCTGTTTTGGTCCCGTCCGTCCGGGTCAGCTGCGGGCAAGGAGTGCGAGCGAGATCCTCCTTGGGTCTCCCGGGTAAGACCTGTAGTCTTCTCCTATTGGCCGGCGTCGACGGGGGCGTGTCCAATGCAAATCCTGTCGGTTTCTGCTGCTAAATTACATCACTCTGATGTCTGTGGTCATCTAAACATTCCCTAATAAACCTCATTCCAGCGTCAATAAATGAGTGTTAAACTCAGGGTGTTTAGTGTACAACATCACGTTATTTCACCTTCAATTCACGGTTTGAAAACGTAGCATTTCGCCACAAGCTAATGTAACCGGAAATGACGAAATTCACCAGCGGAAAAACCGGAAGTCACATGTGAATCTTCGGTTTTCAGAATAAAACAGATTTAAATGAAATAGTGTATTTCATTCAAATTACGCCACATCAACATTGATTTTAATTTCTAACAGTATGTAATTATTAACAAATTAAGTCTGACATCTTCATTGACATTTTACAATCTTTCAGGGAACATCCTCTAATAAGCTCACTAAACAAATATCAGTTCACAGAAATGTTATTTAATTTTTACAAGTGGCATGATGTTTGTGTTGAACAGGTTATTTAACAGTGGAATACAACTATTTTAAACTATTGGAAAGCACGGAAAATGTGTGTACATTAAGATTAGCCATTAAGATGAGTCGACATAAACATAAAGTCATGAACACTAACCCAGACATTAGTTGTCTAACTTGAACCTAGCTAAGACACTTGTAGCCTGTCTCTGCTGACGGGGAATGTCAACACAGACACCTGTCAACCCGCCCTCCGCTGTTCCTCAGCGCCGCTCCCCCGGCTCCCTCCCGCTGAAATGATGAATGAAAAGCGTATAGTAATCATAGGTAGTAACACGGCAGGGTCCGTGACAGTTTGTTTTCATCTGATTTCAAATAAACAAAGTCTTGGTTTTTAGAATAGTAAACTTGTTTCGCCAAATTCAGATGATAAATGCAACTTTTAAGCTTGTAAAGGCATAATTACAAGCGGTAACTTAACGTCACAGCAGGCATAACAACTGAAGTTACCTACTGTAACTCCAGCTTCTATGAGTATTGGCGTAGCCCTCTAAGGCTATTGCTATTGGGTAATCCCCCTGCGCACCCGCGCAGCACTGAAAACACTTGTAGTCCACGCCCGCCCGCAAGGTGGGCCCCACCCTCGGGCTCCCTTCCGGTATAAATAGGAAGGAGGCCCGACAATCTGCTCCCACACAAAAACCTTTTCTTCAGCTATTCGTGGAGCCAGTGGGGCCCAGAACTTAGAGGGCTACGCCAATACTCATAGAAGCTGGAGTTACAGTAGGTAACTTCAGTTCTATTTCGTATATGGCTTCGCCCTCTAAGGCTATCGCTATTGGGTTAAGGGCGAAGCAAGATGTAGTCTGCGCCCCACTGGGTCGCCCCGGTACAAGAAGCACAAACACACCTGCTCAGATAATAACCCATGCCTATTGCGCCATGCGAATGGCGCATCACAGTCCCTGGAATATATCATAACATGAATATTTACCATGAGAGGACGAAGGCTGGGAATAATACATACCCGTCCGCTGTGAGAAAGTAGAGACGAAAGTCACACTTTGCCCAGTGACAGAAAGGAGGGGAATAGCAGCTCTCTGCGTGCAGACAGACAGAAGAGCGCACAGCTGGGTCCCCAACATCACACACTCTGACAAGACATTCCGTACGAAATGTGTCACGGGGAAAAAGGGGGACGTCCCTCTCATAAGAGGGAAAACAGGCCATTCTCCGTGTGCCGAGGCAGGAGAGAGGCGCACAGCTGGATCCCTGACGTCACTCACTCTGACAGGACACTCAGCACAGGGTGTGTCAGAGAGGAATGGGACATCCCTCAAATAAAATTGAATAATGAACAGGGAGAAGACCAAGATGCATCAGTGCAAATGTCTTCCACTGACATTCCTCCGTGCAAAGCCGTGGAGGAGGAAACATTCCTCTGGCTTTGAGGAGGGGGAAAGAAGCCAGCCAGGGTGATCACTCTTGACCTAAAAAGGTTTGTGATGACCTTAGCCTTAGGCATGAAGCCGGTTTAGCATAAACGGCTGTCCTCCCTGGCGATTGAGGTAGGCTGCCGTGGCCTGTTGGCTGGGCGAATCAACACATGTTTGATTGTACAGCAACGGGGCAAAGTGCTGGAATACTTCCCAACCCGGAGAACAGCTTCAGTACATTTACCCCTGACGCACGGGGTCGGTGCGTGGGCGAATGAACCACCTCTGGAGACCCCTCCTGTGGGGGAGACCCCGGGGAATCCCCACGTGATCAGCTGACATCATGCTGAGCAGCTGTATCACGGAGAGGGCTGTCACCACGCTGTGGGATGTGACACGCTGGATAGGGAGCTGTCAGTTCCTCCACTCGCTGCAGCGAGAGCCGCACTCTGTTGCTGAGTTTTATTCCACTCGCAGATAAATGAATGTCTGGGGGGGAAGAGGACAACTCGAGCGAGCTATGCAGTTTATAAACCAATAGGTTGAAACAGCAGGCTTCTGCAGCGAATGACCCACCTCTGGAGTCTCCTCCTGTGGGGGAGACCCATGGGGATCTTTGAGCTTTGACAGATGCGATACGAGATGTAACGTCTGTTAAGCGACTTCCTCATGCTGGATCGAGCCTAGCAAACAGCAGGTCGTCCAGAGAAAAAACCTCATTCTCATCCCTCCTCTCTGTGTAGTGGCTCCAGCCTTCTCTACACAAAATGCGAGGAGCCAGGGAACATCCAAACAGCAGACGATTGTCTGGTCTGATATTCCCTGAAAGAGAAACGCAGGAATTCCCTGTGTTTCGGGATGGTGGGTATGGAAGTATATGCATCATCCTTCAGGTGAAAGTGAACCAGTCGTCCTGGTGAACACATTCCAGCACCTGTTTGATCGTCAGCATGGGAATACTGATAGATCAAGGATTGGTCTCACTCCCCCGTTGGAGAGGCTTCTCTGTGATATGCTGTAATGGTCGTCATGACCGTGCTCTGTAGGAGCAGTGGCGACTGGTCATTAGGGGCAGGTGGGGCACAGCCCCACCTAGTGTCAGCAGAAAGTATTACAAATAATGATTACAAAAATGCAAAAAAATAAATAAAAAAATATATAAAATATATTTTAAGATCATGTTTAATCATCTGATTCGTCTGTACATTGCTGTTTTAGTCTGTGTTCTTCTAATTAGTGTGTCTACAGTCACAGTGTGTGCCTATTGAGCTGTTTAGAGCCATGTGGGACAAAACCTGATTATGCCCCTTCCTCTCGCTGTGAAGTCAACGGTGACTGTAAAAACTTCACTGCGCATGCTCAGAGTATTTTGTAATGAAATGTGTGTGGCAAAAAAATAATGACCAGAGGGGCATGGAGCTACCATCCCCACCATACGTCATCTCAAATCATTCAGAGCTGATTGGCTGTAAGTACGTGTGCCGCGAAAAGTGTGCTGTGTGAAGAGGAGACGAGAGAGCTGCAGTGGCGCGTCCTAAAACCAGGAAGTAAGCACAAAAAAGCAATGAGATTTCTCCAGAGGATTTTAGAAAATAGCTCGAAATAAGATCTGTGGGAAACGTACCTGTTATATAAATGCACGTTTTGATTAGCCGGATAACATCCACATGTCTACCCTACTTATATAATTTTTTTATCATAAATCTATGGATTACATTTATGATAGACTTTTGAAACTACAAGAACATAAGGAGGACTTTTACAAAAAAGTAATAGAAATGTTTGTCCAGAAGGATAGGCAAATGGACTTCATCTTCAAGTCAAGGTAAGACCGCCATTTTATTGAAAATGGGATCTTACTAAGAGAGAACAATTCAATATTTAAATGATAAAATGACATTTTTTGGGTATCCTTTTGTTGAACTGTCTGTTTAAAATTAATCGAAGCATCAGACAAAAAAAGCTTTTGAAAATAATATTATATTTTGGTTTAGGTCAAAATATAATATTTGTAAACCTGAAGAGTCAGTGCCAGTGCCTCACCAGCCATGAACCTCACTGCACGTCACTGCAGAAGCTTATATATAGACATCTACGTTTTTTGTGCCCCACCACTTTTGTACATATAAAAACGCCACTGTGTAGGAGGCATATCTGGGACAGAGGAATGCCGCGAGCTATGCAGTTTATAACCCAATAGGTTAAAACAGCAGGCTTCTGCAGCGAATGACCCACCTCTGGATTCTCCTCCTGTGGGGGAGACCCATGGGGATCACCGCGTGACCAGCTGATGCGAAATGCCAAGCAGCTGCGTCACGGAGAGGGCTGTGCGGGTTTTAGACACGCCGGAGGAGATCTCGCTGCAGTTCCTCCACTCGCTGCCGCAAGAGCGCGCTCTGGTGGCTGAGTTTAATTCCACACCCAGATAAATGAATGTCTGAGAGGGGAGAGGGCAGCTCTTCTCCAAATTCATTATGAAACCCAGGCTTTGACAGATGCGATACGAGATGTAACGTCTGTAAAGCGACTTCCTCATGCTGGATCGAGCCTATAGCAAATAGCAGGTCGTCCAGAGAAAAAACCTCATTCTCATCCCTCCTCTCTGTGTAGTGGCTCCAGCCTTCTCTACACAAAAATGCGAGGAGCCAGGGAACATCCAAACAGCAGACGATTGTCTGGTCTGATATTTCCTGAAAAGAGAAACGCAGGAATTTCCTGTGTTTCGGGATGGTGGGTATGGAAGTATATGCATCATCCTTCAGGTGGAAGTGAACCAGTCGTCCTGGTGAACACATTCCAGCACCTGTTTGATCGTCAGCATGGGAATACTGACAGATCAAGGATGGATCTCATCCCCCCTGTCTTTTTCGGGACAAGAAAATAGCGGGAGTAATACCCCTGATTTTCTTCCCCTTGAGGAACCCTGGAAATAGCCTCTTTCAACAGGAGTTCCCGCAGCTCTGCCTGGAGCGCAAGACACTGTTCTTGGGATGACAGGAGTGTTTCCTGTATCCCATTGAACTGTGGGGGGGGGGGGAGGCGAACTGCAGGGTGTACCCTCTGCTGATCAGCCTGCTCATCCATCTGTCCATCAGACACACGCGCTGCCACTCTGAGAAATTATCTGAGAGCGGGCGCACATGGTCGAGATGTGTTGTGGTCGTCTTGGCGACGAGCCACGTCAGAGCCCTTGCCGCCGCTGCCTGTGAGGCAACCCAAGGTGGGCCTGAAGCGAAAGGGCTGTGAGGGAGCCTCCACACGCTGCGTTTCACTCTGGCTCTCATCATGAGGCGTGTACACGCTCAGGGGATGAATGGAGATGTACGCAGTGTTGACCACATGAGGCGTTATAACGGCGCTCATGGGTTTATTATGACCGTGTGTAGGAGACGTATCTCGGACAGAGGAGTGCCGCGAGCTCTGCGGTTTATTAACCGATAGGTTAAAACCAGCAGGCTTCTGCAGCGAGCCCTGCTGCCTACTAATCAACAGATTGGTGGCAGCTGGCTTAGTTGGCGAACTCTGCAGTTTATTAACCGATAGATTAAAAAGTGCAGGTTTTCGCAACGAACCCTGCTGGCTACTAACCGATAGGTTATAGACAGCTGGTTTACACAGAGTGGAGGATATGTGAGAAACACTTGATGATACTGATGACTCAGACAAAAAGTTGGAAAATGAACCCATTTTATTTCTCTCACTATCCCCCCCCAACACGTCAACGGCGGCTCTGTTTTCTTGGAGGCTCACGTGGAGCGGATACAGAGCGGGAGTGCCTCCCTCCCCGTTGGCTCACCGCCGAGAGACCCCTCCGTCTCTGGGGTGGCGGGGGAGCGGAGACGCGGGGCGGAGCCCCTGCCGCCACCGACGGGCGCTGACGCCGCGGTTGAGGTTGGTACCTCTCCGCCTGCCGCTGTGGCCGGGTTGGACGCTGCGGCTGCTGCGGCTGCTGCGGGTGTTGGTGCCGCCCAGCAGGCTGGAGCCAGCTGACGTGCTGGCGGATGTCGTCCGCCTGTTCCGCAGCCGCCTTCATGGATTCCACCATGGCGTGGAACTGGGGTCCGAACAGCCCGTCCGGGCTGATTGGAGCATCCAGCAGCACTTTTCTGGCCGTTTCTGTAACGGACGCCTGCTGCAGCCAGAGGTGGCGCTGGATTTGCGTCACCCACGCGGCGATTCTAGCCTGGGAGACAGCAACAGACGCACACAGTGTGAGCGCCGTGCTGGCAGCCTTGGCGATCTCCTCCGCTTCGTCAGCGGCCAAGGTGGTGGACCGCTCCACCAGCGTCACCACCGAGTTGGACAGCAGCGCGATGTTGTTTGCCGCCGCCGCCGCCTGAAAGGCACACTGGTGCACCCGGTCGGCCTGGCGGGCAACATACTGGTCCCTGGGGGAGGCCAACGTAGGGCGCCGTCCGGCGATCACGTTGGCCTGTCTCACCCCAAAAAACGCCGTCAGGCTCGGCTCCAAAGAAGGGGTGGCTGGGAAACCAGCATCTGTGAACCCCTCCACCTTGGTGAGGGGAACAAATGTGGCCACCGGAGCCTTCAGGGTCCTCGGGTTCGCCGCCGCCCCCTCCTGGTACCTCCTGATGGCGGGGAAGCGTGGCCAGACCGGGTCACTCCTGACCGTCTGCACCCGCGAAAAAACTCCGGTCATATCGTCCGGAGCACACCTCTCCTGAGCTGGGGGAACGGGGAGACCTCTGCAGGCGGCCGCCTTGCATATGATCTCCGGTAGTTCCCCTAGGATGCCACCTATCACCGGCAGCGCCGTGGTGACGGAGAAGGGGACCGCGTGCTCGTCCGCCAAGCCGGCACCCTGCTCCGACTCTGTCTCCCCCGTCTGGGGGAGAGGAGGGAGGGGAGAACCGTACGGTGAACCGTGGAGGGAGGCGGGGTAGGAATCGTCCGACACCTGCCCGGCACTCGGCTCCAGGGACATGAGGCCGCCGTCCACGGGCTCGAAAGCCTGGACGGGCCAATCGTCCTCCTCGGCCGCAGCAGCGAGAGCGTCCGCTCTTCGCTTCCTGTCGTCCGCGGGGAGACGGGCACAGTGTGTGCATGCGACCTGCTGGCTGAGAGCCGCGTATGCGTGCTCTGGCCCCAGGCAGGATTCGCACATCGTATGCTGGTCGTAACCCATAATGTATCCAGAGCCACATGAGGGACAATCTCTCACACAATTGCTGCTCATGATTGCTCTGTTAATGAAAGTGTCTCTTGTGCTTCAGTGCTTCGGTGCTGAAGAAAAAGAGGGAGCAGATTGTCGGGCCTCCTTCCTATTTATACCGGAAGGAGCCCGAGGGTGGGGCCCACCTTGCGGGCGGGCGTGGACTACAAGTGTTTCAGTGCTGCGCGGGTGCGCAGGGGGATTACCCAATAGCGATAGCCTTAGAGGGCGAAGCCATATACGAAATAGAACAGGAATGATCCAGCTATTGAACCCAGTTGGATTCTTTAGGACTTTTTCTGAGCAACCATTCACCTTCATTGATTCAGTATAAAGGATGGCAACAGCAACAACATAAACACAGGTAAAAAAGCTCAAGTGGATACAAATCAGATGTACAATTATGTACAGGGAGGCTGTGGCGCAGTGCGTTGGTGTTGGGATCAGGGGAGCACAGGTTCAAACCCCACTGCAGTCAGCGGGTGTTTCTCAGTCGCGAGTAAAGCTGCTTCAGAGCCACTATTTCAAGCATACTACGTCATCGAGTGCCGCCGAAGTACTGTTCCAATCTCCAGTATACTTGGAAATCTACCGAGCCCGGCGTACTCCGTTTGGAGAAATATCGAGTCTGCACATGAGTAGACTTCGCGGTCTTAAAATCCCCACAATGCTTTGCGCACGGACCAATTTCCCCAAATCTGTGGCGGAAGATGTAAGGCGGGGCCTCTCATATGACGCACACCTGCACACTTGCTAGCGTGTTCCACACTTCGTTTTCCGAATGCCAGGAAGTATTCTTGACTCGCTTCAAGCAAGATGCTCGGCAGACATGTGCTACCAAGCAAGCGTACTCGCGATTGAGAAACACCCACTATGTCGTTGTGTCCCTGGGCAAGACACTTCATCCCACAGTATTGAGTATGTAAGTCGCTTTGGATGAAAGCGTCTAACAAGTAACATGTAATGTAATGTACATAAAAGTATTTACACTTTTTACATTAATGACGTACATATGAATGAAAACTATTTACAATATACATCAAATATAAAAGTCGACATGAAAAATAAACTTCACCCCAAATTGCTCCTGTGGGGATTGCCCACAGTATTGAGTATGTAAGTCGCTTTGGATAACAAGTAACATGTAATGTAATGTACATATATTTACAATATAATAAATATAAAACTCAACATGAAAAATAAAAATGATAACACAGCAAGTTGAAAAACATTTAAATGACTATTTACAATATTTACATAGCAACAGGCCATTGCTCCAACTCGTCAACAACAGCTGTAAAATGTTGGTAACTGTTGTAGACTGTGTTCTCCAGACCCTTTGATGGAGACATCCTCTTCACAGGGCAGAAGACTTTGGCCACAGCACGTGCACGACGGCAGCTTTTGAACCCGGACACTTTGGCTCCTACTCCAAAACCCGGTGCTGGATCCTCTCGTACGCCTTCAAGATAGTGGTCTTCTCAGGGCTAGTGTGAGAACCCTGTGGTGACTTCAACCACAGCAGTTTCACCAGCGTGTACATAAGCCTGTTGTTCATTGCACTAATGTCCTGTTGTGCTGGTGCGTAGCGAATGCCCATCTTCACGCGCTGTATCACAGCAGCATCGACAAGGTTGTGCCGTTTAGTGCGGCAGTACAGGGTGTTGCCCCAGTGCGTTCTGTACAGCTGGTTGAACTTCTGCTGCTGTTTGTCGTGGTCCTCCACTGCATTCCAGGCAGCCAGGATCGCGTTCCTCTGCTCGGTGATAAGGGACAGCTTGTCATCTGAGCTTGGGAAATGCTTATCTGCAACCTGGAATAACACGTAGGACAATTTTGAAGCGTACCATATTTGTATGCATAGGCCAATTGAAAGGATTAATGTTCATATTTGACATGTTCTATTTCAAGAGGATTAATTTGCTTTTAATTCTAACTGCTTTCCAGTTCCTACGCTTTTTGAAATTGTGCTTTTATTGCTTTTTATTATTAGACGTGTATATTATTGTTATTATTAATGAAAGCGACTGCACTTGTGTACCTGGGATCATGTGAGGCAGAGACTTGTATTGTATGTCTATTAACTTAACATGATCATATGCCTCGGAAATACTTGTTTACTTAAATGGTGATCAAACTGTTTTGAGACCCACTGAGATAACTAACTAAAAGTTAACTATCTAAACACTGAGAGAGTCCTTTACCTCACTGAGCTGACGTTATCTGACAGGAGAGATCTACAGTTAGTCTAACCATTGAATATTATTATACTGTATACATGTTTTTTTCAGTACAGCTTAACCATGTAGCACATATGTACAATGTGCACATATTGTACTCACACTACCCCACTGCATTCCTTAGATACTCTATTGATATACTGTATTATTCCTATTTTATTTCTACGGGTATACATACTGTATATTTCAACCATATTCGATGTAAATATTGCTATATTTGTAATGTTATAAAATATATTACTTACACTCTGCAGTTGTTAATTAGCTCAGATGCTTCTAGGACTTGTTGGTGTTGGGCGGCTGGCCGATCTTTGACAGATCCGCGAACGACACGTTGGCCGAGCCTCGCTTCACTGGTTTGGCCTGAAAAAGAGAAAGAAAGAAACAAAATGTAAACACACACACACACACACACACACACACACACACACACACACACACACACACACACACACACACACACACACACACACACTTCTTGTGCTTATGTCCCCCCATCACCTTCCAGACAAAACAATTTACTCTAAGTTACGGGAACCTCTCACCTTCTCACAGGTGCGAGCTCTGTGCCCCTCGAGAAAGAAAAACCTCTCACTTTCTTGCAGTAAATGCCCCTCCATTACTGATGTTTTGAACCAGATGAAGAGGAGATTGAACCAGACATAGAGGACGATGTCTCAGAAATGGAAGACAACAGCGATCCAGATTATGAGCCTGACCAACAGTCAACAGACCAGGAAGAGGCCCCTGAGGGAGAGGCCCCTGAGGGAGAGGCCCCTGAGGGAGAGGCCCAGAGGGAGAGGCCCCTGAGGGAGAGGCCCCTGAGGGAGAGGCCCCTGAGGGAGAGGCCCTGAGGGAGAGGCCCTGAGGGAGAGGCCCCTGAGGGAGAGGCCCCTGAGGAAGAGGCCCCTGAGGGAGAGGCCCCTGAGGGAGAGGCCCCTGAGAGAGAGGAGCCCTGAATATTTATTTGTCTCTAAATGTTCATTGAGGAAAACAGTATCAGTGTCTTATTTTATATTCATCACAGTGAATGCAGTGAACGCTGAACTTGATGGGCCCACTGGTGGGTCCGGACCATATACTCTAGTTGAAAGTACACAATGAAACACTGACTTGCTTGTATCAAATCAATACATCCCATACATCATTGGAACGGGAAAAATCTCAGCTACAACACCAACTGAAGCATTTCCATCTCCAGTAAACACAGCCTACATGGCAAGCATTTTTATAATATACAGTAATGTACAGTAAGCACTATGTTTGAACTTACTGCAAAATGATAACATGAAATTCACCCCTGGTGTCATTATGTCTGCCACCCATTGATTCTACTTGCTTTGACTGTTCAAATGAGATGTCAACCATCAAAATGGGATAAGGGGTTCCAGAGATATCACTGTGCAAAACACACGCATGGTCTTATTTTTATCTTGGTTTTATGGAAATTATAGATAAATGCACCCCTACGTACTTTTAGAGTAAAGGGACGAGACAATCCTTGGTTTTCTGCTGAACTGTCCAGTCTCCTACATGAGAGAAACAAGGCCTGGGCAAAGGCTAGGAAATCAGGCTCAGAGGTAGAATGGCTGCGTTTTAGGCAGCTAAGAAATAGCTTCACTTCACATGTCAAAAGTGCTAAGTCGAAGTACTATTTGTCAGTTACTACAGAAAACCTAAATAATCCTAGGAAATTTTGGAAAGCCATAAATCGCTATCCACCGGTGAGATCCGAAATGAGCTACCTCCGTGCATTACCACAACATCTGGCTCTATATCGGACAGGGCTACTATGTTAAATTGTTTTAATGAGCATTTTGTGTCCTGCGGTTCTATGTTTGATTCTGTGACTAACTCTGCTTCTGTGAACACCACAGTCGGTGACTCTGAACAATGTGGTCTGGAAAACCCTTTCAGTTTTACTCCTTTTACTGTAAATGTTGTTCATGAAGCATTATCTAAGTTAGATCCTAAGAAACCGGCTGGCCCGGACAACGTAGAACCTTTCTTTTTAAAGATAGCTGCAGATTTTATTGCTCCACCTCTCACTACTCTTTTTAACCTCTCCCTCAGCACAAATGCAATTCCTAAAGTATGGAAGTCAGCGTATGTCCTGCCACTACTAAAAGGAGGGGAGGCAACTGTTTTAAATAACTATAGGCCAATCTCGAAATTGTCAGTTCTGGCTAAGGTTCTTGAACGCCTAGTGAGTGAACAGGTAAAGGAGTTTTTATGTACAAATGACATCCTGTCTAAACATCAGTCAGGCTTCAGAAAGCAACATAGCACCATCACTGCCACAATGAAAGTGGTGAATGACATTACAAGTATTTTAGATAAAAAGCAGAGTTGTGCAGCTCTATTTATTGACCTTTCCAAAGCGTTTGATACCGTCGATCATCACATCTTAAAGCAGAGGCTACTCAGTATTGGCTTATCCAGCCATGCAGTGGGGTGGTTTGTGAACTACCTCTCTGAAAGGTCCCAATGTGTTCACTTTGATGGGCTGTCTTCTGAGTGGTTGAACATTGCTAATGGTGTTCCTCAAGGTTCTGTTTTAGGTCCACTTTTATTCTCCATCTACATCAATAGTTTAGGTGAAAATGTGGATGAAGCTACTTTGCATTTTTATGCGGATGACACCGTGATGTACTGTGCAGGTCCCTCCATTAAGGAGGCGGTTGTTAAATTACAGGCTGTTTTTAACATTATTCAGACTCAGCTCTCTGAACTAAAGCTTCTTTTAAATGTTGAGAAAACCAAGGTAATGCTCTTTTCTAAAGCTAAAAAGACTCCAGAGACTGCTTTGGATATTGTGACTATGCAAGGACAAGTACTCCAAGTGGTTAGCTATTATAAATACCTTGGTATCTGGCTTGATGATTGTCTTACTTTTAAACTTCAGGTCACTAATCTGCTTAAAAAGCTGAGGGTTAGATTAGGTTTCTTTTTCAGAAACAAGTCCTGTTTCTCTTTTGAAGCCAGGAAAAGGCTAGTCACTGTGACCTTTTTACCTGTGCTAGACTATGGTGATTTGATATATATGAATGCACCTGCCCATTGCCTGGAAAGGTTAGATGCCGCCTATCACAGTGCTCTGAGATTTGTTACTAACTGTAAAGTACTTACTCATCACTGTACCCTGTATGCCAAGGCAGGTCTGCCTTCACTTACTGGTCGGAGGCTCAGTCACTGGTACATGTTCATCTACAAAGCCATGCTGGGTAAACTACCTTCTTATATCTGCTCTTTGATCTCACGGAGAGTGGCAAGTAGCTATTGCCTGAGATCACAGGATGTGTTTTTATTACATGTGCCAAGTGCTAGGACTGTTTTAGGTGCTAAAGCTTTTATGTGCGCTGCTCCTCTGGCTTGGAACACCATGCAAAAAATATTGAAACTGAGCATTTTGATTCCCTTGCATCGTTTTAAAGCACGACTGGATGAAATATTATTGGATACCTGTAAATGTAAATAGGTTGCTAATGTATACCCCTGTAATTATGTTGTGATGTCCTTTTGTTTTCTGTTTGTTTTTATATGTGTAACTAATGTACCGCAGGTCTCCCTTGCAAAAGAGATCGTTGATCTCAATGGGATTTTTTAACCTGGATAAATAAAGGCTACAAACAAACAAACCGGTCAATTTTGACCGAAAATAGTATGGGAAGGGGGGTATGACCTAACGCAAGAGAAGGGTTAGATAATATGTTATTATAAATTAATCTATCCTGCACTATTGACATAGCAACAACAATAAAGCTAAGGAGCACATGAACGCTTTAATAATAATACAGGAATATAATATAATTCTGAAAATGGTATTCTGCATGTTGAGTATTTTTAGTGTTCCTACTTTGATGTTTTTATGTTGTACTTGTATCTGAATAACGTTTTGAATGCAGGACTTCTACATGTATCATAGTATTGTTGCACTTCTAATCAAAGATCTGAGTACTTCTTCACGACTGAAACCTGATATCATCTGAGGATGCAAAGCATAAACCATGTGAAGAAACGCTTCACACCTTTTCTGTTCCCACGCTTTCTATACCGCAGCGTGGTAAAGACTTCAGCTCTAAGTGTTGTTACAACCCGGCTCCTGGGCTGCAACAAAAAGCAGGGAGGCGAGACGAGGGGCAAGAATATAACAATTGTTTATTTATAATAAACAAAATAGTGAATGGAACCAGCAACAGGTCCCCGAGGCTGGCACGGAGAGAGTGCCCAGAGGAGTGAGAGAGAGACGTATCCGGCTGGGCTCTCTTCTTGTAGGCTATAGAGTGGCGAAGTCACGCCCACTTACTTCCGGGTAATGGGACCTTATTTCGGAAAAATTATGCATTGAAGTCAATGGGGAGAGAAAACTTATCTTTCGATCCCGTTTGAATTGTGCCATGAATTACACATATGATGTTTGTCAATCTTAAAAAATCATTTCCATGTCAAAAAAGTCACAGTTTGTCGTAAAACTGTTGAAATATAAGACTATGAAAAATACGTAACTAGAAAGACTACAAATCCCAGAGTCGCGTAAGTGATGTCACAATTGAGACACTACGATATACGTATAATACCGTATAGCAGGGTTGCCAACTCTCACGCATCTGGCGTGTGACACACGCTTTCACTCTCAATCTCACGCTCTCACCCTGCCTAAACTATTCTCACGCCAAAAACAAGAATACCGAAGATGAGAAACGGTTTTGAAAACTTTTGTCACGTAGTGATTGTCTTCTCAATAGAACATCTTTGATAATGTCTTCTGGCCAATCAGAATCACGATAACGGCGTGGTGTTGTTGCAGGAAGTCCCGACGGAGAATACTTTTGCGGTAGTACATCTCTATATACATCGATACAACATTACGTGTTGATAGAAATCAACACGTAATGAAATAAGACCCCACGGTTTGATGATTGATAGGTGTGTGGGCTGTCTTTCATTTTGACACACAGAACAATGGGGGCTATCCACCCTTATCCACAATGTAAAGTAATTCACACAGCCTCTTCCCTCTTCTCTCTGTGAGGAGCAGCAGGTTCAGCTTTCAGAACAAAGTAACAAAAAACTAAAATGGCATTCATTTTTTAAATGTGGAGTAATAGATTTATTTATTTTTCTTCTCAAGAGAGTACCAGAATGTGTATTTGATGTTAGTATTTAAAAAAAATCTCCTGGGGAAGAATCCCCCCAGACCCCCCTGCAGGGGTTGGGTTTTCAGCATGTCAACTCTTTCACCTGTGGGGAAATTGCAGGATTGGCTCCAGGTCGCCCTTTTTATTTACTACAAGACAAATGTGCCTTTTTATTTCATACAGTTCAATTTGGATTGAGACAGGGAAATAATCTAAACCTCACGCGTGGCGTTTCACTGTCGGGGGGAGCGTGTATGTAATTACATTGCAAATACTGATTTGAGCCCCACCACTGTATGGGTTAGCCCTACCATAGATTACCCAACAAAAATACTCTGGAGCCGCAACTGCCGACCCGTATTGCGCATGTGCAGATCTAAGATCCAGTAGAAATGATAAAAAAGTAAAAGTCTGCTGCTTATTGTTCTACAAGGCCAAAATAGAGTCAAAGAGTATATGAGAGTGAGAGTGTGTTAATTAATATATGTGGCAGTTTGGAGTAAGTCTGTAGATTTGTTTGTGTGTGTGTGTTTCATGTATAGGCCTCTCACGATAATTAATTTTGTTGGATACATTTTCCCGGAAATGATTGCGATAAACGATAATATTGTCAGCACCGTTGTATGACCATTTTAGACCACTGACATAATGATAATATATAATAATAATTCAAGTACATCCTTTCAAACTGCTAGTCACATCCTCATGTAAATGGCAATTTATCGAGGTCACAAAAGTTATCGAGTTCATTTTTATTTATCGTACGATAAGTCAATTAATTGCTTATCGCGACAGGCACACAATAAAACAGTGGAAACAAACATGTTTGACTTTCATTAGTGAATGAAACTGTGTGCCCTTTATAGTCTGTGTCCATTATTGTGTATTTGTATATATTGTATATATATCCTATATATATGCTAAGGTCCCGCTGCTGACACGATAGCAGTCATTTCGTGCGCATATGTGTAATTAAACCGAATTAAACCCATGATATCAAAATCTCACTCCAGCCAGGTACCCAAAGTTGGCAACCCTGCGTATAGGCTATATACGATCAGCGCCATATGGCGCTGGCTAAGATAAGATAACTTTCACAAGATGCCTGTGTGCTTAGTACCAGGTTGTTATTATACCAGCAATGGGTCTTGCTCGTTCTTTTGCTTCCCGTCTGATGAAAGAGGAGTGTGTGGATCAAGCTAGCTAGTAGCTAGCACGTTAGTTAGCATTACAGCCTTGTCATTTTTATTAGCCTTAACATGAAGTAACATTAAGTAACCCACAATGTTAAACAGTAAGAGTAGTAGTCATATTTCGTGAACCCTTTGAAGAGTACTGTCACCGGTGTGATCATTCTATAATACACAATTTAAGCCCGGGGGAGAAATGCTAACGCTAACGCTAGCGATCTTCTCTACTTCATGCTATCTGCACAAATGGTTGACATTAAACATTAAAACGACCAGGCAGTTCAGAGAGAATCAAAGGAAGGCAGGCAGGCAGCTTTGCATGACATTCTTCAGGACGTGTTTCATTGTGCTGATAGTGAGGATAGTCAATCGTTTTGTTGACAAGACAGTAGTGACGGCCATCTTGGTGACGTGTGTTGTTGACCAGAGATGTAGTTCATTGAGCGTTTCACACAAAAAAAGTGTTACTTCACAGTTTTACGACACATTTTTTTTTTTTTGACTTGCAAAATTATCTTTTAAATTGACAAACAACATATGTGTAATTCGTGGCACAATTCAAACGGGATCGAAAGATAATCTTTCTCTCTCCATTGACTTCAATACATAATTTTTCCGAAATAAGGTCCCATGGAGGTCCACCGGAAGGGGAGGGACTTCGCCTCTCTATGAGGTCACGGTATTTACAAATAAACGCAAGATTGATGGCCAACAGCTAACACTATGATCGTCCAATGACAAAGGTGAATGAGTTCAAATACCTAGGACTGTGGTTTGATAGCAAATACACATGGAAAATGCATATTAATCAAGTGGAAACAAAATGCAAAAAAGTATTAAATCTATTACGAGCTGAAGCTGGATGCAACTGGGGCGCAGACAAACAAGCATTAATAGACATATACAGATCAATTATGAGGTCCACAATAGACTATGGTTGTATAGTGTATGGAGCAGCAGCAAGAACATTGCTTTTATGATAGAATACAATATAAAGCATTGCGGCTGTGTATTGGAGCGATAAAGTCATCCCCTATCAATGCAGTTCTGATAGAAGCAGGAGAGACACCTCTGGAGATCAGAAGAGAGAAACTTGCTCTGTCATACTGGGTCAGGGTTCAAGGAAGTGGAGAGGAAAATATCACAAACAGAAAACTACAGGATTGTTGGGAATATGCAAAGTTCCAGGGGCGTGGGTTTGGCTGGACGAGTAAGGAGAGAACGAGGGCATGTGGAGTGAAGACCATCACGTTTGCCAAAGCAAGCCCATTTAGCCGTGTTCCCCCATGGCTTTTCCCAGAAGTAAACATATGTGAGTATCGTAGAAAGGAAAAAAGAGTGGCAAATAAATGAAGTGGGAATTAAAACAAGTATGTACCTGAATGAAAAGTACTACAATTACCTCAAAATGTACACAGATGGTTCTAAGAACAAGGAAGAGTGTGTTGGAGTTGGTATACACATCCCAGACTTTAAAATATCGATCTCAAAAAGAGCGTCTGATCAACTATCAGTATACGCAGCAGAAATGCTGGCAGTAATAATAGGATTACAGTGGGTTGAAGAGGTCAGACCAGATAGGGTGGTGATATGCACAGATTCATTGTCCATATTAAAAAGCATACAGTCAACAACAACTGCCAGAGAAGACATTCTCATAGAACTTAACCACAGCCTGTCAAGACTTCACAGAGGCGGTATGGATCTGCAGTTCTGCTGGGTGCCTGCATGAGGGGGTGAAAGGGAACGAGTGTGCTGATAAATGAGCAAAAAGTGCACTACAAAAGGAAATAACATTACAGTTCAACTTGGAGAAGGAGAAGGAAAAGCAGTCATTCAGAAGAAAGGGATGGAGATCTGGCAGAAAAGGTGGGAGAAAGACCAGAAAGGCAAAGAGTATCATAAAGTTCAAAAGACAATCACAATTAATATTTATAAAGAAAGAAACAGAAGGGAGGAAATCATGATAGCTAGACTCAGACTGGATCACACAGCATTGAATGGTACGCTGTATATCATGGGGAAAAGTGACAGTGACAAGTGTAGGAGCTGTGGAGTTAAAGAACATGTGGAACATATCTTGTTACATTGGGTCATCTATAAAGCTGGAAGAGGACAACTAAAGGCTAAAGTTTTAGAGGCAGAGAGGGAATGGAGTGTGGTTGGTATTCTGGGAACAGAAGGAGTAAGAGCTACCAGAAAGGCACTGTTTACCTTTCTGAGGGAAACTGGGGTAGGAAAAATAATTTAACATTAGGTCAGGAGAGATCATAGATTTTTATTTTGTTTTGTTTTATTTATTTTATGTTTTTTGTTGATTTATTTATTTTTTGTTTAGATCATAGATAGATACGTCCATGAGAGATGGAATGATATGATGATTCAATCACACTCATGTACAGTAGGTGGCGGTATGCACCTTTAAAGTTCTTTGCAATCCGCCAAAAACCGAGAGAAGTCGAAGAAGAGGTGAGTGGATTAGACACCCGGGGTGTTTCTCAATCGCTAGTACGCTTGCTTGGTAGCACATGTCTGTCGAGCATCTTGCTTCAGAAGCGAGTCAAGAATACTTCCTGGCATTCGGAAAACGAAGTGTGGAACACGCTAGCAAGTGTGCAGGTGTGCGTCATATGAGAGGCCCCGCTTTACATCTTCCGCCACAGATTTGGGGAAATTGGTCCGTGCGCAAAGCATTGTGGGGATTTTAAGACCGCGAAGTCTACTCATGTGCAGACTCGATATTTCTCCAAACGGAGTACGCCGGGCTCGGTAGATTTCCAAGTATACTGGAGATTGGAACAGTACTTCGGCGGCACTCGATGACGTAGTATGCTTGAAATAGTGGCTCTGAAGCAGCTTTACTCGCGATTGAGAAACACCCCCGGGCCGTTTCTCATGTCATCAAATGTCCCTCCTCGACTCCTCGACTCCTCGGTCCTCCGGTAGTGACCCGGAAATGAATTTTAGCGCGCCATGTTGAAGGACATCTCATTTCTCTAAATGCACGTTGAGGATCGAGCATCGAGCGTCGAGGAGGCTCTCTGGAGGAGCTATAACCGAGGATACACTGATGGGTCCTCCACGGTCCTCCACGGCTCCTTCGTGGATGCATTTCCGGCAACAGAGATGTTTCAAAGAGTCGTGACGCACGGCCGGACTTATCTCAGCCAATGACAGCTCTGCATGCATTCCCTGGATATTATTTTATGAACTGCTTTCATCGCGACGCGATGTTTACAGTGAGAACAGCTGTGAGGTCCGTGCAGAAAGCAGAGCAGTGTGTAAAATATATATCATATCACTCAGTATAACAGGCCTACTCTCTTTATTTGCTTTAGTTTAGTAGATATCTACAAACAAAGTCGATATTTTTCTAAAACCATTTAGTGCTTCACATAATAAAATACACAACGGCTGTAGCCTGATGATATGCTTTAGGAGCTGTAGGTGCGTGTGTGTGGTGTAGGTGTGTGTGGTGCAGTGTGTGCGTAGATGCAGCGGACAGACAGGTCTCAGTTGGTTTGGTGTCCTCTGCTTACTTGTAATACTTGTAAATAAAACTTTTGGCCCCTCATTTATTTCCCTCATTGTAGCGACCAGAGGGGGGGGGGGGGATATATCCAGTCTCTGATAGTGTTACGTTATTATGAGAGTGCTCTGTTTGATTCTAAAATTGTATATATTTATATAAATATATACATATATGTGTGTGTGTGTGTGTGTGTGTGTGTGTGTGTGTGTGTGTGTGTGTGTCTGTGTGTCTGTGTGTATGTCCGCATCTGTAGCCTGTTATTGTCTCATTATACCGCACTGTGAATGAATTAAAAGTAAATATATAAGTCGTCATGAACACATCTGTCCATCAGACAGAGGGCTGCTGTGCCTCCTGTCATCATTAATGGACGTCTCTTTAAAATGACCGCTCAGAGGAGAGGAGTTCTCATTTCTCTAACCGCCTGCTGCTTCCCCTCCTCTCTCCTTGGCTCCCCTCCTCGGCTCCTCCGCTCGCATCTCCTGTGGGCGGGACTAAGTCTCGAGGATAGGAGTCGAGGAGGGGAGTCGAGGAGGGACATTTGATGACATGAGAAAGGGCCCTGGGTTGCATTCGAATAGTCCATTTAGTTTAGGAACCTTCCTAACGGAGTGAAATGACCCGGAAGTCCCTCAGTGGCAGCCATGATAAGTGCCGTTCGAATTCTCTAAATTAAAAGGAAAGGAGGTTTCAAACTTCCTTTATAACCTCCTTTAGCTTAGGAACCACTGGACCTCCCTAACCGAAAGGAGAGGAGAAAATGCTGCCCCACAATGCCTTGCGGCTGCGGCATTTGCCGTCACACAACAGTCGGCCGTTCACGGAAACAACCGATTATGAACGAGAAATGATATCATGAAAGTTACGGTGCTTATTAAGCATTTTAAAACGTATGTGGTAAGTTGCCAAAGTGCTTTGTTTTGAACGTTCATCAGTATTATAATCAAAAAGAGAAATATGAACGTTAGTTTTGACTGAAATGATCAAATAAAGTCAACATTTCACAGTCTTTACTGAGCTGTGTGGGGTTTGTTCAACTTTTAAAAGATGTTTGAATGGTGATATACACAGTGATAGATGTTAAGGACTAACGTTTATAATAAATACATTTGTATTGATTTTAAGATCTTTTCATACAATCATACGTATTGGGATCATTTGTATTAATGAGGACCGGAGGGAGAGGGTGACGAGCATAAGTTTCACTTTCCTTTTTTATTTCAATTCCAACTTTGGTCATGAAGAATATGTTTCTCTGTTGTCCCCGTTCATAAAGCATAAAACAACAGCATCAGAGCACGGTGCAGAGTCTCTAGATGAGTTTACAGTAGTCCCTCGTTCTTATTAAACATCCATGTTGTAGTCCGCTGTATAGAAAACTGTAGTTTCCATAGTTTCCCCACAGCAGCAGGCGCACATTTATGACCTCTGCTGGCGCATCATAAACACGTCGGATAGTGAAAGTGCAGTCGGATTCTCTAAAGTACCGCAGTCTCTTCTCCTAAATCCCTTTGAATTCTCCTATCCACTATCCCTTAACCCCATGACGTTTCACTCCGAGGTCAAGGAATAGACGATAGGGTTAGAATTTAGGAGCTGTTTTTTTGGAGTATTCGACCGCAACCCTGCAGAGGTTTCATTAAGTGTATTTACACCAGCTTAGTTTACAGTTAATCAGGAATCAGAAGTGTGAAGGACCAGGGTACGCAAAAATCAGGAATGCAGATTGAGGTGCAAAAATAAGGATTTTATTTACCCAATATATGTACAGTTTTAAGATGGGTAATAAAATCAATTAGGTTTAAACAAAAAGGTGTAGATATAAACATACACAATCTAGCATTTAACGCATAAACAAAACGTCACAAAAATGGGTGACATCCTGTGTGCTCTTCTGCCCAAGAGCAACTCACATACCCCCCCTCATCTCCACACTGCAGGAATGCATTAGCCCTACTGGCCAGTCCATTGTTGCGTGCAGGGGGTACAGGCTCTAAAAAAAGGGTGGCTTAAATGGAGTGGCCTCTTTAAACACCCCTCAGGGTTTGAGAGGAATGGCGTAGTCCAATTAGCTGACACATCTATGAAGGCAGGTGTTTTCCATCTGCGCAGCCTTTGGCAGGAGCACGGTGAGCTGTAAGTGACACTGACAATATGATTACATACAACACAATTAACAATAGATATTTTAAACAATATTGCGTGCACTCAATCTAGCAAAAACAAAGCTGTTTCAAATCAATGTGTCTGTGTATGTCTGATGTAAACAAAAGCATAACCTTTAGGATGTGTGTTCGTTTGTGAGGCTTGTAGCCCTCACAAGAAGTTATCTTATTTAACACAACAGCTGTAATCTTGGAAGAAAGAGACTCACAAAAAAACTTAAAATGTGTGACAAAAATAGTCTCAAATTATCTTTAAATAAAGGCTAAAAGCCATCGGATAAGAGCTAAAGTCTAAAAGCTATCGGCTAACAGCTGAAGTCTAACAGCTATCGTCTAAAAGCTAACGGCTAACAGCTAACGGCTAACAGCTAACGGCTAACAGCTAACGGCTAACAGCTACAGTTATTATTCTAGTTCGGCTCTGGGTGAGTAACAGTTTATTTGTAATGCTCAGCTGACTTTATGTTAGTTATTTATTACACCAGTTGTCTTTAAGACAGTTTGAGTTGTTGTGTTGGTGCTCTTTACCATAGATATGGTTTTAAATATATGCTAACTAGCTTATTAGCATCTCCACTCACCGTGACGTAGCATTTTTCCCATTGAAATGAATGGGGTTCTTCAGTTAGCAGCTAACGCTAAGCTAAGCGACGGTTTAGCTCATTAAAATATATAAATATATATACTTTATTTAAATAATGATTTATCTTAAACTGGGAAATGATTGTGTCACAGCAGAAGTGTTTTCAGGCATTACACGAGTTAAACATATTTAAAAGATGCAATAAGATATAATAAAAATGAAGCATTAGCAGCAAGTTTACACACAGGACACATGACTAGAGTATCTAAAGAATACACAATATACAGAAAATACTGTATACATGGAGTACATTAAACAGTCTCACTAGCTAATGTTTGCTTTCTGTGTTAACTTAGTGATAGTTAATGACACAGATAGCGTTATAACCGTGGTTCAAACAACCATTAATGTCATTTTCTATGTGAATAAAGTCATTTTAATGAAATAAAAGTGAACAAACTGTGAGCTGTAAATTAGAATGTACGTTGCTACACAGATTATGAAGAATTATATCTAAATATTTGTATTATATTAATAATAATTTAATAATAACTTTTTATCGTAATGGTTAAAGTCATTTGCATGTAACGTTAATAACTCTGACCTTTCTACAATTTTCTCCTCTGCTTAGCATCACATTGACTAAATTGATCAATTTGGAACATGTTTACGTCACAGCAGCATAAGACAAGGCACTGCACATAATGTGATAAAACACTAAATATAAGCAATATAAGTGTGTGTCTTTTATTCTCATTCAGGTGGAGGAAATACCTTAATTACTTTCTCTAACATTATTTATCCCACAGTATACTCATAAGTTATATGCATACCGTTTAGTTTGAGTAAACGCTCCCTTTTTACCTTCAGCATATTGTTTTAGTACGGTAACTCTTCTTTATTACCGTTAGCATACTGGTTTCTGTTAGGTAACTCCTTTATGTTACAGGATGAATCCTCAGTTTATTGACTTGTTGTTTCTAGTCTCCTCCTGACTGACAGAGTCCTGGAGCTGTGAGTTTCTCCTCTTCAGTGAAGCAGCTTTATTACTGTCTCCTATTGTCGCAGACAAAGTAGCATTAAATGGAAATACTCAAGTAAAGTAAAAGTACCTCTAAATAGTACTTAAGTACAGTACTTGAGTAAATGTACTTAGTTACTTCTCACCTCTGCTATGAACCTACGAAGTAGCTGTAGATTAGTTTTGTTGTGGTTGCATTGAGTTGTCTTGTTTTGTGTCAGCTGTAGTTGTGTTGATTATTTCAGAGACCCAGCCGGAGAAGGAGAGCAGCATGGAGGAGAACAAGGAGACCCCTGGAGCTCAGGTCAGTGTGCACTTCATCACAATATATTCCTAATTCCAGCGTTTCCGCCAGGCGGGCGTCTTGCCGTCATTTGACGCCCTTATTCAGCTCGGAACGCCCTGAACTCGAGCCGAGGGCGTCCAAAAGAGTTTTTATCGCTTGAAATGACGAAAAGGACAAGGACATCCCTCTGTTGGAGGGGCAAAGGAGTCTGGTGGGATTCTTTTCGCCGCCAGCAAAGCGTGTTCCTGTGACGGAAAGTGTACTGCCGGCGAGCCTTGACGGGGGGTGCTAGTGGAGCACGCGCGTGAACTGGCGAAACTGAGGCTCTGGTAAACTGTGGTAACACGAAGAGCCGTTTGGGAGCCGAAAGAGCCGGCTCTTCTTAGTGAGCCGAGCCAAATGATCCGACTCACTAAAAAGAGCCGGAATTCCCATCACTAATGCGTAAAGAGATAGTATCTATTAGGGACGGCTCAATTCAAGTCCAGGGTTTCCCACACATAGACGGGCCACCCAGGTTTAACGGCCACCAAAGTATATTTCGCGACCCATTCATTATTATTTTGTTTGTATCCGTCCGCGAGCACGACGCCATCTGCAATCGATTTACTAGTGGACAATGATCCCTCGCTTGCTGTACCTGTTCGCTCTGCTATCGCGTGGAGGGTCTGCTAACAAGCGACCAACAGAAAGGTTCATGTTAATGTTGTTGCACCTCACAAATGCCTAACACTGTTATCCCCAAATGAAAGATCACAACCTGTTTGGAAATATACAATATGAATGCACAATATGGTTAGATATAGGTTAGAACGTTGTTGTATACGATACCATAATACTTTAATTGTCAAATCAAGTCTGAAATGTGACTTGCATCACAGCAGCTCCATGTGTAACATCAACATAGACAAATAAGACAAACACAATACATGAGAAATTCTCTCTGCAGACCCATTCTCACAGCGTTTATCAACCTTTTTCTTACTCAATATCAAGCCACACTTATTGTTTTTACTTCGGCTGTGACTTTGTGTGTGCTCAGGATGAGTTTGGCTGTGTATCGCTAACAAGGAAACGACACCTCCACGGAACTCAGCGCGATTCACAACGTCCCGACCAATCAGAGCACACTGTGCTCACAGGGAGGGTGGGGGCTGGAGCTATTGGAGCTACAACGAGCCGTTAAAGGCAGAGAGTGAAATTCAGTGAATACACGTAGGTTACAGAGATGCTGTATGAGAAACCAATGTGAGTTTGGAAAATTGCACAATATAAATCTATTCTAGACCTCAACAATGGATTTATGATCAGTGGAAATGGCCATGACATGGGAGCTTTAATGTCCTTAGTCCAGAGGTGGGGACTCGAGTCGCATATTTTTTGACTTGAGACTTGCTTGACTAACATTGATAAAAGACTTGACTTGACTTTGACTTGGTATTCATGACTTGAGACTTGACTTAAGCTTGAGACAGATGACTTGAAAGGACTTGTCTGTTTAAAATTAAATATTTGCGTTTGTTTTTGTAGTGAGATATTACGTTTAGTTTTTTCAAAAAACGTGATTGGGTGATTATAGCGCCATGCGCGCAAACCTGGCAACCCACTAGACGGCAGGAGCGTCAGTTAACATGGCAGCGGCTAGCGTTACTCCAAAAATAGTGAAGTTTGGATTCAAGGATTATGTTGTCGATGACGCTAATAAGAAGAGAACAGCGGTATGCAGGGTCTGCAGCATAAAGATCAGTGACACGACCACCACAACATCCAACTTCATTCGTCACTACAAAAAAACCCCACAGAGAAAGGTGCGTGAATGTGTTGTGTTAGCTAGAAAGCTAACGTTAAGTTTAAGCTACGTTAGACTTGGTTTCAAATCGATTAAGCATTACAAAGAGAAGACAAAACGGTAAATGAACACTAGAACCGCCAAGGGATTCATTTTGACTAACCCTGATACTGACGGGCTGTCAGGAGAGGGAGAGAGAGAGAGGGAAAAGAGATGCCTCGTTTATTTCCCCTGTGTTATCAGAAGTTACTGTAAACTGTTGAATAATGTAGTTCATCTACTTTTAGTAGTTTGTTTAAATGTTTTAATTATGTTGTTTTTGTTTGTAGAAGTGCATCATTCCTTGATTTATTGTAAAATGAATCTGAACTTTTTGATCTGTTATGATGATAAACTGAAGCAATTTCTAAATTAACCCAATTAAGTGAGTTTTAAATCGTCCTACTTAGTTTATAAGGAAATTATGAAGAGGAACAAATTAAATGATTTGAAAATGATATCTATGTAGGTGCTGACGCTGTTGGCGGTTCTAGTGTTAACAGACATTTAAATTAAATATGTGTAATGGCAAATGCCATATATGATTTTCTTACCTGGAATTCTGCCTTTTTGAACAGACTTTTGATTGAGTCCTAGCTATATTGTCTGCAGTTCTAGGGTTAATATGAATCTAATATGATTGTCATCGGTCTAAATTAGATTTCAAATGATTAACTGTGTATGTAATGAAGATCATAGTGTGGGTTAAATCCATTTTCATAACCACTGTCTTTTAACTGATTTAAATGCGGAAACTGGGCTTATTCATCAGAATTTTGTATGACTTGACTTGACTTGACCTGAGCAATGACTTGACTTGACTTGACTTGAGCAATGACTTGACTTGACTTGCTTGACTCTCACCACAGTGACTTGGGACTTGCTTGATACTTGTAGGTCAAGACTTGAGACTTGCTCATGACTTGCACATGTAGGACTTACTCCCACCTCTGCCTTAGTCACATATGATTTATTACTTGGATAGATTTGTATTTCTTTAGTGGGAACACAGAAGTTAATATAGTCTTTGGTAACAGTAGTTTTTTAGTTTAGTTTAGTTTTTAGTTTATTTATTAATAGTGTCGTGGACAGTCCCCATCGATGAACTGTCACAAAAACAGTAAATGGAGCAGCTTTAGCCGACATTGCTAATTTCCAGCTGTTGTCCCCGGCCAGATGGTAATAGACAATTAGTATAGTAGTTATTTCATCTAGTGAACCTTCCTGAAAAGTTTCCCAATCTGTCCAATCAAAACAGGCTTTCAACTGTTCCCTACTTTAATTTGTCCATGTCCTTATTACTTTCTTTTCTGGTTGACTTCCCTTCAGTTTGGTCTTATACACTGGTATCATATTCACAACATTATGATCAGAGTTCAGTATTGGTGGTCTGTATTTAGACACATAGGCTACTTTATCATTAACAAAGCATTTGTCCAGGATATTGTCTTTCCTGCTGTGATCCCTAACATACTGCTGGAACCCAGGTAACACAGTCTCCAGGCGACATTGCTTCATGTCCCCGAGCACTATTGCCGGTGCATCGGGGTGGCTGAGTTGCAGCTCGTGAACACAGTCAGCGATGGAGCTGGCCGCTGGGAGGCACGTAAACAACAAACAGTAAAATACACCCAAATTCTCTAGGCCAGTGGCTCTCAACCTTTTTACACCAAGTACCACCTGAAAAATAGTTGGTTCTCCAATACCACCATATGACCAATGTTAAATTACAGTCTATGCACAGTTCATGCAGGACTCGGAGGCACATGTATTCATAATAACATTATTTGTCGTCAGCCACAGCTACATGTACAAAGGGCAGTCAATTAAATTCAATAATAGCTTTATTAGCATGACCATAGTTACATACAGTATTGCCAAAGCTCTGTATAGTTGCAACATCTATACAAAAATACACACAAATAAACAGTTATCAGGGTTCGTACGGGTGCTGGAAATCCTTGAAAATGCTTGAAATTGTACGAGGTGTTTTCAAGGTTTGAAAAGTGCTTGAATTTTGGGAACGATGCTTGAATTTAGGATAAAGTGATTGAAATTGTAAATGCTTTACTTCGATTTTTAGATTAAAAGAAAATTTAGTCTGAGCGCGCTTAATTGCTTCGCTTTTACATAAAACAGCTCCGCCCCGGCCTTCCCGCGCTATGCGCGTGACCGGCAAGTGTTTTTGTTACGTGTGTGACCTGGGCATTCTGATGAGTGATAGATGACAGTATGCCAGGAGGTTGCCGTTTCAACGAGCGTTGGCTAGCAGAAGACAAATACAAGCCATGGCTAAGACGAGGGTCAAGCCCAAGAGTAGCCTCCTGCAAAGTGTGCAAACATAACGATGCGAGAGTCTGCGCTGACGAGCCACACACCCCACGAAAGGTACGCCGTAGTAGAGCATTTTAGATTAGGCTAACGTTGCATGTAAAATACATGACACTTTTCTCTGTGCGCGGTAAAACAAGCTCGCCAAAATGGCTTCACCAGTCTGGCAGTATTTTAAGTGTCCAAAAATGACAATAAAATAGCGGTATGCAACGTGTGTGTGAAGCAGAAATCCTGCAGCTCCATCCGCTGTGACGGACCGGTGAGCGGAGCAGAACACACATTAAGAGTTAGACCTAACACACTTAGCTATTTTATCTACCTCTGGAACAAGCTAAACTAGTTATAAATATATTTATTCTTCACTGTCGGGTCACTCATTACTGGATCAGTGAGCTGCAGGAGATACTGACGGGCTGTCAGGGGAGAGAGGAAAAGAGAGCGCTTCCGCTCATTTCTCCCGTGTTATTATCCCAAGTTAATGTAAACTTGAATAATGTACTTCATTTTAATTTAATAATTATGTTGGTTGTTTGTGGAAGCGCCAGTGAATGAGCCCCATTAACTGAGTTTTAAACATCACTTTAAATGGAATCAGTGTTGCCAACTCCATAGTAAGGAAAGTAGCTATTGGCTGTCCTAAAAGTAGCTAGAAGTCGCTAAATGACGTCATCGCCTAATTTGCATATTTTATATACAAAAAGTGAAGAAAAAAACACCCTTAATGTGTTTAGAACTACAAATGAACTTCCTTCTGTTGATTCTTTTTTTTTTTAATGTTTATGTTTGTCCATCACTTGATGACTTTAATGCTTTGGAGAGACCAACATTACATACATACATGTTGTCCAGTATTGTTAAAGAATTAGTCACATTTAATAAAAAAAATGGTTATGCGGGATGGAATTGCTACCTTCCTTCTTTATCTGGGCTTGGGACTGGCAAAGTGACCCAAAAGAGACACACTGGGTGTTTCTCAATCACGAGTACGCTTGCTTGGTAGCACATGTCTGCCGAGCATCTTGCTTCAGAAGCGAGGCAAGAATACTTCCTGGCATTCGGAAAACGAAGAGTGGAACAGGCTAGCAAGTGTGCAGGTGTGCGTCATATGAGAGGCCCCGCCTTACATCTTCCGCCACAGATTTGGGGAAATTGGTCCGTGCGCAAAGCATTGTGGGGATTTTAAGACCGCAGAGTCTACTCATGTGCGGCCTCGATATTTCTCCAAACGGAGTTCGCCGGGCTCGGTAGATTTCCAAGTATGCTGGAGATTGGAACAGTACTTCGGCGGCACTCGATGATGTAGTATGCTTAAATAGTGGCTCTGAAGCAGCTTTACTCGCGATTGAGAAACACCCACTGCAAGCCAGGGCGAGATCAGCGATGGCTTTGCGCATGCACAATTAATATAGTCTGGACGCGTAGTGTGTCTCTTTTGGGTCACTTTGCCACCGCTGGTAAAGGTGCAGAAGGGGTGGAGAGAGAAAGGAACGAAGGGGGGGGAGAGAGAGAGCAGCGAAGGGGGAGAGAGAGAGAGGAGCGAAGGGGGGGGAGAGAGAGGAACGAAGGGGGGAGAGAGAGAGGAACGAAGGGGGAGAGAGAGAGGAACGAATGGGGGAGAAAGAGAGGAACCCTAATAATTATATATGATATGTTTTATAATGATTGATCATTAAAGTGTTATCAAAGCTGGCAAAGGTGCAGCTAGTTTGAATGACTTTGTATACTGCAGGGTAGCTTGTGAATTTACTCCAGGTGGAACTAAAGTCTGATTTAACACTTGATTATATTTCACATCATTCATCCACATCTGTAAAGTAACTAAAGGTATTAAATACATGTAGTGGAGTAAAAGTACACCATTTACCTCCGACTTATGTTTACTGCCAACCTAAAAGTACCTCAAAAATAGTAATCAATAATGTATTGAAAAGTTATTTGGCTGATTGTTTTATATTGGCTCAGCCAGGTTATATGGGATGCCCAGTCTACGTACAGATGGGTCACTCATTTTGAAATATTAGTTAGTTTTCTTTTCTTTAATTGTTCATCCTCATGTAGAATGCTATTATGAAACACACATGTGGTTGTTTATAGCATAAAGAACATCTGATTTAATGTGAGGTAGGGAAATAATAATTTGAGTATGAGTCAGAGTTCCCGTTAGAATATTTTTTCGCCGGTCAAAATGTCCGTTAAAGTTGAAATCTTCCGGACAAAAGTAGAAAAGTGCCGGTCAAAGGTTATTTATTGAGCTTTAACACGAATTGATATGATTCGATATTAAACAAACTAATTATAGTAGATTAACTACATTATTCAAAAGTGTACAGTAATTTACAATAACACGGGAATAATAAACGGAGCGCTCTCTCCCTCTCCTGACAGCCCGCCAGTATCATGCAGCTCGCGGATCCAGTAATGAGTGACCCGACAGTAAAACTAAACATATCTATAACTAGTTATAGTAGTAGTTTGAGAGGTAATTAAAATAGCTACGTGTGATATTCTAACCTGAAGTGTGTGCTTTGCTCCGCTCACCGCTGCAGGTGATCATGCAGAGCTGCGTGTCGACTCGTCAGCAGCAGCTGATCTCTCTCTCCCGTCAGATTAGACTTCACTCGCGTTTATGTCCATATCGATCAGATCTAGCTAGTTCTAGCTAATGATATGACTACCTGCTTATTAAAAGACACCTAAACAATAAGCGTCGCTATGCAACCGGGTGAGGCCACAAAGTATAGCGCAGCAGCATTATGAATTTGTTTACATGCCCACCGGAACCCCGAGGCATTACCAACAGATCAACGCACAATCAAACCATACAGGACATCTCTTTCTCCACATTAAGTGTTAGACATTAGAATTGACTATTCTTGTTTGTCACATACTCTTCTTGTCTGTCACATAAGTGGCGCAACTGAAGCGGTATTGCGCTAAAGGGGAAATTATTTTGACCGGACATTTTGACCGGAGAGATTTAGATTTGCCGGTCTTCAGCATATTTTACCGGTCATAGTCCGGTAATTACCGGCTAACGGGAACTCTGGTATGAGTATATAAATATGTAATTTACAGCAGCTGTAAGATGCTTGAAAAGCTTGAAAAGTGCTTGGATTTGACTTTGGAAAAGGTGTAAGAACCCTGAGTTATAAACAAACTGCTAAGAACATGTTTTTTTTCTTTTTTACAAGGAATACAGATTTATTTAATTCATATAATACATTAATACAAAATAAAATATGATATATATACATAAGATATATAAGATGTGAGAGCTGGTGTATCAGGTCAGTCCGATTCCCTGAAACTGGCAGGCAGAGACAAACTGTCCTGCAACAATGCAGCTCTCTTTATATTCCCCCAGGAGTATTTTTCATTTTTCATTTTCATTTTTAAATATTTGAGGATGCTTATGGTTGAGTTTTGGAAAGAATTGTTTCCATATAGCTTCAAAAGTTGGGCATTGTGTGAGGAAGTGCTGCTCTGTCTCCACAGCAGTTCCTCCTCACTGTTGGCATGATCGCTCCTCTTTTGGCAGCCATGTTTTCTTGTACCTGCCTGTTTCTATGGCCAGGCTGTTGCCGTTTCTCAATCGCGAGTAAAGCTGCTTCAGAGCCACTATTTCAAGCATATTACGTCATCGAGTGCCGCCGAAGTACTGTTCCAATCTCCAGCATACTTGGAAATCTACCGAGCCTGGCGTACTCCGTTTGGAGAAATATCGAGGCTGCACATGAGTAGACTCCGCGGTCTTAAAATCCCCAAAATGCTTTACGCACGGACCAATTTCCCCAAATCTGTGGCGGAAGATGTAAGGCGGGGCCTCTCATATGACGCACACCTGCACACTTGCTAGCATGTTCCACACTTCGTTTTCCAAATGTCAGGAAGTATTCTTGACTCGCTTCTGAAGCAAGATGCTCGGCAGACATGTGCTACCAAGCAAGCGTACTCGCGATTGAGAAACACCCTCTGTCCCTCTCTCTCTCTCTCACCTGTCTCCCTCAGTCTCTCTCTCTCACCTGTCTCTCACCTGTCTCCCTCAGTCTCTCTCTCTCTCTGTCTCTCACCTGTCTCCCTCTGTCTCTCTCTCTCTCTGTCTCTCACCTGTCTCCCTCTGTCTCTCTCTCTCTCTGTCTCTCACCTGTCTCCCTCTGTCTCTCTCTCTCTCACCTGTCTCCCTCAGTCTCTCTCTCTCTCTGTCTCTCACCTATCTCCCTCAGTCTCTCTCTCTCTCTGTCTCTCACCTGTCTCCCTCAGTCTCTCTCTCTTTCTGTCTCTCACCTGTCTCCCTCAGTCTCTCTCTCTCTCTGTCTCTCACCTGTCTCCCTCTGTCTCTCACCTGTCTGTCTCTCTGTCTCTGTACCTGTTTCTATGGCCAGGCTGTGAGCACTTAGTCTGTATGCAAAGGGGTCTCTTTATATTCCCCCAGGAGTATTTTTTGTTTTTCATTTTCATTTTTAAATATTTGAGGATGCTTATGGTTGAGTTTTGGGAAGATTTGTTTCCGTATAGCTTCAAAAGTTGGGCATTGTGTGAGGAAGTGCTGCTCTGTCTCCACAGCAGTTCCTCCTCACTGTTGGCATGATCGCTCCTCTTTTGGCAGCCATGTTTTCTTGTACCTGCCTGTTTCTATGGCCAGGCTGTTGCCGTTTCTCAATCGCGAGTACGCTTGCTTGGTAGCACATGTCTGCCGAGCATCTTGCTTCAGAAGCGAGTCAAGAATACTTCCTGGCATTCGAAAAACGAAGTGTGGAACACGCTAGCAAGTGTGCAGGTGTGCGTCATATGAGAGGCCCCGCCTTACATCTTCCGCCACAGATTTGGGGAAATTGGTCCGTGCGCAAAGCATTGTGGGGATTTTAAGACCGCGAAGTCTACTCATGTGCAGACTCGATATTTCTCCAACGGAGTACGCCAGGCTCGGTAGATTTCCAAGTATGCTGGAGATTGGAACAGTACTTCGGCGGCACTCGATGACGTAATATGCTTGAAATAGTGGCTCTGAAGCAGCTTTACTCGCGATTGAGAAACACCCACTGTCTCTCTCTCTCTCTCCTCTCTCTGTCCCTCTCTCTCCTCTCTCTCTCTCCTCTCTCTGTCCCTCTCTCTCCTCTCTCTCTCTCCTCTCTCTGTCCCTCACATGTCTCCCTCAGTCTCTCTCTCTCTCTCCTCCCTCAGTCTCTCTCTCTCTCTCTGTCTCTCACCTGTCTCCTCTCTCCTCTCTCTCTCTCCTCTCTCTGTCCCTCTCTCTCTCTCTCACCTGTCTCCCTCAGTCTCTCTCTCTCTCTGTCTCTCACATGTCTCCCTCAGTCTCTCTCTCTCTCTGTCTCTCACCTGTCTCCCTCAGTCTCTCTCTCTCTCTGTCTCTCACCTGTCTCCCTCTGTCTCTCACCTGTCTGTCTCTCTGTCTCTGTACCTGTTTCTATGGCCAGGCTGTGAGCACTTAGTCTTTATGCAAAGGAGTCTGATTCTTTTCGGAGTATGATCGGCACCACAGATCAAATCCGGGTACTTCAAAGAGAGATTCAGGCATTGTAGATTGTCGTAAGCGTTTCCGCCAGGGGGGGCGTTTTGCCGTCATTTGACGCAATTATTCAGCTCGGAACGCCCTGAACTCGAGCAGAGGGCGTCCGAAAAAATAAATAATTCGAGAGAAGATCGAGAGTTTCTATCGCTTAAAATGACTATAGGGAAAAAGGACAAGGACATCCCTCCGTTGGAGGGGCAAAGGAGTCTGGTGGGATTCTTTTCACAACATGGAACGTGCGCGATTTGGACGCGATGAGCGCGGAGCTCGCGCGTGAACTGAGGCTCCGTGATAAACTGTGGTAAAATGACTCACTAAAAAGAGCCGGAATTCCCATCACTAACGTAAAGAGATAGTATCTATAAGGGATGGAGCCACCCCCCCCCCCCCCGCTCTCGGGGTGGACGCCCTCTCAGCCCCGGTCCACGTTGTTGCGCAGGTTTGTGAGAATGATGGATGGAAGTGGTGGCCGGCTGGTGTTTCTAAGCGGCTCCCGAGGGATGTCATCCAATAACGAAGAGCACAGATGGCTTGGTGTATTCGTAGGAGGCCGATCGCATTGTAGCTCTAGCATAGCCTCGCGGCTGTAGCAGCGTAGAGGCCGGGGCTCCTCGCCATACCTGTTCGTGCTGTCACTCAGGTGTGTCTTGGAAAGTGTTATGGCCAGACATGGTCTGCAGAAGGCAAATTTAATCCACAGGATCAAAAGCATGGTCTCTCAAAATGACGTTTCATAAAGACACGACAAAGTTTAGACAATAATTAGACCAAAAAAAACACAAGACGAACGGAGCATACTGAGACTTGCGGTGACAGGATGCCGTCTCCCTCTGTCTCCTGTATACCAGAGGTGGGAGTAAGTTATCCATGTGCAAGTCCCAAGTTACTGGGGTTAGGGAGAGTGGGGCTCTGAAATCATAAAACAGGTGTGTGTGTGTGTGTGTGTGTGTGTCCTTCTATAAAACAGCTGCGGGCAGCAGATACTGTGAGAGTCAGACATGAATACATAGGTCAAGGCAGACTGGTTCACAGACTCTCCTGTTTTGCCGATCCGGTGCTTGAACAAATAACTCTACACCCCTACACAAGTCGAGTCTTTTTATCAATGTTAGTCAAGCAAGTCTCAAGTCAAAAAATATGCGACTCAAGTCATGTGACTCGAGTCCCCCACCTCTGGTATATACTGTGGTTAGAATGTTGCTGTATCAAATATAACCCAAACAGTTGATAAGTAGTATTTTGTTAACTCAAGGTTTATACTAAGTGAGTTTTTATTGTTAACTTGTGTATTCATGCTTTTTAGATTGACTTTCTCTCTTTCTCTGTCCGTCTGTTCTAGAAACCGAAAGGAAGAGAGAGACGTCACAGCTGTCAGAAATGTGACAAATCGTTTAGAACATCTGGAGATTTAAAGCGCCACCTGCATATTCATACTGGAGAAAAACCGTACAGCTGTGAAGAGTGTGGGACAACTTTCACTAGATCAGGTGCTCTCAAAATACATCAACGTATTCACACGGGAGAAAAACCGTACAGCTGTGAAGAGTGTGGGACAACTTTCACTACATCAAGTCATCTCAAAATACATCACCGTATTCATTCTGGAGAAAAACCGTACAGCTGTGAAGAGTGTGGGAAAACGTTCACTACATCAGGTGCTCTCAAAATACATCAACGTATTCACACGGGAGAAAAACCGTACAGCTGTGAAGAGTGTGGGACAACTTTCACTACATCAAGTCATCTCAAAATACATCACCGTATTCATTCTGGAGAAAAACCGTACAGCTGTGAAGAGTGTGGGAAAACGTTCACTACATCAGGTGATCTCAAAATACATCACCGTATTCACACGGGAGAAAAACCGTACAGCTGTGAAGAGTGTGGGACAACTTTCACTACATCAAGTCATCTCAAAATACATCACCGTATTCATTCTGGAGAAAAACCGTACAGCTGTGAAGAGTGTGGGACAACTTTCACTACATCAAGTCATCTCCAAATACATCACCGTATTCATTCTGGAGAAAAACCGTACAGCTGTGAAGAGTGTGGGAAAACGTTCACTACATCAGGTGATCTCAAAATACATCACCGTATTCACACGGGAGAAAAACCGTACAGCTGTGAAGAGTGTGGGAAAACGTTCACTACATCAAGTCATCTCACAACACATCACCGTATTCACACGGGAGAAAAACCGTACTGGTGTGAAGAGTGTGGGAAAACGTTCACTCAATCAAGTAATCTCAAAAAACATCTTCGTGTTCACACAGGAGAAAAACCATAGTGGTTTTAAGAGTGTGGGAAAACTATGAGAGCCAAGCTAGCTGTTTCCTCCTCCTGATGTCCGTAGAGCTGTAGTTATATTTTAAGAGTTTTTCTGAATTTAAGTCTCATTCAAATAAAGCTTATTTCATTAAAATGTGTCTTTTCTTCCTCTTGTCCCTATATTTAGATAAACAAATTAATCCCCATTATTGCATTTAATAATTCATATTTCACGACACACTGTTACTGTAGCACTGACCACTTTATTGTATAAAGTGCATTCAATTGAAAAACACCATAGTGTTACAGTTAAATTATGTACAATTATAAATACAATTATGTACATAAAAGTATTTACATATAATAAATAGATAATTAACGCCTACAATATCAGAGAAATTAGAATGTAACAATTGCACTGATGGCTCTGTGTGTTTTTTGTCACCAATATTATATTTTAGTTTGCACTGCCTCCATGGCTATGGTTATGGCATGATAAGAACTGCTCTGTATTCCTAAAGTTTGACCTTTCTGGCAAAATATTTAATTGATTCAGTATAAATGATGGCAACAGCATAAACTAAGGTAAACACAGGTAAAAAAGCTCAAGTGGATACAAATCAGATGCATGAAACACATTCACTTTTGTAGATCCCAGGATTTATTTGTCATCAGCAGGTATGAATCAAATGTTAGGGTATCAATGACTTGTAAATTAACATTTGTTGTTATGCAAGTCAACAACAACAACGAGATCTCACTCCACTGCAGACGAAGAACAGGAATGATCCAGCTATTGAACCCAGTTGGATTCTTTAGGACTTTTTCAGGTTCAAACCCCACTGCAGTCAGCATGTCGTTGTGTCCCTGGGCAAGACACTTCATCCCACAGTATTGAGTATGTAAGTCGCTTTGGATGAAAGCGTCTAACAAGTAACATGTAATGTAATGTACATAAAAGTATTTACACTTTTTACATTAATGACGTACATATGAATGAAAACTATTTACAATATACATCAAATATAAAAGTCGACATGAAAAATAAACTTCACCCCAAATTGCTCCTGTGGGGATTGCCCACAGTATTGAGTATGTAAGTCGCTTTGGATAACAAGTAACATGTAATGTAATGTACATATATTTACAATATAATAAATATAAAACTCAACATGAAAAATAAAAATGATAACACAGCAAGTTGAAAAACATTTAAATGACTACAATATTTACATAGCAACAGGCCATTGCTCCAACTCGTCAACAACAGCTGTAAAATGTTGGTAACTGTTGTAGACTGTGTTCTCCAGACCCTTTGATGGAGACATCCTCTTCACAGGGCAGAAGACTTTGGCCACAGCACGTGCACGACGGCAGCTTTTGAACCCGGACACTTTGGCTCCTACTCCAAAACCCGGTGCTGGATCCTCTCGTACGCCTTCAAGATAGTGGTCTTCTCAGGGCTAGTGTGAGAACCCTGTGGTGACTTCAACCACAGCAGTTTCACCAGCGTGTACATAAGCCTGTTGTTCATTGCACTAATGTCCTGTTGTGCTGGTGCGTAGGGAATGCCCATCTTCACGCGCTGTATCACAGCAGCATCGACAAGGTTGTGCCGTTTAGTGCGGCAGTACAGGGTGTTGCCCCAGTGCGTTCTGTACAGCTGGTTGAACTTCTGCTGCTGTTTGTCGTGGTCCTCCACTGCATTCCAGGCAGCCAGGATCGGGTTCCTCTGCTCGGTGACAAGGGACAGCTTGTCATCTGAGCTTGGGAAATGCTTATCTGCAACCTGGAATAACACGTAGGACAATTTTGAAGCGTACCATATTTGTATGCATAGGCCAATTGAAAGGATTAATGTTCATATTTGACATGTTCTATTTCAAGAGGATTAATTTGCTTTTAATTCTAACTGCTTTCCAGTTCCTACGCTTTTTGAAATTGTGCTTTTATTGCTTTTTATTATTAGACGTGTATATTATTGTTATTATTAATGAAAGCGACTGCACTTGTGTACCTGGGATCATGTGAGGCAGAGACTTGTATTGTATGTCTATTAACTTAACATGATCATATGAAGGTGTGCCTCGGAAATACTTGTTTACTTAAATGGTGATCAAACTGTTTTGAGACCCACTGAGATAACTAACTAAAAGTTAACTATCTAAACACTGAGAGAGTCCTTTACCTCACTGAGCTGACGTTATCTGACAGGAGAGATCTACAGTTAGTCTAACCATTGAATATTATTATACTGTATACATGTTTTTTTCAGTACAGCTTAACCATGTAGCTCATATGTACAATGTGCACATGTTGTACTCACACTACCCCACTGCATTCCTTAGATACTCTATTGATATACTGTATTATTCCTATTTTATTTCTACGGGTATACATACTGTATATTTCAACCATATTCGATGTAAATATTGCTATATTTGTAATGTTATAAAATATATTACTTACACTCTGCAGTTGTTAATTAGCTCAGATGCTTCTAGGACTTGTTGGTGTTGGGCGGCTGGCCGATCTTTGACAGATCCGCGAACGACACGTTGGCCGAGCCTCGCTTCACTGGTTTGGCCTGAAAAAGAGAAAGAAAGAAACAAAATGTAAACACACACACACACACACACACACACACACACACACACACACACACACACACACACACACACACACACACACACACTTCTTGTGCTTATGTCCCCCCATCACCTTCCAGACAAAACAATTTACTCTAAGTTACGGGAACCTCTCACCTTCTCACAGGTGCGAGCTCTGTGCCCCTCGAGAAAGAAAAACCTCTCACTTTCTTGCAGTCAATGCCCCTCCATTACTGTCTCTCATGCAGTTATATTTGTGCCTTGCTCACATTTGACTCATTGACACAATGAGTAGGCGACCGATTAGGCGATTTTCTGTCAGAGAGGCTCTGGACAAATGTTTTGAACCAGATGAAGAGGAGATTGAACCAGACATAGAGGACGATGTCTCAGAAATGGAAGACAACAGCGATCCAGACTATGAGCCTGACCAACAGTCAACAGACCAGGAAGAGGCCCCTGATGGAGAGGCCCCTGAGGGAGAGGCCCCTGAGGGAGAGGCCCCTGAGGGAGAGGCCCCTGATGGAGAGGCCCCTGAGGGAGAGGCCCCTGAGGAAGAGGCCCCTAAGGGAGAGGCCCCTGATGGAGAGGCCCCTGAGAGAGAGGAGCCCTGAATATTTATTTGTCTCTAAATGTTCATTGAGGAAAACAGTATCAGTGTCTTATTTTATATTCATCACAGTGAATGCAGTGAACGCTGAACTTGATGGGCCCACTGGTGGGTCCGGACCATATACTCTAGTTGAAAGTACACAATGAAACACTGACTTGCTTGTATCAAATCAATACATCCCATACATCATTGGAACGGGAATAATCTCAGCTACAACACCAACTGAAGCATTTCCATCTCCAGTAAACACAGCCTACATGGCAAGCATTTTTATAATATACAGTAATGTACAGTAAGCACTATGTTTGAACTTACTGCAAAATGATAACATGAAATTCACCCCTGGTGTCATTATGTCTGCCACCCATTGATTCTACTTGCTTTGACTGTTCAAATGAGATGTCAACCATCAAAATGGGATAAGGGGTTCCGGAGATATCACTGTGCAAAACACACCGGTCAATTTTGACCGAAAATAGTATGGGAAGGGGGGTATGACCTAACGCAAGAGAAGGGTTAGATCAGTGCTTCTCAAACTTTTTTCAGTAATGTACCCCCTTTGAAACATTTTCTCAGCCAAGTACCCCCTGACCGACCCCGAACATTTTTGATAGAAAAAGCCTATATAAATAATTACAATATAGTGATGTTCCATCTGTAGCAGGATGAGAGTCCTAATCCCTTAGAAAGCATATTCTCCTCTTTTGGCTCTTGTGAGCATGTCACCACCAGGGGGCACCCTATAAAAGGGCAGAGGTTTCTAGCTGGCTGTCTCTTGTTTGTTGGTACACAGACCCGCCCCACTTGCGTGTTTGCCGTGTTTGCTTCCGCCACCGGTGCAGGTATGTTGCAGTTGCATTGCTCGCTTCAGGAAAGGTTCTGCAATTTGCCAGCGTATTGATACTTAGCCCTGCTTTGCCTCACCTAGTGGTGGATCCTCCGGGTGCAGCCTGTCAACGCAGCCATAGAAAGCATGAAGCTCTCTCCTCTCTGCGTCATCGATAGGAAAGCCTGATCGGGCCAATCCAATGATTAAGGGACATCTGCTGTTTTGCTTCACCGGATAAAGTGTATTTATCGGCACAACTGCTGTTGATCCTGCCTAAATGTTTGGGCTGCTGCTACTGTGTTGCTGCTTCTGATTGCTGCTTCTGGCCAGCTTTGTGTCGCCTACTGCGGAGGCTCGCTCACCAGTTAAAGTGCTACTTTAACTGCACGCCTTCCTGCTGCCTTGCTTGGGCCGACACTCGAAGTGTGGAAGTAATTGAACTCTGGGGCTAACTCCCCCCTATAACTTGTCCTTACTTTGGCCAACTTGATTTAAATTAGTTTGTTTATTTTATTCTAGTTAATTGTTTATTTTGTTTCACTGAACCTTTTATCTTGTGATTTGTTTTATTCTTAAATGTTTACACAAGTTATCTGTTTATGAGAACATATTTGCTATTGTGTTTGTTTATTACTTTGATTTACTTATTTAGCCCCCATTAACTGCATTTCCCTCTTTGTTCCCCTACTTAGTTACTGAGAGCTGAAGGTGGTGGTGCTGGTGTCCAAGGTGGTGGTTTTCCTCTCTTCTTTTGTGTGTGATGTGCTCCCTCGGGATTTGATTTCCTGCACGTATGACTGGGGTGATTTAAGTTTGGTTCGTTTGGGGATCCTTCCACTCACTCGTCGACCCTATCCCCCCACTGGTAAGCCTCAGCCCCTAATTCATTTTGTTTCCCTTTGTGCTACAGCCCTGTGTGACTGTTTTAAACTGCATTTTAAACTATTGACTTGTGCTAAATAAAATTGTATATTTTTGATAAATTGAAACCACGTCTCCGGCTCCATTAGTATTCGAACCTATGTGTCCTCTGTAAAAGTGTTAATATTTCCTTGGGTGAAACTCCCAGGGTGGCGTTGTCGGAATTGTGCATGGTGTAATCAAACCAACTTGAACAAATACATTCACCTATCCTCCCCTCTGCGGCTACTGCCACAAACTGGCGTTGTCGGCAGGATTTACTTTTTGAGAGCAGGGACGTGTGTTTCAATTATTTATTATTATTATTATTAGTGTTGTATTGTGGCCATTGCTAGAAGCTAGTTTACCCTGTATTAAGTGTTTTATATTGTGTTCCGAAGCAAAACAGCAGTTGGTTTCTTGTGGACCTTTGGCAAGTCAGTGTTTATTATTGTGTATTGCCTGTCTATTTTGGTGCCCTATCTCCACTGAATTAGTAACGGTGTAGCTATGGAGGGAGAGTTACAAGAGTTGAGGGATTTAGTTGCCCAGTTAAAAACAGCCAATGAGAGGCTGTTGCAGGAACGAGCTGTGGAGGTGCCTGGTCCTAGTGCTGCCCCTTTAACTGCTACTGTTCCCCCTTCTAATCCTTTCAATGCTAGTGCCCCTTCAGCGGATAGACTGGTTTTTGTGCCCCGAGATAGGAAATGTCCTATGTTTAGGGGGAGATCAGGAATAGGGTTGAGTGAGTGGATCGAGGAAGTACAGGCTTGTATGAGAGCGCGCCGTTTGGCTGTATCCGATCAGGCATTTTTCTTGTTTGACCATCTTGAAGGAGAGGCCCGTGATGAGATAAAATACAGAGCAAGTGCAGAGCGGGAAGACCCTGTCAAAATAATTGCTGTGTTGACAGAGCTGTATGGTTGTTCTGATTCTTATGTAGCTTTACAAGAGGCTTTCTTCTCCCGACGGCAGCAAGAAGGGGAGACTTTGCAGGAATTCTCCCTTGCGTTGCTTAGTCTTATGTCATCTGTAAAGCAGCGGGCGCCTGATGACATGCAAAATGCAGAGGTTTTGCTACGCGACCAATTTGTAGAGCATGTCATTGATTGTGCATTGCGACGAGAGTTAAAACAGTTTGTGCGTCGACAACCTACTGCGGCATTACTTGATGCTAGGGCGGAAGCAATCAGGTGGGAACGTGAGGGTTTGCCTGGTGGCAATAGGGGCCGAAGTCACTCTGTCCCTTCAGTTCTTGGTCTACAGCAGGGGTCGGCAACCCCTGGCACGCGTGCCAGCATTGGCACGCGGCACCGTAGCCAGTGGCACACTAGGAATAAGTCGAATAAGTGTGCAAAATATTTAAATTGTATTTTCGGATCCTGAACGAGACCGCCGCCAGAGCGCGTCTCCCCGTTACCTGCAGAAGGAAGCCATGCACGCAACGCAGCCCCGCTCTCTTTAACTCCAGGTGACTTTCTGCCGCTTTCCTCCGTGGTGCAGTGCTGATCGTTTCACCACGGAAGAAAGCACTTCACAAATTGCAGTACCCATAAGGAGCTTTACAAATGTCGCAGTTTTTGCGTGGCTGTGTGTGTCTTTAGTTGAAAGCCCAGTGGCGATCTGCTCATCTCTCATTGAAATAATATGCTACAAAGGGGCGGACTGGCCATCTGTGTGTTGAACTTTCCTGTCGGCTCCCAGACCGTAGTCGAGGAGGGCAGAAGCAACGAGCTTCAGGTTCAATAACCCACTTTAGCTTAAATGACTGGAGAGAGGCGAGCTCTTCTTGAGAGGCCGTTGCATTTATTTAGCTGTTCTTCTGTTTCACAAAATACATCACAGACCTCTGTTTTTCTGCTGCCTCGTTTCACTTCCAGAAACATACTCACACGCACACGCCACACCCCTCTCTCTCTCTCTCTCTCTTAAAGGGACAGCGATCTCATCTCACTCTGCATGACCCTAATATCATAACATGTGTGTTCTGGAGAATCACAGAACGGACGATCGTCCTTATTATTATGCCGTTTAAACCAATTATTTAAATGTGTTTGTTAAATTCGGTATCATGTAAGTTGCGCTGACAGGTCCACACACTGCTTCCCCGCAGCGAGGCCCCCCCCGCCCTCCTGTTGATAGATCACGAGCGTCAAGCTCCTCAACATCCTCAACCCCCCCCCCCCCCCCCCCCCGTTGATAATTCTCGATCGTTGGCACGCTGATCATTTTTTTTTTTTAAATGGCACTTCATATCAAAAAGGTTGCCGACCCCTGGTCTACAGTATGGAGTTCAGGGTGGTCCTCAGGTGGTGACTGGCTCACAGGTGTCTGAACTGAGTGAGATGAGAGAGATGCTAAAACTCCAGCAAGAGCAGCTTAACACGCTTACTCAAAGCATTTCTCGTTTCCAGGGCTCTCAGCTGCGCAGTCGCCCCCCCTATAGTGGCCCCATCATTTGTAGACGTTGCCAGCTATCCGGTCATTTGGCCAGAGAGTGCGATGGGGTACGTGCTGCTCCTCGTGCTCGGCCGTCCTCACCTGCTCAACAGTCTAGCGGGCAGCGCCGTTTCACTCAGCCATCGGAAAACTAGCGCCCACCGAATTACAGAGCCACAGTTCGGGGGGTGGAGTCACAGGCTCAGGAGAAGCTTCTAAGCTCGTGTCTTCTTGTCCACATTTAGATGTAAGCATGGGTGGAGTTAAGGTTCCTTGTTTGGTGGATACTGGGTCCATGGTGTCTACAATCACAGAGAGCTTTTTCCATCAGCATTTTGAACCCTGGGGCCAGGAGAGGCTCCAATCTTGTCACTGGCTGCAGCTCAGAGCAGCCAATGGGTTGGCCATCCCTTACATTGGCTACTTGGAGCTAGAAGTTGAGCTTTGTGGAAAGGTAATGGCAAGCTGTGGTGTGTTGGTGGTGAAGGACCCCCCCCGGTGGTGTCTCTTCTGCAGTCCCTGGTATTCTAGGGATGAATATAATTCGCAGATGTTACAAGGAGCTCTTTGGCCAGCATGGTTTGGCCTTGTTTTCTTTGCCTCCTGTATCGGAGGCCCCCGAATCATTCATTCAGGCTTTGCAAAAATGCCATCAGGCCAGTGTGCATGCCCCTCCTGACATTTCAGGAGGGGTAAAAGTGCGTGGAAGGAAGGCTTGTCGTATCCCCGGTGGCATGATGAAGATTGTTGCAGCCACATGCTCAGAGCAGTACTCAAGTGGCACTGTGTTATTTGAGCCCTTGGATTCAGGTCTTCCGGCTGGATTGCTTGCCTCTCCAGCTCTGGTTCGGGTGGAAAGGGGCACCGCCTACATCCCTATTGTGAACGTAGGCTCCGCAGACGTGTTGCTGTATCCCCGCACACTGGTAGGCACACTCGATGAAGTTAGGCTAGTCAACTTGCCTGTTGGTGTCACCGAAGTACCATCCTGTGTGGCCAGAGTGGCATCCCAGGCTGCCTTTCCCTCTGTGCCTGACCAGCTGGATGCTCTAGACCTGTCTTCCTTGCCTGCTGAAGAACAGGTTAAGGTACGGTCTCTTTTAACGAAGCACACATCTGTCTTTTCTGCTCACGAGGGGGACTTGGGTTGCACCACCTTGATCTCTCATGACATCCCTCTTCTTGATGACGTCCCCGTGAAGCAACGCTATAGGCGCATTCCCCCGTCTGAGTACGAGGTAGTGAAGGAGCACATCAACCAACTTCTTGAGTCACAGATCATAAGAGAGAGTTGCAGCCCCTACGCATCCCCCATCGTGCTAGTGAAAAAGAAGGATGGTAGCCTGCGCATGTGCGTAGACTACAGGCAGCTGAACAGCAAAACCAGGAAAGATGCTTTTCCTCTCCCTCGAATCGAAGAGTCCCTTGATGCGCTGACGGGTGCTCGCTGGTTTTCCACCATGGATTTAGCCAGTGGGTATAACCAGGTACCAGTTGCAGAAGCAGACCGGCCAAAAACGGCGTTTTGCACCCCGTTTGGCCTCTTTGAGTGGAATCGGATGCCCTTTGGACTCTGCAATGCTCCTGGCACTTTCCAAAGATTGATGCAGCGGATCTTCGGGGACCAACAATGCCAATCTTTGCTTTTATACCTTGATGACATTGTGGTATTCTCTTCCACCGTGGATCAACATCTTGAGAGGTTGGAGGTCGTGCTGAGAAGGCTACAGCATGAAGGCTTAAAGGCTAAGCTCTCAAAGTGTGCTTTCTTCCAGCGAGAGGTGCGTTACCTGGGCCATGTGATTTCTGACCAGGGTGTCTCTACTGATCCCAGCAAACAGGAGGTGGTAGCCAGTTGGCAGCCCCCCACTACCATCTCTGGACTGCGGTCGTTCCTTGGTTTTGCCAGTTACTACCGTAGGTTTGTGGAGGGCTTTGCCAAATTGGCTGCCCCTCTACATACGTTGGTGGCTGAGTTGGGAGGCACCAAGTCCAAAAGGAGATCAGAGCGTGAAATCGCTGGGAACTGGACTGAGGAGTGTCATAGGAGCTTTGAGGCTCTCAAGACAAAGCACACCACGGCACCTGTGCTTGCCTATGCTGACTTCTCCCTCCCATTTATTCTGGAGGTCGACGCAAGCTTTGGTGGCCTCGGAGCTGTGTTATCACAGGAGCAAGGTGGTAAGGTCAGGCCCATAGCTTATGCCAGCAGAGGTCTGAGGCCCACTGAACGCAACTCTGCCAACTACAGCTCCATGAGGCTGGAGTTCTTGGGGCTCAAGTGGGCCATGACCGAGAAATTCAGGGAATATCTGCTTGGTCATAAATGTGTTGTTTTCACTGACAACAATCCACTTAGCCACCTGTCCACGGCAAAGCTTGGAGCCACTGAACAACGTTGGGCAGCCCAACTTGCGTCTTTCGACTTTGAGATTAAGTACCGCTCTGGTAGAAGCAATGGAAATGCTGATGCCCTGTCCCGTCAGCACCCACCAGGAGTGCAAGATCTTGAAGCTATGCTCCCTAGCACATTGCTCCCCTTGCCTTTACGGCAAGCCTTGCCAGTAGCAAAGGCAACACAAACGGCTGTCATAGCCCTGCCTCATCATACACAGTCTGATATGGAGGCACTTCAGCAAGCGGACCCTCTCCTTCAGGAACTCTTGGTGTTCTGGAGAAGGAGGCAGCGTCTTAGCAATGATGAGAGGAAGCAGTTGTCCCGGCAAGCATTGGCACTGCTCCGCCAATGGGACCGGTTAGTTGAGAGGAGTGGGGTCCTCTATCGCCAGATCTTTCGCTCTGATGGGGCTGAAGCAGTTCTGCAGCTGCTTTTGCCAGCTGCTTTGAGAGAGCAGGTGCTCACCGAAGTCCACCAGAGGCATGGCCACCAAGGTATTGAAAGAACCTTGGAGCTACTTAGGCAGCGGTGTTACTGGCCAGGTATGTCCTCCGAGGTGGTACATTGGTGCAGCAGTTGTGAGAGGTGTCAAATTGCCAAGGACACTCGACCAGCGGCTCATGCTCCCATGGGACACTTGCTGGCTTCTAGACCCAATGAAATTCTGGCGATTGACTTCACTGTCTTGGAACCCACCTATAGTAGGTTGGAAAATGTCCTTGTAATTACAGACATTTTTAGCAAGTACACTTTGGCCTTTGCCACCCGTGACCAACGAGCCTCTACTGTGGCTCAAGTTCTGGTCACAGAATGGTTTTCAAAGTTTGGTGTCCCAGCCCGTATACATTCGGACCAGGGTCGAAACTTTGAGAGCATTCTTATCCAACAACTTTGCAGCCTCTATAACATTGAAAAATCTCGCACTACTCCCTACCATCCGGGCAATGGTCAATGTGAACGGTTCAACCGAACCCTTCACAACTTGCTGCGTACTCTGCCTGTGTCTCGGAAACGGGATTGGAACTCCTGCTTGCCACAACTACTGTATTCTTACAACACTACTCCCCATCAGTCAACTGGTGAATCTCCATTCTTGTTGATGTTTGGACAAGAGCCAAGGCTCCCAGTTGATTTTCTGTTGGGTAGAGTCCCTGATCCAGTCGGTGGTCCTGTCCATGAGTGGATTCAGGAGCATCAGGCAAAAATTGCAAATTGCCTTTGAAGGAGCTCAAGAGAGGTTAAAAACTGCAGCAGAGCGCAGAAAGAGGTGCCATGACCAGTATGTCAAAGATGTCCCATTGAACGAGGGCCAGTTAGTTTGGTTGCGAGATTGTGGTGCAAGAGGGCGCCATAAGATCAGAGATATTTGGAGTTCTGTCAGGTATATAGTGGTGAAAGCACCAAAAGGCGGTTCGGTGTACACGATTGCACCGGAAAACGACCTGACCAAAACCAAACGGGTCCACCGCACTCTGTTGAAAGCTGTGGTTGGAACCCACTCTCCAGATGATGTCCCTGTCCCTCTCTCAATTCCTCCTGACTCACCACAGTCAGATGGTGAGCTTTCCTCTGATGGTGACCTATGGGTTTCAAGAAATGAAGCTCCGAACCCTCGTTCTACCAGATCAGCTGTGGTGACCCAAGAAACCACTTGGTTGCTGTTTCCACCATCTGACGAAGCCTCCATTGAGGCCGGCCCTTCGGTAGCTCTCGCGGCCATGCCAGAATTGCCTTCCTCCCGCTTGGCTATTCCTCCAGCCACTTGCCCTGATTCTAGCGCAGTGACATTGCGACGGACAGCACGGTCAACCGCTGGGCAGCATCCTAATGTCCATCATCTCCCGAGAGCGTTGGGAGAATTGGTGCCTGTGGCCGAAAACTCTCCTGGTCCCGTGTCTAACTCTGTGTCGGTTATCTTTAGACCTTGGAACTAGGTTGGCTAACATTGGCTTGGATTCGTTCATCGTCGGGCCGACGATACAAATAGGGGGGGTAGATTGTAGCAGGATGAGAGTCCTAATCCCTTAGAAAGCATATTCTCCTCTTTTGGCTCTTGTGAGCATGTCACCACCAGGGGGCACCCTATAAAAGGGCAGAGGTTTCTAGCTGGCTGTCTCTTGTTTGTTGGTACACAGACCCGCCCCACTTGCGTGTTTGCCGTGTTTGCTTCCGCCACCGGTGCAGGTATGTTGCAGTTGCATTGCTCGCTTCAGGAAAGGTTCTGCAATTTGCCAGCGTATTGATACTTAGCCCTGCTTTGCCTCACCTAGTGGTGGATCCTCCGGGTGCAGCCTGTCAACGCAGCCATAGAAAGCATGAAGCTCTCTCCTCTCTGCGTCATCGATAGGAAAGCCTGATCGGGCCAATCCAATGATTAAGGGACATCTGCTGTTTTGCTTCACCGGATAAAGTGTATTTATCGGCACAACTGCTGTTGATCCTGCCTAAATGTTTGGGCTGCTGCTACTGTGTTGCTGCTTCTGATTGCTGCTTCTGGCCAGCTTTGCGTCGCCTACTGCGGAGGCTCGCTCACCAGTTAAAGTGCTACTTTAACTGCACGCCTTCCTGCTGCCTTGCTTGGGCCGACACTCGAAGTGTGGAAGTAATTGAACTCTGGGGCTAACTCCCCCCTATAACTTGTCCTTACTTTGGCCAACTTGATTTAAATTAGTTTGTTTATTTTATTCTAGTTAATTGTTTATTTTGTTTCACTGAACCTTTTATCTTGTGATTTGTTTTATTCTTAAATGTTTACACAAGTTATCTGTTTATGAGAACATATTTGCTATTGTGTTTGTTTATTACTTTGATTTACTTATTTAGCCCCCATTAACTGCATTTCCCTCTTTGTTCCCCTACTTAGTTACTGAGAGCTGAAGGTGGTGGTGCTGGTGTCCAAGGTGGTGGTTTTCCTCTCTTCTTTTGTGTGTGATGTGCTCCCCCGGGATTTGATTTCCTGCACGTATGACTGGGGTGATTTAAGTTTGGTTCGTTTGGGGATCCTTCCACTCACTCGTCGACCCTATCCCCCCACTGGTAAGCCTCAGCCCCTAATTCATTTTGTTTCCCTTTGTGCTACAGCCCTGCGTGACTGTTTTAAACTGCATTTTAAACTATTGACTTGTGCTAAATAAAATTGTATATTTTTGATAAATTGAAACCACGTCTCCGGCTCCATTAGTATTCGAACCTATGTGTCCTCTGTAAAAGTGTTAATATTTCCTTGGGTGAAACTCCCAGGGTGGCGTTGTCGGAATTGTGCATGGTGTAATCAAACCAACTTGAACAAATACATTCACCTATCCTCCCCTCTGCGGCTACTGCCACACATCAGTGTGTGATTTATGAACTCCTTCATCCATGAATTACAACAAACAAAGAACATAACGACAGATCTTTAAGTAATAATTATATGTTTAACGAACCAATTAACAAAATGTTATATTATGCAAAAACTATAAAATACAATAAACAAATATTATAATAAAATGTGGTGCCTGATGTGCTACCATCCAAAACCCCATGCATAAACAAGAAAACAGCATTAAATAAGCAGTCACAATGCATGAAAGGGTTAAAAACAAAACAAAACATTGTAACAAAAATGTGCAATTACAATAAAAACTACGTAATAACACTGCAATGACACTATTAATGAGTTTTAGGTGCATCAAACTGCATTTGAAAATAGAAAATACAATTTAGTGTCAAAACATTGGCAAAAAAAACAAACAATTGTAATAATAAATAAATTATAAATTGCAATAACACTAACAAGTAATAATAAGAGCACTTTAGCACTCAATTTAGTGTGAAACGTGTGCTTGTCCTTCACTGAGCATCTTGGTCATCCTTGGTGGCAGAGAGGACACAGCAGTGATCAGACTCTTTTCCAGGCCCAGTCTGTTTCTCTGCTTTGTTTTGATCAGAGTCATTGCAGAGAAGGAGGCCTCACACAAATATGTGGATCCAAAGGGCAGTAGCTGCTCCAAAGCTGTTTTTCCCAGCTCAGGATGCTCCTTTTTCACACACACCCAAAACTGCGTGAGAGTGGAGTTTTCAAATGTCATCTTTAGGCCGCGGTCAGATGACACATCCAAGAGTTTTTCCTGGTGACAGAGAGGAAGCTTTTCTCTGTTTGCTTCTGACAGAAGAAATGGGTTTCTTACCCAATCAAGCTGTGCAGGTTTATCCTCCATGTCAGGAAAGTACGACTTGAAACTAACTATCAGGTTGGCCAAGTGTTCCTCTATAATGGACTTGACTGGAGCGCTCTGCACATCCTCACTGGAGAGGAAAGCATCTACCTGAGGAAAGCAGGTGAGATCCCCCTGTGTACATGCCCGTTTCCACAACTCTGCTTTCTTTACGAAACCACCCAACTTGTCATACAGGTTCAGAATGTTGGTGTTCTTTCCCTGCATGCACACATTCAGCTCATTCAATTTGCTGAATATGTCTGCCAGATAGCAAAGCTTTGCAAGCCAATCTGTGTCCTCAAACAGTGTGGCATAGGGAGATCCTTGCTCTGACAGAAAGGTGTGCACCTCCGATCGTAACTCCAACAGCCTGCTCAGTATCCTCCCCCGAGAGAGCCAGCGCACTTCTGTGTGTAGCAGTAGTTGGGTGTGTTCAGCTCCCATGTCCTCGCAAAGGCGGTGAAACAGACGCACATTGAGTGGCCTTGACTTTATGAAGTTAATAACTTTGATGCTGTTGTTCAAAACGTCATGCAACACAGGACTCAGCTTTTTGGCCGCCAGTGCTTCCCTGTGTATGACACAGTGATTCCACTGCACTTCTGGATTTGTATCCCTAATACGTGCCATGAGCCCTTTAAATCGGCACGTCATTGAGGCAGCTCCGTCAGTACAGGTACAGTTTCTCCAGTCCAGCTCGTTTTCAATAAAGAAATCATTCACAACATTAAAAATTTCCTCCCCCGTTGTTTTCCCCTCTAAGGTCTTGCAGAAAAGCACATTTTCATAAATGTCGTCAGTATCCACGTATCTCACGAAAGCAATGAGCTGAGCCTTACCGCTGACATCGGTCGATTCATCAAGCTGGAGTGAAAATGTTTCGCCAAGTTTTCCCACAACTTGTTCAACAATATCTGCTCCCATTCGTTCTATTCTGCGTGAAACGGTGTCATTAGAAGCACCGTTTTGAACTTCTCCGCGGCACTTCTGTCCAGCATCGTCTCGGCCAAAACAACAGCAGCTGGGAGTAACAGGTCCTCAGCGATCGTGAACGGCTTTTTGGCTTTAGCGATGAGCAGTGATGCCGCATACGATGCCTCTAGTACCGAAAACCGGTTCTTGCTGGCCTCATTCGGCTGCCGAAATACCAATACTTCACACTTACGTCGGAGGGGGGCGAGAATAACCTGAGCAATAACAGTTAATGGCGAGTACGGCAAATACAAGTTGTACCAAGCATAAGCAAAAAAGCATTTTTTGTATTAACCTTTTTTATTGTTTTCTCTCGCGTACCCCCTGCAGTACCCCCACGTACCCCTAGGGGTCCGCGTACCCCCATTTGAGAATCACTGGGTTAGATAATATGTTATTATAAATTAATCTACCCTGCACTATTGACATAGCAACAACAATAAAGCTAATGAGCACATGAACGCTTTAATAATAATACAGGAATATAATATAATTCTGAAAATGGTATTCTGCATGTTGAGTATTTTTAGTGTTCCTACTTTGATGTTTTTATGTTGTACTTGTATCTGAATAACGTTTTGAATGCAGGACTTCTACATGTATCATAGTATTGTTGCACTTCTAATCAAAGATCTGAGTACTTCTTCACGACTGAAACCTGATATCATCTGAGGATGCAAAGCATAAACCATGTGAAGAAACGCTTCACACCTTTTCTGTTCCCACGCTTTCTATACCGCAGCGTGGTAAAGACTTCAGCTCTAAGTGTTGTTACAACCCGGCTCCTGGGCTGCAACAAAAAGCAGGGAGGCGAGACGAGGGGCAAGAATATAACAATTGTTTATTTATAATAAACAAAATAGTGAATGGAACCAGCAACAGGTCCCCGAGGCTGGCACGGAGAGAGTGCCCAGAGGAGTGAGAGAGAGACGTATCCGGCTGGGCTCTCTTCTTGTAGGCTATGAGGTCACGGTATTTACAAATAAACGCAAGATTGATGGCCAACAGCTAACACTATGATCGTCCAATGACAAAGGTGAATGAGTTCAAATACCTAGGACTGTGGTTTGATAGCAAATACACATGGAAAATGCATATTAATCAAGTGGAAACAAAATGCAAAAAAGTATTAAATCTATTACGAGCTGTAGCTGGATGCAACTGGGGCGCAGACAAACAAGCATTAATAGACATATACAGATCAATTATGAGGTCCACAATAGACTATGGTTGTATAGTGTATGGAGCAGCAGCAAGAACATTGCTTTTATGATAGAATACAATATAAAGCATTGCGGCTGTGTATTGGAGCGATAAAGTCATCCCCTATCAATGCAGTTCTGATAGAAGCAGGAGAGACACCTCTGGAGATCAGAAGAGAGAAACTTGCTCTGTCATACTGGGTCAGGGTTCAAGGAAGTGGAGAGGAAAATATCACAAACAGAAAACTACAGGATTGTTGGGAATATGCAAAGTTCCAGGGGCGTGGGTTTGGCTGGACGAGTAAGGAGAGAACGAGGGCATGTGGAGTGAAGACCATCACGTTTGCCAAAGCAAGCCCATTTAGCCGTGTTCCCCCATGGCTTTTCCCAGAAGTAAACATATGTGAGTATCGTAGAAAGGAAAAAAGAGTGGCAAATAAATGAAGTGGGAATTAAAACAAGTATGTACCTGAATGAAAAGTACTACAATTACCTCAAAATGTACACAGATGGTTCTAAGAACAAGGAAGAGTGTGTTGGAGTTGGTATACACATCCCAGACTTTAAAATATCGATCTCAAAAAGAGCGTCTGATCAACTATCAGTATACGCAGCAGAAATGCTGGCAGTAATAATAGGATTACAGTGGGTTGAAGAGGTCAGACCAGATAGGGTGGTGATATGCACAGATTCATTGTCCATATTAAAAAGCATACAGTCAACAACTGCCAGAGAAGACATTCTCATAGAACTTAACCACAGCCTGTCAAGACTTCACAGAGGCGGTATGGATCTGCAGTTCTGCTGGGTGCCTGCATGAGGGGGTGAAAGGGAACGAGTGTGCTGATAAATGAGCAAAAAGTGCACTACAAAAGGAAATAACATTACAGTTCAACTTGGAGAAGGAGAAGGAAAAGCAGTCATTCAGAAGAAAGGGATGGAGATCTGGCAGAAAAGGTGGGAGAAAGACCAGAAAGGCAAAGAGTATCATAAAGTTCAAAAGACAATCACAATTAATATTTATAAAGAAAGAAACAGAAGGGAGGAAATCATGATAGCTAGACTCAGACTGGATCACACAGCATTGAATGGTACGCTGTATATCATGGGGAAAAGTGACAGTGACAAGTGTAGGAGCTGTGGAGTTAAAGAACATGTGGAACATATCTTGTTACATTGGGTCATCTATAAAGCTGGAAGAGGACAACTAAAGGCTAAAGTTTTAGAGGCAGAGAGGGAATGGAGTGTGGTTGGTATTCTGGGAACAGAAGGAGTAAGAGCTACCAGAAAGGCACTGTTTACCTTTCTGAGGGAAACTGGGGTAGGAAAAATAATGTAACATTAGGTCAGGAAAGATCATAGATTTTTATTTTGTTTTGTTTTATTTATTTTATGTTTTTTGTTGATTTATTTATTTTTTGTTTAGATCATAGATAGATACGTCCATGAGAGATGGAATGATATGATGATTCAATCACACTCATGTACAGTAGGTGGCGGTATGCACCTTTAAAGTTCTTTGCAATCCGCCAAAAACCGAGAGAAGTCGAAGAAGAGGTGAGTGGATTAGACACCCGGGGTGTTTCTCAATCGCTAGTACGCTTGCTTGGTAGCACATGTCTGTCGAGCATCTTGCTTCAGAAGCGAGTCAAGAATACTTCCTGGCATTCGGAAAACGAAGTGTGGAACACGCTAGCAAGTGTGCAGGTGTGCATCATATGAGAGGCCCCGCCTTACATCTTCCGCCACAGATTTGGGGAAATTGGTCCGTGCGCAAAGCATTGTGGGGATTTTAAGACCGCGAAGTCTACTCATGTGCAGACTCGATATTTCTCCAAACGGAGTACGCCGGGCTCGGTAGATTTCCAAGTATACTGGAGATTGGAACAGTACTTCGGCGGCACTCGATGACGTAGTATGCTTGAAATAGTGGCTCTGAAGCAGCTTTACTCGCGATTGAGAAACACCCCCGGGCCCTTTCTCATGTCATCAAATGTCCATCCTCGACTCCTCGACTCCTCGGTCCTCCGGTAGTGACCCGGAAATGAATTTTAGCGCGCCATGTTGAAGGACATCTCATTTCTCTAAATGCACATTGAGGATCGAGCATCGAGCGTCGAGGAGGCTCTCTGGAGGAGCTATAACCGAGGATACACTGATGGGTCCTCCACGGTCCTCCACGGCTCCTTCGTGGATGCATTTCCGGCAACAGAGATGTTTCAAAGAGTCGTGACGCACGGCCGGACTTATCTCAGCCAATGACAGCTCTGCATGCATCCCCCGGATATTATTGTATTAACTGCTTTCATCGCGACGCAATGTTTACAGTGAGAACAGCTGTGAGGTCCGTGCAGAAAGCAGAGCAGTGTGTATAATATATATCATATCACTCAGTATAACAGGCCTACTCTCTTTATTTGCTTTAGTTTAGTAGATATCTACAAACAAAGTCGATATTTTTCTAAAACCATTTAGTGCTTCACATAATAAAATACACAACGGCTGTAGCCTGATGATATGCTTTAGGAGCTGTAGGTGCGTGTGTGTGGTGTAGGTGTGTGTGGTGCAGTGTGTGCGTAGATGCAGCGGACAGACAGGTCTCAGTTGGTTTGGTGTCCTCTGCTTACTTGTAATACTTGTAAATAAAACTTTTGGCCCGTCATTTATTTCCCTCATTGTAGCGACCAGAGGGGGGGGGGGGATATATCCAGTCTCTGATAGTGTTACGTTATTATGAGAGTGCTCTGTTTGATTCTAAAATTGTATATATTTATATAAATATATACATATATGTGTGTGTGTGTGTGTGTGTGTGTGTGTGTGTGTGTGTGTGTGTGTGTGTGTCTGTGTGTCTGTGTGTATGTCCGCATCTGTAGCCTGTTATTGTCTCATTATACCGCACTGTGAATGAATTAAAAGTAAATATATAAGTCGTCATGAACACATCTGTCCATCAGACAGAGTGCTGCTGTGCCTCCTGTCATCATTAATGGACGTCTCTTTAAAATGACCGCTCAGAGGAGAGGAGTTCTCATTTCTCTAACCGCCTGCTGCTTCCCCTCCTCTCTCCTCGGCTCCCCTCCTCGGCTCCTCCGCTCGCATCTCCTGTGGGCGGGACTAAGTCTCGAGGATAGGAGTCGAGGAGGGGAGTCGAGGAGGGACATTTGATGACATGAGAAAGGGCCCTGGGTTGCATTCGAATAGTCCATTTAGTTTAGGAACCTTCCTAACGGAGTGAAATGACCCGGAAGTCCCTCAGTGGCAGCCATGATAAGTGCCGTTCGAATTCTCTAAATTAAAAGGAAAGGAGGTTTCAAACTTCCTTTATAACCTCCTTTAGCTTAGGAACCACTGGACCTCCCTAACCGAAAGGAGAGGAGAAAATGCTGCCCCACAATGCCTTGCGGCCGCGGCATTTGCCGTCACACAACAGTCGGCCGTTCACGGAAACAACCGATTATGAACGAGAAATGATATCATGAAAGTTACGGTGCTTATTAAGCATTTTAAAACGTATGTGGTAAGTTGCCAAAGTGCTTTGTTTTGAACGTTCATCAGTATTATAATCAAAAAGAGAAATATGAACGTTAGTTTTGACTGAAATGATCAAATAAAGTCAACATTTCACAGTCTTTACTGAGCTGTGTGGGGTTTGTTCAACTTTTAAAAGATGTTTGAATGGTGATATACACAGTGATAGATGTTAAGGACTAACGTTTATAATAAATACATTTGTATTGATTTTAAGATCTTTTCATACAATCATACGTATTGGGATCATTTGTATTAATGAGGACCGGAGGGAGAGGGTGACGAGCATAAGTTTCACTTTCCTTTTTTATTTCAATTCCAACTTTGGTCATGAAGAATATGTTTCTCTGTTGTCCCCGTTCATAAAGCATAAAACAACAGCATCAGAGCACGGTGCAGAGTCTCTAGATGAGTTTACAGTAGTCCCTCGTTCTTATTAAACATCCATGTTGTAGTCCGCTGTATAGAAAACTGTAGTTTCCATAGTTTCCCCACAGCAGCAGGCGCACATTTATGACCTCTGCTGGCGCATCATAAACACGTCGGATAGTGAAAGTGCAGTCGGATTCTCTAAAGTACCGCAGTCTCTTCTCCTAAATCCCTTTGAATTCTCCTATCCACTATCCCTTAACCCCATGACGTTTCACTCCGAGGTCAAGGAATAGACGATAGGGTTAGAATTTAGGAGCTGTTTTTTTGGGAGTATTCGACCGCAACCCTGCAGAGGTTTCATTAAGTGTATTTACACCAGCTTAGTTTACAGTTAATCAGGAATCAGAAGTGTGAAGGACCAGGGTACGCAAAAATCAGGAATGCAGATTGAGGTGCAAAAATAAGGATTTTATTTACCCAATATATGTACAGTTTTAAGATGGGTAATAAAATCAATTAGGTTTAAACAAAAAGGTGTAGATATAAACATACACAATCTAGCATTTAACGCATAAACAAAACGTCACAAAAATGGGTGACATCCTGTGTGCTCTTCTGCCCAAGAGCAACTCACATACCCCCCCTCATCTCCACACTGCAGGAATGCATTAGCCCTACTGGCCAGTCCATTGTTGCGTGCAGGGGGTACAGGCTCTAAAAAAAGGGTGGCTTAAATGGAGTGGCCTCTTTAAACACCCCTCAGGGTTTGAGAGGAATGGCGTAGTCCAATTAGCTGACACATCTATGAAGGCAGGTGTTTTCCATCAGCGCAGCCTTTGGCAGGAGCACGGTGAGCTGTAAGTGACACTGACAATATGATTACATACAACACAATTAACAATAGATATTTTAAACAATATTGCGTGCACTCAATCTAGCAAAAACAAAGCTGTTTCAAATCAATGTGTCTGTGTATGTCTGATGTAAACAAAAGCATAACCTTTAGGATGTGTGTTCGTTTGTGAGGCTTGTAGCCCTCACAAGAAGTTATCTTATTTAACACAACAGCTGTAATCTTGGAAGAAAGAGACTCACAAAAAAACTTAAAATGTGTGACAAAAATAGTCTCAAATTATCTTTAAATAAAGGCTAAAAGCCATCGGATAAGAGCTAAAGTCTAAAAGCTATCGGCTAACAGCTGAAGTCTAACAGCTATCGTCTAAAAGCTATCGCTAACGGCTAACAGCTAACGGCTAACAGCTACAGTTATTATTCTAGTTCGGCTCTGGGTGAGTAACAGTTTATTTGTAATGCTCAGCTGACTTTATGTTAGTTATTTATTACACCAGTTGTCTTTAAGACAGTTTGAGTTGTTGTGTTGGTGCTCTTTACCATAGATATGGTTTTAAATATATGCTAACTAGCTTATTAGCATCTCCACTCACCGTGACGTAGCATTTTTCCCATTGAAATGAATGGGGTTCTTCAGTTAGCAGCTAACGCTAAGCTAAGCGACGGTTTAGCTCATTAAAATATATATACTTTATTTAAATAATGATTTATCTTAAACTGGGAAATGATTGTGTCACAGCAGAAGTGTTTTCAGGCATTACACGAGTTAAACATATTTAAAAGATGCAATAAGATATAATAAAAATGAAGCATTAGCAGCAAGTTTACACACAGGACACATGACTAGAGTATCTAAAGAATACACAATATACAGAAAATACTGTATACATGGAGTACATTAAACAGTCTCACTAGCTAATGTTTGCTTTCTGTGTTAACTTAGTGATAGTTAATGACACAGATAGCGTTATAACCGTGGTTCAAACAACCATTAATGTCATTTTCTATGTGAATAAAGTCATTTTAATGAAATAAAAGTGAACAAACTGTGAGCTGTAAATTAGAATGTAAGTTGCTACACAGATTATGAAGAATTATATCTAAATATTTGTATTATATTAATAATAATTTAATAATAATAACTTTTTATCGTAATGGTTAAAGTCATTTGCATGTAACGTTAATAACTATCTGACCTTTCTACAATTTTCTCCTCTGCTTAGCATCACATTGACTAAATTGATCAATTTGGAACATGTTTACGTCACAGCAGCATAAGACAAGGCACTGCACATAATGTGATAAAACACTAAATATAAGCAATATAAGTGTGTGTCTTTTATTCTCATTCAGGTGGAGGAAATACCTTAATTACTTTCTCTAACATTATTTATCCCACAGTATACTCATAAGTTATATGCATACCGTTTAGTTTGAGTAAACGCTCCCTTTTTACCTTCAGCATATTGTTTTAGTACGGTAACTCTTCTTTATTACCGTTAGCATACTGGTTTCTGTTAGGTAACTCCTTTATGTTACAGGATGAATCCTCAGTTTATTGACTTGTTGTTTCTAGTCTCCTCCTGACTGACAGAGTCCTGGAGCTGTGAGTTTCTCCTCTTCAGTGAAGCAGCTTTATTACTGTCTCCTATTGTCGCAGACAAAGTAGCATTAAATGGAAATACTCAAGTAAAGTAAAAGTACCTCTAAATAGTACTTAAGTACAGTACTTGAGTAAATGTACTTAGTTACTTCTCACCTCTGCTATGAACCTACGAAGTAGCTGTAGATTAGTTTTGTTGTGGTTGCATTGAGTTGTCTTGTTTTGTGTCAGCTGTAGTTGTGTTGATTATTTCAGAGACCCAGCCGGAGAAGGAGAGCAGCATGGATGAGAACAAGGAGACCCCTGGAGCTCAGGTCAGTGTGCACTTCATCACAATATATTCCTAATTCCAGCGTTTCCGCCAGGCGGGCGTCTTGCCGTCATTTGACGCCCTTATTCAGCTCGGAACGCCCTGAACTCGAGCCGAGGGCGTCCAAAAGAGTTTTTATCGCTTGAAATGACGAAAAGGACAAGGACATCCCTCTGTTGGAGGGGCAATGGAGTCTGGTGGGATTCTTTTCGCCGCCAGCAAAGCGTGTTCCTGTGACGGAAAGTGTACTGCCGGCGAGCCTTGACGGGCGGTGCTAGTGGAGCACGCGCGTGAACTGGCGAAACTGAGGCTCTGGTAAACTGTGGTAACACGAAGAGCCGTTTGGGAGCCGAAAGAGCCGGCTCTTCTTAGTGAGCCGAGCCAAATGATCCGACTCACTAAAAAGAGCCGGAATTCCCATCACTAATGCGTAAAGAGATAGTATCTATTAGGGACGGCTCAATTCAAGTCCAGGGTTTCCCACACATAGACTTTACTTGGGCCACCCAGGTTTAACGGCCACCAAAGTATATTTCGCGACCCATTCATTATTATTTTGTTTGTATCCGTCCGCGAGCACGACGCCATCTGCAATCGATTTACTAGTGGACAATGATCCCTCGCTTGCTGTACCTGTTCGCTCTGCTATCGCGTGGAGGGTCTGCTAACAAGCGACCAACAGAAAGGTTCATGTTAATGTTGTTGCACCTCACAAATGCCTAACACTGTTATCCCCAAATGAAAGATCACAACCTGTTTGGAAATATACAATATGAATGCACAATATGGTTAGATATAGGTTAGAACGTTGTTGTATACGATACCATAATACTTTAATTGTCAAATCAAGTCTGAAATGTGACTTGCATCACAGCAGCTCCATGTGTAACATCAACATAGACAAATAAGACAAACACAATACATGAGAAATTCTCTCTGCAGACCCATTCTCACAGCGTTTATCAACCTTTTTCTTACTCAATATCAAGCCACACTTATTGTTTTTACTTCGGCTGTGACTTTGTGTGTGCTCAGGATGAGTTTGGCTGTGTATCGCTAACAAGGAAACGACACCTCCACGGAACTCAGCGCAATTCACAACGTCCCGACCAATCAGAGCACACTGTGCTCACAGGGAGGGTGGGGGCTGGAGCTATTGGAGCTACAACGAGCCGTTAAAGGCAGAGAGTGAAATTCAGTGAATACACGTAGGTTACAGAGATGCTGTATGAGAAACCAATGTGAGTTTGGAAAATTGCACAATATAAATCTATTCTAGACCTCAACAATGGATTTATGATCAGTGGAAATGGCCATGACATGGGAGCTTTAATGTCCTTAGTCCAGAGGTGGGGACTCGAGTCACATGACTTGACTCGAGTCAGACTCGAGTCGCATATTTTTTGACTTGAGACTTGCTTGACTAACATTGATAAAAGACTTGACTTGACTTTGACTTGGTATTCATGACTTGAGACTTGACTTAAGCTTGAGACAGATGACTTGAAAGGACTTGTCTGTTTAAAATTAAATATTTGCGTTTGTTTTTGTAGTGAGATATTACGTTTAGTTTTTTCGAAAAACGTGATTGGGTGATTATAGCGCCATGCGCGCAAACCTGGCAACCCACTAGACGGCAGGAGCGTCAGTTAACATGGCAGCGGCTAGCGTTACTCCAAAAATAGTGAAGTTTGGATTCAAGGATTATGTTGTCGATGACGCTAATAAGAAGAGAACAGCGGTATGCAGGGTCTGCAGCATAAAGATCAGTGACACGACCACCACAACATCCAACTTCATTCGTCACTACAAAAAACCCCACAGAGAAAGGTGCGTGAATGTGTTGTGTTAGCTAGAAAGCTAACGTTAAGTTTAAGCTACGTTAGACTTGGTTTCAAATCGATTAAGCATTACAAAGAGAAGACAAAACGGTAAATGAACACTAGAACCGCCAAGGGATTCATTTTGACTAACCCTGATACTGACGGGCTGTCAGGAGAGGGAGAGAGAGAGAGGAAAAGAGATGCCTCGTTTATTTCCCCTGTGTTATCAGAAGTTACTGTAAACTGTTGAATAATGTAGTTCATCTACTTTTAGTAGTTTGTTTAAATGTTTTAATTATGTTGTGTTTGTTTGTAGAAGTGCATCATTCCTTGATTTATTGTAAAATGAATCTGAACTTTTTGATCTGTTATGATGATAAACTGAAGCAATTTCTAAATTAACCCAATTAAGTGAGTTTTAAATCGTCCTACTTAGTTTATAAGAAAATTATGAAGAGGAACAAATTAAATGATTTGAATATGATATCTATGTAGGTGCTGACGCTGTTGGCGGTTCTAGTGTTAACAGACATTTAAATTAAATATGTGTAATGGCAAATGCCATATATGATTTTCTTACCTGGAATTCTGCCTTTTTGAACAGACTTTTTGAGTCCTAGCTATATTGTCTGCAGTTCTAGGGTTAATATGAATCTAATATGATTGTCATCGGTCTAAATTAGATTTCAAATGATTAACTGTGTATGTAATGAAGATCATAGTGTGGGTTAAATCCATTTTCATAACCACTGTCTTTTAACTGATTTAAATGCGGAAACTGGGCTTATTCATCAGAATTTTGTATGACTTGACTTGACTTGACTTGACCTGAGCAATGACTTGACTTGCTTGACTCTCACCACAGTGACTTGGGACTTGCTTGATACTTGTAGGTCAAGACTTGAGACTTGCTCATGACTTGCACATGTAGGACTTACTCCCACCTCTGCCTTAGTCACATATGATTTATTACTTGGATAGATTTGTATTTCTTTAGTGGGAACACAGAAGTTAATATAGTCTTTGGTAACAGTAGTTTTTTAGTTTAGTTTTTAGTTTATTTATTAATATTGTCGTGGACAGTCCCCATCGATGAACTGTCACAAAAACAGTAAATGGAGCAGCTTTAGCCGACATGGCTAATTTCCAGCTGTTGTCCCCGGCCAGATGGTAATAGACAATTAGGTATAGTAGTTATTTCATCTAGTGAACCTTCCTGAAAAGTTTCCCAATCTGTCCAATCAAAACAGGCTTTCAACTGTTCCCTACTTTAATTTGTCCATGTCCTTATTACTTTCTTTTCTGGTTGACTTCCCTTCAGTTTGGTCTTATACACTGGTATCATATTCACAACATTATGATCAGAGTTCAGTATTGGTGGTCTGTATTTAGACACATAGGCTACTTTATCATTAACAAAGCATTTGTCCAGGATATTGTCTTTCCTGCTGTGATCCCTAACATACTGCTGGAACCCAGGTAACACAGTCTCCAGGCGACATTGCTTCATGTCCCCGAGCACTATTGCCGGTGCATCGGGGTGGCTGAGTTGCAGCTCGTGAACACAGTCAGCGATGGAGCTGGCCGCTGGGAGGCACGTAAACAACAAACAGTAAAATACACACAAATTCTCTAGGCCAGTGGTTCTCAACCTTTTTACACCAAGTACCACCTGAAAAATAGTTGGTTCTCCAATACCACCATATGACCAATGTTAAATTACAGTCTATGCACAGTTCATGCAGGACTCGGAGGCACATGTATTCATAATAACATTATTTGTTGTCAGCCACAGCTACATGTACAAAGGGCAGTCAATTAAATTCAATAATAGCTTTATTAGCATGACCATAGTTACATACAGTATTGCCAAAGCTCTGTATAGTTGCAACATCTATACAAAAATACACACAAATAAACAGTTATCAGGGTTCGTACGGGTGCTGGAAATCCTTGAAAATGCTTGAAATTGTACGAGGTGTTTTCAAGGTTTGAAAAGTGCTTGAATTTTGGGAACGGTGCTTGAATTTAGGATAAAGTGATTGAAATTGTAAATGCTTTACTTCGATTTTTAGATTAAAAGAAAATGAAGTCAGAGCGCGCTTAATTGCTTCGCTTTTACATAAAACAGCTCCGCCCCAGCCTTCCCGCGCTATGCGCGTGACCGGCAAGTGTTTTTGTTACGTGTGTGACCTGGGCATTCTGATGAGTGATAGATGACAGTATGCCAGGAGGTTGCCGTTTCAACGAGCGTTGGCTAGCAGAAGACAAATACAAGCCATGGCTAAGACGAGGGTCAAGCCCAAGAGTAGCCTCCTGCAAAGTGTGCAAACATAACGATGCGAGAGTCTGCGCTGACGAGCCACACACCCCACGAAAGGTACGCCGTAGTAGAGCATTTTAGATTAGGCTAACGTTGCATGTAAAATACATGACACTTTTCTCTGTGCGCGGTAAAACAAGCTCGCCAAAATGGCTTCACTAGTCTGGCAGTATTTTAAGTGTCCAAAAATGACAATAAAATAGCGGTATGCAACGTGTGTGTGAAGCAGAAATCCTGCAGCTCCACCCGCTGTGACGGACCGGTGAGCGGAGCAGAACACACATTAAGAGTTAGACCTAACGCACTTAGCTATTTTATCTACCTCTGGAACAAGCTAAACTAGTTATAAATATATTTATTCTTCACTGTCGGGTCACTCATTACTGGATCAGTGAGCTGCATGAGATACTGACGGGCTGTCAGGAGAGAGAGGAAAAGAGAGCGCTTCCGCTCATTTCTCCCGTGTTATTATCCCAAGTTAATGTAAACTTGAATAATGTACTTCATTTGAATTTAATAATTATGTTGGTTGTTTGTGGAAGCGCCAGTGAATGAGCCCCATTAACTGAGTTTTAAACATCACTTTAAATGGAAGCAGTGTTGCCAACTCCATAGTAAGGAAAGTAGCTATTGGCTGTCCTAAAAGTAGCTAGAAGTCGCTAAATGACGTCATCGCCTAATTTGCATATTTTATATACAAAAAGTGAAGAAAAAAACACCCTTAATGTGTTTAGAACTACAAATGAACTTCCTTCTGTTGATTCTTTTTTTTTTTAATGTTTATGTTTGTCCATCACTTGATGACTTTAATGCTTTGGAGAGACCAACATTACATACATACATGTTGCCCAGTATTGTTAAAGAATTAGTCCCATTTAATAAAAAAAATGGTTATGCGGGATGGAATTGCTACCTTCCTTCTTTATCTGGGCTTGGGACTGGCAAAGTGACCCAAAAGAGACACACTGGGTGTTTCTCAATCACGAGTACGCTTGCTTGGTAGCACATGTCTGCCGAGCATCTTGCTTCAATTACATGCTATCACATCAGATTCTCCAAACACAAGAAAGTCTCCAATAACACCAGAAAATGTAGCTGAATTTGTCGCTAGTCGCTTTTGACAAAAAAAAGAAGCCGGAGGGTTTGGAAAGTCCCCAAGTTGGCAACACTGAATGGAAGATCCCCATAGGCCCCGCCCACTCGATCGGATCGGCGATTGGTATCGGCCGATACTGATTCCGGCGATCGGCCCCAAAATGGGCGATCGGAGCATCCCTAATAATTATATATGATATGTTTTATAATGATTGATCATTAAAGTGTTATCAAAGCTGGTAAAGGTGCAGCTAGTTTGAATGACTTTGTATACTACAGAGTAGCTTGTGAATTTACTCCAGGTGGAACTAAAGTCTGATTTAACACTTGATTATATTTCACATCATTCATCCACATCTGTAAAGTAACTAAAGGTATTAAATACATGTAGTGGAGTAAAAGTACACCATTTACCTCCGACTTATGTTTACTGCCAACCTAAAAGTACCTCAAAAATAGTAATCAATAATGTATTGAAAAGTTATTTGGCTGATTGTTTTATATTGGCTCAGCCAGGTTATATGGGATGCCCAGTCTACGTACAGATGGGTCACTCATTTTGAAATATTAGTTAGTTTTCTTTTCTTTAATTGTTCATCCTCATGTAGAATGCTATTATGAAACACACATTTGGTTATTTATAGCATAAAGAACATCTGATTTAATGTGAGGTAGGGAAATAATAATTTGAGTATGAGTCAGAGTTCCCGTTAGAATATTTTTTCGCCGGTCAAAATGTCCGTTAAAGTTGAAATCTTCCGGACAAAAGTAGAAAAGTGCCGGTCAAAGGTTATTTATTGAGCTTTAACACAAATTGATATGATTCAATATTAAACAAACTAATTATAGTAGATTAACTACATTATTCAAAAGTGTACAGTAATTTACAATAACACGGGAATAATAAACGGAGCGCTCTCTCCCTCTCCTGACAGCCCGCCAGTATCATGTAGCTCGCGGATCAGTAATGAGTGACCCGACAGTAAAACTAAACATATCTATAACTAGTTTAGGTAGTTTGAGAGGTAATTAAAATAGCTACGTGTGATATTCTAACCTGAAGTGTGTGTTTTGTTCCGCTCACCGCTGCAGGTGATCATGCAGAGCTGCGTGTCGACTCGTCAGCAGCAGCTGATCTCTCTCCCGTCAGATTAGACTTCACTCGCGTTTATGTCCATATCGATCAGATCTAGCTAGTTCTAGCTAATGATATGACTACCTGCTTATTAAAAGACACCTAAACAATAAGCGTCGCTATGCAACCGGGTGAGGCCACAAAGTATAGCGCAGCAGCATTATGAATTTGTTTACATGCCCACCGGAACCCCGAGGCATTACCAACAGATCAACGCACAATCAAACCATACAGGACATCTCTTTCTCCACATTAAGTGTTAGACATTAGAATTGACTATTCTTGTCTGTCACATACTCTTCTTGTCTGTCACATAAGTGGCGCAACTGAAGCGGTATTGCGCTAAAGGGGAAATTATTTTGACCGGACATTTTGACCGGAGAGATTTAGATTTGCCGGTCTTCAGCATATTTTACCGGTCATAGTCCGGTAATTACCGGCTAACGGGAACTCTGGTATGAGTATATAAATATGTAATTTACAACAGCTGTAAGATGCTTGAAAAGCTTGAAAAGTGCTTGGATTTGACTTTGGAAAAGGTGTAAGATACAAATACAAAATAAAATATGATATATATACATAAGATATATAAGATGTGAGAGCTGGTGTATCAGGTCAGTCCGATTCCCTGAAACTGTGGCAGGCAGAGACAAACTGTCCTGCAACAATGCAGCTCTCTTTATATTCCCCCAGGAGTATTTTTTGTTTTTCATTTTCATTTTTAAATATTTGAGGATGCTTATGGTTGAGTTTTGGGAAGATTTGTTTTCGTATAGCTTCAAAAGTTGGGCATTGTGTGAGGAAGTGCTGCTCTGTCTCCACAGCAGTTCCTCCTCACTGTTGGCATGATCGCTCCTCTTTTGGCAGCCATGTTTTCTTGTACCTGCCTGTTTCTATGGCCAGGCTGTGGCTGCGTTTCACTTCTCTTATTTTTCATTTCCTCGCTCCTCGGTCTCGGTCTCACCGGAAGTTGATTTGTCTGCGCCATCTTGAGTAGCGTCCCAATGGCCTTATTTTTGCCGGAGGAGCGAGGAGCGATAATGGAGGAGCTATAATCGAGGAACCACCAGACCATCCTTCGATGAAATCCTCAGAGACTCGCCCCGCCCCCTTACTGTGTATCGCTCACTGATTGGACGATGCAGCGCATGCAATGATCTGATGCTTCTTGACATGAGAGCAGTTTCCCAGCGGAGTGAAGAAAACACATGAAACTCACGAGACTCACTCCTCAGTTCATACCGTGTTTTGTTTCAATGAATGCATCATTCAGTTACAAATATGTGATATATCTGAACAACAAAGTGGACAAAAATCATTTCATTCATTTATTGGAAACATTTTCGTGATCGCTTTTTTCGTTTTACATTTTCATTTCAGTCAGTCATTAAGTGCTATTTAACATGTTAATTTGCTACATATCCACACAAACAAACTAAGTGTGCAATCCAATGAATGTTAATCTAACTGGGTTTTGATAGATAACATATCTCTTTTTCTTCTCTCAATTCTTTTATTTATATTGTGCACTCTAATCAATATTAATCAAACTAATATTCGTTTATACATTTTAAGAATGGCGTTTATCTTTTTTGAGAATTAGTTCTTATTTGATTTTATTTATTTGGGTCTACAACAGATGATACAAATGTTTGTGTCAGTAAATGTGTACTAACAGAGGCGGGGGTGTTTGTGAAAATAACGGGGACAGAGCTGCTGTCAGACGATCAGCTGTGCGGCGTCATCACAAACGGACGTTGCTTCACGTGACGCTCCGGAGGAAAGGACGTCCCATTGCTCTTAAAACTCATTTCCCTGCTTCTCGTGGTTTCCTTGCGTCTCTCCATGCTTCCCTGGTGGGAGGGACTAGTCGCAGGGAAACGACGCAAGTGAGGGACGCAAGGAATCCATTTAACCGAAGTGAAACGCAGCCTAAGTCTCTCTCTCTCTCTCTCTCTCTCTCTCTCTCTCTCTCTCTCTCTCTCTCTCTCTCTCTCTCTCTTCTCTCTTCTCTCTTCTCTCTTCCCTCTCTCTCCTCTCTCTGTCCCTCTCTCTCTCTCTCTCTGTCTCCCTCTGTCTCTCACCTGTCTGTCTCTCTGTCTCTGTACCTGTTTCTATGGCCAGGCTGTGAGCACTTAGTCTGTATGCAAAGGAGTCTGATTCTTTTCGGAGTATGATCGGCACCACAGATCAAATCCGGGTACTTCAAAGAGAGATTCAGGCATTGTAGATTGTAGTAAGCGTTTCCGCCAGGGGGGAGTTTGGCCGTCATTTCACGCAATTATTCAGCTCGGAACGCCCTGAACTCGAGCAGAGGGCGTCCGAAAAAATAAATAATTCGAGAGAAGATCGAGAGTTTCTATCGCTTAAAATGACTATAGGGAAAAAGGACAAGGACATCCCTCTGTTGGAGGGGCAAAGGAGTCTGGTGGGATTCTTTTCGGAGTATTGAAGATCGTTTCCCCGACATCGGCGGTGCCTGCCACAGGACAACACGGAACGTGCGCAATTTGGACGCGATGAGCGCGGAGCTCGCACGTGAACTGAGGCTCCGTGATAAACTGTGGTAAAATGACTCACTAAAAAGAGCCGGAATTCCCATCACTAACGTAAAGAGATAGTATCTAACAATACCCCCCCCCCCGCTCTCGGGGTGGACGCCCTCTCAGCCCCGGTCCACGTTGTTGCGCAGGTTTGTGAGAATGATGGATGGAAGTGGTGGCCGGCTGGTGTTTCTAAGCGGCTCCCGAGGGATGTCATCCAATAACGAAGAGCACAGATGGCTTGGTGTATTCGTAGGAGGCCGATCGCATTGTAGCTCTAGCATAGCCTCGCGGCTGTAGCAGCGTAGAGGCCGGGGCTCCTCGCCATACCTGTTCGTGCTGTCACTCAGGTGTGTCTTGGAAAGTTGTTATGGCCAGACATGGTCTGCAGAAGGCAAATGTAATCCACAGGATCAAAAGCATGGTCTCTCAAAATGACGTTTCATAAAGACACGACAAAGTTTAGACAATAATTAGACCAAAAAAAACACAAGACGAACGGAGCATACTGAGACTTGCGGTGACAGGATGCCGTCTCCCTCTGTCTCCTGTATACCAGAGGTGGGAGTAAGTCATACATGTGCAAGTCCCAAGTTACTGGGGTGAGAGTCAAGCAAGTCAAGTCATACGAGTTTACCCCAGTTTCCGCATTTAAATCAGTTAAAAGACAGTGGTTATGAAAACTAGAGTTTTATTTTCCACAGTAACAACAATGGAGAGTGGGGCTCTGAAATCATAGTGTGTGTGTGTGTGTGTGTGTGTGTGTGTGTGTGTGTGTGTGTGTGTTCTTCTATAAAACAGCTGCAGGCAGCAGATACTGTGAGAGTCAGACATGAATACATAGGTCAAGGCAGACTGGTTCACAGACTCTCCTGTTTTGCCGATCCGGTGCTTGAACAAATAACTCTACACCCCTACACAAGTCGAGTCTTTTTATCAATGTTAGTCAAGCAAGTCTCAAGTCAAAAAATATGCGACTCAAATCATGTGACTCGAGTCCCCCACCTCTGGTATATACTGTGGTTAGAATGTTGCTGTATCAAATATAATACAAACAGTTGATAAGTAGTATTTTGTTAACTCAAGGTTTATACTAAGTGAGTTTTTATTGTTAACTTGTGCATTCATGCTTTTTAGATTGACTTTCTCTCTTTCTCTGTCCGTCTGTTCTAGAAACCGAAAGGAAGAGAGAGACGTCACAGCTGTCAGAAATGTGACAAATCATTTACAACATCTGGAGATTTAAAGCGCCACCTGCATATTCATACTGGAGAAAAACCGTACAGCTGTGAAGAGTGTGGGACAACTTTCACTAGATCAGGTGCTCTCAAAATACATCAACGTATTCACACGGGAGAAAAACCGTACAGCTGTGAAGAGTGTGGGACAACTTTCACTAGATCAGGTCATCTCAAAATACATCAACGTATTCACACGGGAGAAAAACCGTACAGCTGTGAAGAGTGTGGGACAACTTTCACTACATCAGGTCATCTCAAAATACATCAACGTATTCATTCTGGAGAAAAACCGTACTGGTGTGAAGAGTGTGGGAAAACGTTCACTACATCAAGTAATCTCACAACACATCACCGTATTCACACGGGAGAAAAACCGTACAGCTGTGAAGAGTGTGGGACAACTTTCACTAGATCAGGTCATCTCAAAATACATCAACGTATTCACACGGGAGAAAAACCGTACAGCTGTGAAGAGTGTGGGACAACTTTCACTACATCAGGTAATCTCAAAATACATCACCGTATTCATTCTGGAGAAAAACCGTACAGCTGTGAAGAGTGTGGGAAAACTTTCACTACATCAGGTGATCTCAAAAAACATCACCGTATTCACACGGGAGAAAAACCGTACAGCTGTGAAGAGTGTGGGACAACTTTCACTAAATCAAGTGATCTCACAACACATCACCGTATTCATTCTGGAGAAAAACCGTACTGGTGTGAAGAGTGTGGGAAAACGTTCACTACATCAAGTAATCTCACAACACATCACCGTATTCATTCTGGAGAAAAACCGTACTGGTGTGAAGAGTGTGGGAAAACGTTCACTACATCAAGTAATCTCAAATCACATCTTCGTGTTCACAAAGGAGAAAAACCATAGTGGTTTTAAGAGTGTGGGAAAACTATGAGAGCCAAGCTAGCTGTTTCCTCCTCCTGATGTCCTGAGAGCTGTAGTTATATTTTAAGAGTCTTTCTGAATTGAAGTCTCATTCAAATAAAGCTTATTTCATTCAAATGTGTCTTTTCTTCTGTGAGATATCTTTATGGATTTCCTTATGACTTGAGTCTGATTTTAAAAGTGGTTTAATATTTCTGAGTCTGACTCAAGCAACTTAAATGTTTGCTTTTGGGCAAAGTCATCTGAACATTGTGTACTGTGCAAGTAATTTGGCACTCTACCTTTGTCCCTATATTTAGATAAACAAATTAATCCCCATTATTGCATTTAATAATTCATATTTCACGACACATTGTTACTGTAGCACTGACCACTTTATTGTATAAAGTGCATTCAATTGAAAACACCATAGTGTTACAGTTAAATTATGTACAATTATGTACATAAAAGTATTTACATATAATAAATAGATAATTAACGCCTACAATATCAGAGAAATTAGAATGTAACAATTGCACTGATGGCTCTGTGTGTTTTTTGTCACCAATATTATAACTTTCTGGCAAAATATTTAATTGATTCAGTATAAATGATGGCAACAGCATAAACTAAGGTAAACACAGGTAAAAAAGCTCAAGTGGATACAAATCAGATGCATGAAACACATTCACTTTTGTAGATCCCAGGATTTATTTTTCATCAGCAGGTATGAATCAAATGTTAGGGTATCAATGACTTCTTGTAAACTAACATTTGTTGTTATGCAAGTCAACAACAACAACGAGATCTCACTCCACTGCAGAAGAAGAACAGGAATGATCCAGCTATTGAACCCAGTTGGATTCTTTAGGACTTTTTCAGGTTCAAACCCCACTGCAGTCAGCATGTCGTTGTGTCCCTGGGCAAGACACTTCACCCCACAGTATTGAGTATGTAAGTCGCTTTGGATGAAAGCGTCTAACAAGTAACATGTAATGTAATGTACATACAAGTATTTACACTTTTTACATTAATGACGTACATATGAATGAAAACTATTTGCATTATACATCAAATATAAAAGTCGACATGAAAAATAAACTTCACCACGAATTGCTCCTGTGGGGATTGCCCACAGTATCGAGTATGTAAGTCGCTTTGGATAAAAGCGTCTAACAAGTAACATGTAATGTAATGTACATACAACTATTTACATTAATGACGTGCATATATTTACAATATACATAAATATAAAACAATATGAAAAATAAAAATGATAACACAGCAAGTTGAAAAACATTTAAATACTATTTACAATATTTACATAGCAACAGGTCATTGCTCCAACGCGTCAACAACAGCTGTAAAATGTTGGTAACTGTTGTAGACTGTGTTCTCCAGACCCTTTGATGAAGACATCCTCTTCACAGGGCAGAAGACTTTGCGCCTGTACTTTTTGGCCACAGCACGTGCACGACGGCATCTTTTGAACCTGGACACTTTGGCTCCTACTCCCGAGGGCTCGTCCATCCCCTTGCGCTTGTAGACCTTGCCCAGGATGAGGGAATGCAATCGAGAGTAGTGGGGACAGACACATCAGCAGACGGGGTTGCCATGAACGGCAGGCAGTAAGGGCATTGAGGAGGGGCCAGCAATGGCTGGGGTTGACTGACTGGCAGGCAGGATGGGGCCAGGGAAAAGGGAGGGCACAGGTCTGGCGATGGTACTGGTGGCAGGCAGTATGGGACGTCCAGCAATGGCAGGCACGATGGGCCTCGTGGAAGGGCCAGCAATCGCCCGCGTTGCTGTGGATGGAGAGGGGGAGGGCAAAGGTCTGGGGGCTGGGGTTGGTGGCCGTGGCAGTGACACAGGTGGCAGTGATGTCTGAGGTTGCCTGTTGTTCATTGCACTAATGTGCTGGTGCGTAGCGAATGCCCATCTTCACGCGCTGTATCACAGCAGCATTGACAAGGTTGTGCCGTTTAGTGTGGCAGTACCGGGTGTTGCCCCAGTGCGTTCTGTACAGCTGGTTGAACTTCTGCTGCTGTTTGTCGTGGTCCTCCACTGCATTCCAGGCAGTCAGGATCGCGTTCCTCTGCACGGTGCATTTTTTTTTTAATCGGCCCTCACTCAGTCAATTAAAAAAGTATAATGACTTAAAGGGGACCTATCAAATGCACTTTTGCACGTCTTTTATACATGAATATGTGTCCCCGGTGTGTCAGAAAACACAACCCTCTCTCTTTTCCTCCATACCCAAATCTCTAAAAACGGGGCTACAACGGATCTGATAAAAACTGATACAGATTTGAAATTGTTCTGACGTCAGAAACAGGGAGCTCCACCTATATGGCCAACTCTCCACCTATCAGGGGAATGAGAGGTTGCCGTGGCATGGTAACAGCATGGTAACAGCATGGTAACATGACGCTCGTGCCACGCCCCCTCCTTTGCAGGGGGGCGTGGTCAGCTGCAGCTCATGCAAAGACAGGGCTGGAGGAGAGCAAAATGAGGCATGGCTAAAATGCATGATCTGTTTGGTATTTTGAAAAAAAAACTTCACAGACATGTTTTATATAGGTATGGCCCTACAATATATTATTCAAATATAGCATGATAGGTCCACTTTAAGTATAATAAACTTCTGCTTGTCTTATATTGTACTTCTTAAATATATATGTTCAAATATATTACACAGTATTCATGTGCTAATGAGCCCAATTTTCAATTAAATTCAGTCAATTAAAGTTGAAAACATCTTCTTGCAAATCTTATGTTGATAAGAAAAAAGCCCAATAACAAATGTACATAACAACCTTGAAATATACCCTTCATATTTCCTCTTATCATAATCAATCTGAAGCTTCTGATTTAAGGAATGAGCTGCCAACACAATAAATGAAACCCTCTGCCGAGTGTTGTATTTTTCTGTAAAAAGTCCCCTCTAAGTTTGTTAGAAAACACAGCGGTTTCTGAGGGTGTTTTTCACACGGCAGGAGATGAGTGATGACCAGCTTCTATGTTCCTCTATCTCATAAACAGGTGGGAAATATAACCAGCACTAGTACTGGTCATAATAAGTGTGGTTTATTCACTGACATTTCCTGTGTGAAGTGGAAGTTGGGTGAGGTGATACACACACTCCTCCCTGCTGCCTCCTCCTGCTGCTGGCCTGTTCACACATCTGTACTTGACTCCCTCCCAGGCTGATGCTCACTGTCTTGAATCTCCTCGTAGATCTGCTCAGGTTCAGCTTCGTCATCGTTGGGGGTTCTCTTTTCTCTGTTTTTGAAGAAGTGTCTGAGGGTTATGATCCCCAGAAGCCAAAGCAGCCACAACCGCTACTCGTACGGGTATTTGCCAAAAGTCAGATGGTCGTTGGTTCTCTGGTTCTGCAGTGGTTCCCTCCTGTCCTGAGTCAACACCCTGTCCCTTGTTTCCCTGTGTGACTGGTTTAAATCCAGCTTCAGGATCCACCATGTTGAGATCCTTCATTACTTCCAGATATATCCGGTAGTTATTACACAAATACATTCTTTCAAGATCGGTCGTAACATTTTCTATCACCAGTGAATTATCTGATCCGAAAGCAAAGCGCTTGTCAATGATGTTCACTTTGCCATTTTCTATAGTGACAAGAGGCAGAGTTTTACCATTACCATCCTTATACAAACTCCATTTTACATCTCCTTTCTTATGAGGACAGGGCAGTGTAGCCTTCATGCCCGGCAGCGCTGTTATTTTTTCAGGAACAGCTGAAAAGCAAAAAGCAGAAAGAAGTTACACATGTATGGACCCAACAGCCTTGACAAGCTGGACAATTGATTTGCTCATGGTGGTTTTAATTTATAGTTTTTCTATATTTAGAAAAAAAAACAGGCAAACCTAAGAAACAAGTTACATTTTTGTCCGTGCTAAATTCTACCGAAAGAGTCTACTGTAATGTGATGCTTTAATGTTCAAAAAGCTCTTTCCCAGAGAAACGGCCCCTGGAGGGAACACAGGGATTTCAGCCTCTGCAGACCATTTACATGCACACAAAGCTGTATAACACACTACAGGAAAGGGAGAACCCCAAAAAGCAGAATAGAGCCCCTTTAAGCTACTAAACAAAAGATTGTAAACTAAAACACTTTTTCAACATATCACAGAGTAAAACTTGACATGTCTTTGACTTGATTTATATTATTCATTTCAATGTCGAATCATCCAGATTCATGAATATTTTAATAGAAACATGTTAAAAATAGATATTCTTACCAGTATGGCTGATAGAGAAGCATGCAGCGAGCAGCAGGAAGTAGAGACAAAGCAGCATCTCTGCAGCTGGTGAACTCTGCTGTGTCAGATACAACTTAGTCTTCTTTTTAATCTAAGAGGAAGTTATGAGTAATATGGCTGGGGGTCGAAAAGATCTTGAGTGATTGGCTGTTTTATACCGTGGGGAGTTTCTCTGCACAGTACAGGGAAAGGTTGAACTAATCAGATCTTAAAGGTCCCATGTCATGGCCATTTCTACTGATCATATTTCCATTGTTGAGGTCTACTAGAATAGATTTACATTGTGCAATGTTCCAAACTCACATTGGTTTCTCATACAGCATCTCTGTATAGTATGTGTATTCACTCTCTGTCCTAAACGGCTTGTTGGAGCTCCTGCCCCCAATCCTTGTGAGCCCAGTGTGCTCTGATTGGTCTGGACGTTGCGAGGCTCGTTGCGAGGCTCGTTGCTGCTCGCCGCTGCTGCGAGGAGCGGACAGGTTTCCGGGTCGGCGATACAGCGAGACACAGCGAAACTCATCCTGAGCACACACAAACACTCACAGCCGAAGTAAAATCAATAAGTGTGGCTTGATATTGAGTAAGAAAAAGGTTTATAACGCTGTGAGAATGGGTCTGTGGAGAGCATTTCTCCGCGATCCCAACAGTCTATTACCAACCAGGGAGCTCTATGCAAGTGGCCAAGGGATCCTGAAAATGTATTCCTCCTTTCATGACATGGATATAGTTATATACGCTTTAATATCTTGCCATTTTGATTAGTGCAACTCCTTACAATAGGTCAGTGGCGAGCCGTGAGCTTTATACCTAGGCCCTCTGACCCCCACCAATTCCCTCGAAAAAAAGAAAAAAAAATAGTTATTACGTCACAGCGTATACTTCAGCGGAATATCAAAACGACAATAAAATATATTATTTACACTCTGCAGTTGTTAATTAGCTCAGATGCTTCTAGGACTTGGTGGTGTTGGACGGCTGGCCGATCTTTGACAGACCGCGAACGACACGTTGGCCGAGCCTCGCTTCACTGGTTTGGCCTGAAAAAGAGAAATAAACAAACTAAATGTAAACAATTAAATCACTTTTCTTGATGATATATCTCCTCTGCTCACGCATCTGATGGATAAGACACAGCAGGGATTGTTTCTGATAAATGGTTATTTGGAATAAACAGAAAACAAGTATTTGGCATATATACGAGGCAATAAACATTTGAAAGAATATCATAATGATGCACATACAGTTTGATAAAGACAGTTGAATTCTGGGAATTGTAGTACAAAAACACCAAACTAAAATGGCATTTTTCTGCTTCCTTTTATAGGACCATTTCAGAAGTCAAAAATTCATTTAAACTGCAACCATGTGCCAAAGTTTAGAGTATTTAGTATAACAAATCAATTATAATTCCAGTGTAAAATATTACATATAACTCAATGTAGCATATACCTAAATGACAAAGGCCAGTGATTTTGGCCAGCGTCGGACCGATACCAATACTATCTATCAGACTGGTGCCTCCCTAGAGCAAAGTACCAACAATAAAGACAAATAAACTATAAACAACAACCTTTAGGAGCACTGTGTGTGTTTGTGTTCCCCTTGTGAACACCTGAGTTACCTGGGACTCGTGAGGCTTCCAGCCGATCATGTAGAGGATCTCGAAGGTGGCCGGCCCCGACCCTTCCTCGCTGCCGTACATCTCTGAAACACATTCAAACACACACACATAAACACATGCTATAAGGAAGCAAAAACATTGGTGTTTTATTTTACTTTTGATGAAGCTAAGCTAGCAGTTTGCTTCTGCTTCAAGGCTTTGTGCTAAGCTACAGAAGGCTAACCAGCACACATATGAGTTTGACCATTAAAGCTGACAGCGGGCTGAATGTAACAGCATTTCCTAAACACTGCACTGAAGTACTGTATAACTTTTACGAGATCGTTTGCTTCAGTATTTCCTATGTATGCTACTTTATACTTCTACTCTTGTACATCTTAGTGGGAAATAACATTCTTTTTTCTGCATTATATTTGTTGACAGCTTTAGTATGCCGATTAAGATTCTTATACAAAATATAAAACAACTATTAAATGATAATATGTTATTATAAATGAATCTACCCTGCACTATTGACGTAGCTACAACAATAAAGAGCACATGAATGCTTTAATAATAATACAGGAATATTATGTTATTCTGAAAATGGTATTCTGCATGTTGAGTATTTTTAGTGTTCCTACTTTGATGTTTTTATGTTGTACTTGTATCTGAACTACGTTTTGAATGCAGGACTTCTACATGTATCATAGTATTGTTGCACTTCTAATCAAAGATCTGAGTACTTCTTCACGACTGAAACCTGATATCATCTGAGGATGCAAAGCAAAAACCATGTGAAGAAACGATTCACACCTTTTTGTTCCCACGCTTTCTATACCGCAGCGTGGTAAAGACTTCAACTCTAAGTGTCCAACAGAGGAAGTTAAACCAGCAGAGTTCAAACAGCGGCAGCAATGTGAGTATGTGAGGCTGATGTGTCAGTGTGCATACTGAGGAACCATAACACCAGATCAGGCTTAATAAGGTTAACACTGTGGGAGAATGAGAACAGAGAAAACAGAAGTGTCAGAAATAAAGAAACACCTAAATATGGAATCATATTTCAAGAATAAGTCAGACCCAATGTTATATTTTTCCTATTTTTAACACATCCAAAAAATGTGGCTCTCTGCTCCAACACATTTGCACCATTTATACTTACAAACGTGATATTTGCACTATTCATCTTGCACATAATGAACCACCAACACTATTCAAATAATGCTTAAATCATACAGTGTAACTAACATTTATAACATCTGTATAGTTTACCTAGAGCAGGGGTGTCAAACTCAAATACACAGTGGGCCAAAATAATGGGTGCTAGTCGAGGGCCGGACTGGTTCAATTTGTATTGCAAAACTTATTGAAATGAACTTATTGCAAATATTAAACCTGGGACTAACAAAGCTTAAAGGTGGGGTAGGTACGTTTGAGAAACCGGCTCGAGATACACTTTTTGTTATATTCCATGGAATGCTCTTACCATCCCGATAGCAATGAATATCTGAAGTGCTTTGACAAAAATCCATACAAAAATGTCATCTGTGGAAGCCGTAATACTGTAAAAAGCACGACCAATCATTTTAGCCGGCCCGGCTAAAATAACTGGATGGCCTACCTGCCTGTTAGCCTTCCATCTGTGCACAGACTTATCTCGTGCCCTCATTGGTCATGTGCACGTTCGTGTGTGTTGGAGGAGGGGCTCTGTAAGGAAGTAGCAGATTTCTTCCGGCTGTGTATTTTCAAATTCTAGCGCACTCGAGCTGGTTTCTCCAAAACGACCTACCCCACCTTTAAATGATTGCCTATAAAAACAACATTAAACATTAAATAATCAGTTGCATTCATTTCTTATGGCTCTATCTGCAGCTTTTCCAGAGTCATTTCTTATGATTACATTTTTCCACAGGCCTTCAACAGCTTCAAAAAAACTATTTCCCTCAAAGAAAAAAACAAACATGCCCTGTTGTCTCAAGAAAGAAAGTGCAAAAGGAAACATCCATTGAAACTCAGTGTGCTGCTCTGTGATGCTAGTTCAAGCCAGATACTTGGCATCTCATCTTGGGTGCAAGGTCATCAATGTTTGGGGTCAGGCTCTGAGCTGAGGAGATCCTCAGGATTGAGTGAAGGTGTGCGTGCAATATACCGGCGGGCCAGATCTAATAGTAATTAAACATTATCCTGCGGGCCGAAATTAAATCCACCACGGGCCTGATTTGGCCCCCGGGCCTTGAGTTTGACACATGTGACCTAGAGGATCAATTATGCTGTAGTACTTACTGCACTTTCTGTAAATTATATACTATATTAATATATGCACTCCTGGTGGGAAGCAGTGTATTCTATGGGTTAAAGGAAAAAGTATTTAGAATAACCAAGAAATTATAATTCCATTGTAAAATTGTGGGAAAAGTACTTGGTGTACCTCAATAGCCGCGTTCACACCGGAGTACTTTTCACCGTACTTTTCGCGTTTAGTTCCGTTAGTACCCCTTATGTCGCGTTCACACCAAAAATCGTACTTAATCTCGGGAACTTTTACCCCCATTTTTAGTGCCCGCTGAGAGATCGTACTTTCCTGTGGGTGAAAAGTGCCCCAGTGCTGATTAGCTGGGCGAATTGCAAACCACGCCCCGTACAACTGTGAAAATGTTGTGTAGAGCCGCCATTGTTTTTCCTCGCTACAAAAACCCAGCGCACCGACGGAGAGTAGTTTGTTTTTTAAAGCAGTTATGGCAAGCATCAAGAAATCATCGGAGTGATGAGGAGGTGTCTGCGCTTCTGGAGATCTACGCCGAGGACGCGACCCAGGGAATGCTACTGAAGCCAGTTCAGTAGCTTTCACTCGTCCTGGGAATCGTGCACCACGGCATACCGGCTAAAAATAAAGAAACTCAGGACTACAAACGGCGGATTCAGTGGCCAACGATGACGACCACGACGAAGGTAAAATCAACTACATGCACTGGGGTTTTAATCTGCACAATAATGGTCTCAGATGTACTTTTATTTGCTCAGTAGATCAAGCTAGCCATGCTAGGCTGAAATGGCTAACACCGGCCCCGAGCTAGCTACATCTAGCTAGCTAGATATTCTCGGCCGCTATGAAAACGTTTTGACTTGTGAATAACTGTGCAGTGTTTCTGTAATTTGCTTCACTAACTCATGGCACTAATCGTCTGTTTCAGGCGAGGATGGACAACTCTCGGGATTGGAAACAAGCGAGCTTTGCATTCTAGATCACAGCGCTTGGTCGTCCCCCTTACCAGCAACCAAACGCAAAGGTACACACACTGTAACTTTGTCTTGAAAGAACGTTACGCATCGAACTGATGTTCACAATCATGTTTATTTCCTTCTTGGTACAATTATGAAACGGCGTGAAAACGTATTCGCCTAGACCGGCATTTACAAATGTTCGCGCCTTTTTACTCTCTCACAAACATTGTAAACATCTGGGCTAGAGGTCACATGACTTCCGGTAAGAAAACTTGCCTCAACAACATTAAACAAAGTTCAAGCATACATGAAGCACTCTTCAAAAAGGAACAATCCTCCGTGTTTGAACCTCTTAAATCGCTGCATAGCCGATTTATTTGGAGTGGATTATCCCAGAGAGGCTAAACATTCTTTATAACACAGTTTCAGATTTGTGAAACCTTAATTATATTTGTGAAAATACAAAAAAGGGAGATTTCAGTGCTTTTTTTACATGTAGACCACATTAGACCAGGTCCTGATCTAAAACCACTATACCTAGACTCATCAAATCTGGACTGGATTATCCCAGAGAGTCAAAAGATTCTTTATAACACAGTTTCAGATTTGTGAAACCTTAATTCTATTTGTGAAAATACAAAAAACACATTCCTAGTATGTTGTAAAACTACATGGCGACTAAACAGATCTTGTATCTTGCTTATTTTCCCCTCTTAGGAAAGCGGACACGGGATGCGAATTTCTTTGACACCGTCCAGGCGTTGGAGGACCGGCGTGCCGTGGTGAAAGAGTCGATGCACGGGGATCAGATGGTGCTCTTCACCAAGGCCCAGGAAACGGAGGACAAGATGCTCACCAGTTCATTTTATATTATTGTTATTACTGTTATTATATAGTCTTGATACAACTGACACTTTATTTTATATTGATAATGTTAATTTACATGTACAACTTCTATTTTATTTACATTGAAAATGTGAACTTCTATTTACTGTTAAACAGATCCTGTATCTTGCTTATTTCTCCTGACACTTTATCTTTAGTGACCGTAGCATCCTATACATCACATGTAAGTGATTATTCTGATACCATCATGTTTCATCGGTTATAAACTGGCAAAGCTTTATTTGTCATTTATTTATCATCAATGTTGCAACCTTGTGGAGGAATGGCAGGGGCACATACACAAATATGATAATTTATATAATTTTAAATATTATTTGACCTAAAACTAAATGTTTTTATGATTGTCCTCTGAGGAGGACATGGGGATTTGCAAACTTTTAATTCCCCCCCCCCCCCCATTTTACACAACACAAAATGGAGTCCACTATGGGCCGAAACTACAACTATGAAACATACATTGCAACATGTATGTTTCCATAGTGTTTATGGCAGACGGATGCAGTGGGTCTCAGGAAGATATATAATAAATAATAAAGGTGGGTTTGCTGCTGAGCCTATTTACTGTGCATACAACACACCTGGCACAGTTTATTGTTATTATATTGCCACACTGTACACTATTGTAATGTTGCCTGTCTTGACTGGAAAATAAAAGAGAGAAACAAAAGCACTGTACAAAAGATCAGCTTTATTGTCAAAATGTTTACAATTTACACGCTGTTCAGATGCCTCATAAAGCTGGGTCGCCGGTAAGGCAGTCCATTCGTCCCTGTACTCATTACTTTCACAAAGGTTATGTAATATGCAACATGCTGCCACCTGGATTTTGATCTTGTCCATCTTGCAGTCGTTTCTTTTCATCAAGCACCGCCACCTGCCCTTCAGTCTGCCAAAAGCGTTCTCCACCACCACTCGTGCTCGGCTTGTTTTGTTATTGTACGCAAGTTGCTCAGGCTGCATTAACTCAGTTACAAAGCTGTATAACATGAGCACAAACAGCACAACTTCAGTCGACTCCATCTCCATCATGTCTGAGGTCGGAAGGTAAACAACAGACGCCTAATGTACAGCGAGTGGGTGGGCGTCGCAGTATACGCGGGAAGTTTTTCTTCTTCTTCTCTTATTTTGCAGCGGATTGCAAACAACTTTAAGGTGCATACCGCCACCTACTGTACTCGCCGTGAAGTGGTTTGTGGCCTGCCAGTAAAGCCAAAGCAGAAGAAGAAGAAGTGACGTCAGCGGCTCATTTGCGTAATCTTCCCTCAGCGAAAAGTACTCCGGTGTGAACGCGATCTGTACTAAGTGCCCTGGGGTAAAAAGCGCCGGGGCTCTGAGTGCCGGAACTAAGTACAGGAAAGTACTTGGTGTGAACGCGGCTAATGACAAAGGCCAGTGATTTTGGCCAGATTCTAGTGGGCTCAATGGAAAATGCGGAACTGGATTCACTGACAGGAAGTGGACTAAAGAAATTGACTAAAATGTATGCTTATATCTTAATGTATGTCAAATGTGAGTACATATGTATTTGTAAAGCACTTGATATGTATATATACTACTATATACTACAACTATATGTTTTTGAGTGATTCCTTAGTCCATCAAATGGCAGAAAATTGTGAAAAAGTTTACAGTTTCTGTAGAATGATCGAGGGTCGAATATCTTTCACGACTCAGGTTTATTGTACAGTAAGTCAAGACATTACAGTAAGCAGCAACATGACAACTCGCGGGCTTACTCCGAAGTAAAGCAGTCCTTCGCATGCCATAAAGCATGTCGCAACACTGCCGTAACAGCCTTAACTCAGTATGCATTGTATGCATATGTGACATCTCCCCTTTTTCTTAGTTATTTAATTTTAAATAACTGTAAAGAGTTTTGACCGATTAGTCACATCATCATCCTGTAATAGTAAACAACAGTCAAACTGTGATAACAAATGTTCATTCAGTCGTACTGACCAACCAAAAGTGTCCCATGAATACAGGTTAACTTCACAGATTATGTTAATCAAGATGGGTAACCAATACCTTCAGTAGTGCTGTAACAAAATAAAATTCAAGATGCAAGTTTTCTTTTCTAAACATTGCAGCAGTAATATCACATTTGTACATAACATTCACAATAAACAGAACTCAAAATTCAGCAGACTCAGAGTCCACCTGTGTTTCCCTATTCATTTTCTCCCCCCCAAAGGCCATAGGTGTTTTTTTTTCTATTCACCCCCAGAGGTCATTGTGAAACACCCAAAACACTCCTGTCTACAAGTCCAACCTAGTGGCCGGCTTACTGACACGGCCAGACCTGGTCTGAACCCGTCCTGGTGTTGTTGTATGGGTTGTCACCTCACTTGGTTTCAGGGTAACAGTCTCTGGTGTGTTGGCGCTTACAGGCTGGGAAATCGCCACAGCACTCTCTGCTGGTGTTAGTGGGATGTGCTGTGCAGGTCGGGAAGTTGGTTCTTCCCGGAGATGAAGTCGGTTCCGCCGCAGCACTGCACCTCCTTGTGTGTTAATGAGGTAAGACCTCGGAGTAACACACTCTTTTGAGACGATTGCTGGTGTCTTCCAGGACTTCTCGTTGTCGAGCTTGGTGTAGACTGTGTCTCCTGGCTGGAGAGCTGGTAGATGCCTGGCACCATGTCGTCGGTTGTAATAAAAGGCTTGTTTTGCTTTCTCACTCGTGTCCTTTTGTTTGACAATCTGTCTGTTAGCCCATTTAGGCCGTAGATTTTTCTCGAGTGTCGGGAGCGTCGTTCTGATCTTTCTCCCCATTAGCAGTTCTGCTGGACTGACTCCTGTGGTAGTACAGGGAGTGGATCTATAGCACATAAGGGCTATCAGCGGATCTTCCTGACGAAGGATTCTCTTAGCGGTCTGTACTGCTCTTTCGGCATGACCGTTTCCTTGAGGATGGTGAGGACTAGACGTGATGTGTCTGAAGTCCAACCGCTGTGCCAGCTCCCGGAATTCTGCACTGGAGAATTGTGGACCATTGTCACTCACAACCTCTTCAGGAATTCCGAACCTAGCAAAGGTCGTTTTAAGTCTCTGGATGACAAGGGCACTTGTCGTAGATGGTAGTTGTAGTATTTCCAGATACCGTGAATAGTAGTCTGAAATCACAAGGTAGTTGTGCTTGTTATGTTCGCAGAGGTCGAGAGCGATTCTTTTCCACGGACGATCAGGCAGTGGTGTGGAAATAAGCGGCTCCTTCTGTTGAGCCCGCTTCTGCTCCTGGCAGCTCTTGCATATGTTGACAATGTTCTTAATGTCTACAGAGAGCCCCGGCCACCAAACTGATGCATTCGCCCTTTCTCTGCATTTTGAGAGCCCCTGGTGTCCCTCATGTATTTTCTGCAAAATGTCTGCTCTCAGTGACCCCGGAACCACGATCCTGTTTCCTCGTATGACTAAGCCATCAGCTTCCGATAGCTCATTTTTCACTTTGGTGTAGTCCCTGATGTTCAGTGGAACATTACTACTGTATTCAGGCCATCCTGCCCTAATCAGCTTGATGACAGCCTGAAGCTCACTGTCGGCAGCTGTCTCTTTTCTGATATTCTCCATTCTCGTTGGGGATGCTGGAATGCCCTGTATCACTGTGGCTACATAGCATGCCACATCTTCTTGAGTGTCAGTCTCTTCCTTTGTGTGTGTCAGTGGGCTTCGGGACAGTGTGTCGGCGACAACAAGGGTCTTCCCAGGCACATGCTCTGCTAAAGGTTTGTACCTCATGAGCCTCATTAGTAGACGCTGACATCTCAAGGGGACGTTGTCTAGGCTTTGTTTGTTTATCAGTGGCACTAATGGCTTGTGGTCGGTCTCCAGCCTGAACTGATCCAAGCCACATAGATACTTGTCGAACTTCTCACAGGCCCATACGCTAGCCAAGCACTCCTTTTCTATCTGGGCGTAGCGTGTCTCTGCTTCTGTGAGACGCCTCGAACAGTAGGCTACTGGCTTCCACTCCTCTTCATGGAGCTGGAGGAGGACCCCCCCCAGGCCATAGCTACTGGCATCAGCAGACACCGCTGTGGCTTTAGCCACATCATAGAAGACAAGAACAGGTGCCATGGTCAGCATCTTCTTAATGTTCTCAAAAGCTGACTGCTGTGAGTGACCCCAGGTCCAGATGTTCCTGCTCTTCAGAAGCTCGTACAGTGGTTGACCTATTGTGGAAAGGTTTGGAACGTACCTACCCAGGTAGTTCACCATGCCCAGGACTCTTTTCAGCTCATGGACGTTTCCTGGTGGAGCCAGCTGATGTATGGCTTCAACTTTATCAGGGTCAGGCCTGACTCCTGACTGGTCGATGAGATGTCCCAGAAAGCGTAGCTGGCTTTGTCTGAGGGAGCATTTATCTTTATTGAGTTTTAATCCTGCTGACTCAACACGCTGTAGTACCTTCTCGAGTCTGGCGTCGTGCTGTTCTGTTGATGTCCCATAGACCAGGATATCGTCCATGAAGACTTCAACGCCTTCCAGCCCCTGCAGAGTCTCTAGCATTTTCCGCTGGAAGATCTCAGGCGCACTGGAAATCCCGAAAGGTAACCTTTTGAAACAGTACCTGCCAAACGGTGTTATAAAGGTTGTTAATTTACAGCTGGCTGGGTGCAGTGGGATTTGCCAGAACCCACTTGCAGCATCGAGAGAGGAAAACACAGTTGCACCACTTAGCTTTGCAGTTATTTCATCAGAGGTAGGTAAGATGTAGCGCTCTCTTTTTACTGACTCATTTAGTCTTTTCAGGTCCACACAGATCCTGGCTTCGCCTGTGGTTTTCTTTAGAACTGGCACCATAGGAGCACACCATTCAGTTGGCTGTGTTACCTTCTCGATGACACCGTTCTTCTCCATCCTCTGCAGTTCCTCTTTTACCATCTGTAACATTGGGAAGGGCACACGACGTGCTGTATGCACTGCATATGGTTGAGCCCCATCCTTTAATTGGATTTTAACAGGTTCAGTTTTTAGTGTGCCGTGCTCACCATAGGCTTGAAGGTGTTCACTGGTAGTGAATTTCACTTCATCAACACGCCTCACCAGGTTCATCTCCACTGACAGATCCCGGCTGAGTAGGTTATTGACATTCTGGCCACGGACTACATATGCTTCAAATAGGTAGTTATTTCCCTTGTAACTAACTGTAGCATTAAAGCGTCCCAGACACAACAGTTCACCTCCTGGGCTGTCTAATGGGATGTCAGCTGGTTTCAGTGTTTTTGGTGGAGTGAGTGTGTGAAATGCATCCTCACATAAGACACTGACATCAGCTCCTGTGTCAATTTTAAATTCCATTGTAGTAGAATCCACCTGGAGCTGTACTGTCCACTGCTCTTTCTCCTCTGCACTGCACACTGAGCCTAAGAAATAATGGGTCTGCTCAGCCTGTACAGTCCCTGTGACCTCATTCACTGATCTATTGCTGTTTCGGCACACTCTGGCCCAATGTCCTATTTTATTGCACTTGTGGCATGTAGCTTTAGCTGCAGGACACCCTTCTTCCTTGCTATGCTGTGATTTCCCACATTTACCACATTTCCTTTCACTTCCCCCCCATTTTCTGTCTTTTGACTTGCCTTGATGTTGTTGAGGTTTCCATTTGTTATTTTTTTCTTTGAATCTCACCTCCTGTACTGATCCCACTGTGTCTTCCTGCAGACTCACTTGTGCTGCGACCTCCTCTGACTGCCTGACGGTCCGTGTCGTCAGTGCTAGTGTTAGGTCCGCAGTTAGCTGCAGCCTGCGCGAGAGCTCTTTGTCTCGTATCCCGACGACAATTCGGTCGCGGATATTCTCATCTCGGCTTGCGCCAAACTCACAGTGTTCTGATAGATCATACAGGGCTCGGATGAAACCCTCTGCCTTCTCCCCTGGCCGCTGGACACGCTGGTGGAAACATGCCCTCTCGTGGATAACGTTCCTCCTCGGGAAAAAGTACTCGTTGAACTTTCCCACCACAACGGCAAAGTCATCGCCGTCATCTTCTTCGGCAAAAGTGAACAACTTGAATATGTTTTCTGCCTCGTTGCCCATGGCATAAATCAGGCAGCTCACCTGCACTCTCCCGTCATCTTTGTCGAGTTTAGTAGCGAGTCTGTACCGCTCAAAGCGTTGCCTCCATTCTGGCCATTCAGTCGGCTTATCAAAAGAAAAGTTCCCTGGGGGATTAAACTTCGCCATTCCGCCGTCTATATTCCTTTACTTTGTCTTGTTTATTTCCTGTGACTCACCGGTCACTTCTGACACCATGTAGAATGATCGAGGGTCGAGTATCTTTCACGACTCAGGTTTATTGTACAGTAAGTCAAGACATTACAGTAAGCAGCAACATGACAACTCGCGGGCTTACTCCGAAGTAAAGCAGTCCTTCGCATGCCATAAAGCATGTCGCAACACTGCCGTAACAGCCTTAACTCAGTATGCATTGTATGCATATGTGACAGTTTCCAAGAACACCAAGTTCTGTATTTTAAATTACATTTACATGAATCAAACATCATTATATAGGAAAAGCTGGAACACGAAAATATAGTTCATATTTTTGCTAATTAAATGACTCAAAATCAAATGTATAGAGATGTATTTTCTGTTTTTTTTAAGCTTGTGTTTAACCATCTGATTTATCCGTGCGCGTTTTCCCTCTTTTGTCCCACTTCGCTTTCCTTACTAACAAAGGGGCGGGAACAGAAAGGTCACGGGAGAGGTGCACGCTGGGAAAACACGTGTAGTGGAAGACCAGAGAAGTATGGCTGCAGTTTTGTGATTATTGTTATTTTTAAACGATGTTTCAAACACATTTATTGTTTGAAACATCAAACATTCACTCCAGCTATATATGAATGGTACAAGCAACTTCCAGAGCAGCTGATTCGTTCTGTTACACAGCAAAGCAACATTTCAAAAAAGAAGTGTGTGTATTTGTCAGCTGCTGTCTGGGTTTCCCGCCGTTACTGTTCATAATCAGTGTTTCGGACCTATTGTTTACATGTTGACTGAAACCGAAGCACAGCGCAGGATTTCTGACATTTATCTCAGTTTTAACATTTCATTTTTAGATAGCAGAAGTCATAACTGCTCTATATTTCTCACTGTGAAAAGACTGGGTTTCTGTTGGTCATTACATGCTCACTTAGTGATCCAGTCACAGCTTCAGTAATACCCAATGACTATTTTAATCATTTTATGTGGTTTAAATACATTTACTTAAGTACTACACTTTAGTAATGTATGTGTTCTTTACTAGTGTTGCATGCATACTATTATATATGATACCGATGTGGGTCATTCTGCAAAACAAGTACTCTTACTTCAGTTATTTAAAGTATATTTGTATGCAGGATTTCACCTGTAACAATCCATTTTTACACTGTGGTATTGCTACTTTTATTTAGGTTAATCTGAATATACCCCCCTTATTGTCTTCAAGTAATAGTTTATTTTGTTAAATGTAAAAGAGGTGTGTTTAAAACTCATATGACAAGCGAGACTACTTAATTATTTCCAAACAGTACAATTTAAAGCTGCAAAACATAGGTTTAAGAAACGTCAGTTTTTCTGGAGTAACCTAAGCAGTTCATTGATTGTCTCAATAATCTTCAGTACATTATCAGTCTGTAGAGGATAATCAATACTAACTAGCTTGTGTTATAACAAGGTTTATAGAAACATACATACATATATTTTCAGTTCTTGAATCACTGTTGTCTAGCTTTCACCAATACCTAAACCAAAATCAATACTTTTTTCCAATAACCTCTTCAGGATATGTGTATTGAAATCATTCTATCTATCATTCTTAATTGAACGGCTTTTTAAACACATGCTTGTCTGTCTTCTGTTTGGTGCACTAAATACACACAATCTTCTGGAATAAAGACACTCCTACACATGATATAAGAAAGAAGCGTAGTGCTTGTTGTCCATGTGACTAATCCAACAATATGTCCTTTCTCTATTGGTCAGGTGACACGTACAGTTTGCCACCATGTCGTCCAATAAGAAGGGCGGCGATGAGCGTTTCCTCCGGGTTCAGAAGGACCCCAGATTTTGGGAGATGCCCGAGAGAGAACGCAAGATCAAGATCGACAAGCCTTTCCAGTCCATGTTTCACGACAAGCGCTTCACGGACAAATACACGGTGGACAAGAGAGGCCGACCCATCAACCAAACCTCCACCGAGGACCTGAAGCGCTTCTACAACGTCTCCAGCTCAGAGGACGATGAGAAGGGTGTGAAGAGCAAGAAGAAGAAAAAAGTGAAGGTGGAGAAAGAAGTGAAGGAGAAGCTGGTGAAGGTGAAGGTGGAGAAAGAAGTGAAGGAGAGCAAAGACATTACAGCTAAAGGACCGCCGCCTTAACGAGGGGTCAGAGTCATATGGCGCATTTCCACCACACGGTCGGCCTCGGCCACGCTCGGTACTGCTTGGCCGCGTTGGGCCTTAACAGGGCCGGCTCACTTCATGCTGCGCTTCCATTACAGTTTAGGAACTGGGGTAGTTACTATAGTAACGCAGTGTAGGCGGAGCCGTGACGTCATCTTCAACGAGAACCCCAGAAAAACAACACAGCCGTTAGCTGTTAGCACACAGAGCTCACAGCTCCTTATATATGTTCAGAAACTCGACAAAAGTTAAACAAGTACAAACCACAGACTGCCTGTGTCATGGTGAATACAGTCGCTGCTTTATTTATGTCTGTATAGGCCGTTGTTGTGAGTGTGGACGGTCGGAGCATATACTGCGTTAGCTTAGCCAATCTCCATCTAGAAAACACGCATTTTAAAAGGTTTTTCGCCTGCCGTCTGTCTGCAAACTTGCCAAAGCATTAATTCATGGTTTTTACTAACCGGTATCAGTATGTTGTTACTTCGGCATCATTTTGAAACGTGTATTACAATTAAATCACGGTCAAATATGTCCATCTTGTTGTAGTTGTAGCCCCCTTGCCAGCGATCCTCTCTCTAGTTTAGCATACTCAGCCCGACTCAGCCCTGTTTGTTGGCCCCGATAGAACCACAATTTTGTCGGGCCAGAAAATATATAATATATAAGAAGTAGGTTTACACATACAAGGAATTTGCCTTGGTGTATAAGGTGCATACTAAAAACAGGTAAAGAAGGGACAAAGTAAGAAAAACAACAAAAAAACGATTAAAAAAAACTAACTATTATATGTTATGATATAGAAAATAATTTACATGTAATCTGGATATCCCAAAAAACTATGTACAGTATTCTATGACAACATACTCAGAATAATACAATAACATATGTGCAGTATTGATATGAAAAGGGGAAAGATGTGCAGATACTAAGAGAGGTAGCTCGTGTGCAAATGTGCATGTATTTCAATAGATTTGCTGCAGGAAACCAACAATAAAATAACTATAACATTGAAGCCAGAGCTTTAGATTGAAAGCCTGGTTAAAGGTAGGGAAGGTAATTCACTTCAGAAACACTTTTTGTTATATTCCATGGAATGCTCTTAACATCCCGATAACAATGAATACATGAAAATCTTTGACAATAAATCCATAAAAAATGTCATCTGTGGAAGCCGTAGTAGCCATTGGCCCCCCCACTTTTAAGCCCTGCCCCACATTTTCGCAGCGGCGGATGCCGTGGAACACTGTACAAATCCCGTTTCAATAATTCCCCTCTACTCTAAAGTCGCATCTAAAACGCGATCTGATATAGCTGTGTATATTTTGTTATGTTTGATTGTTATATTCAATCTCATTAGCTACAGCCATTTTTGAAGCTTGTAAAGCTCTCACTCCACTCTGCTGTTCCACAGCGCCGCTTCCCCTCCCTCTGCTGAAATGATGAATGTAAGGCGTATAGTAATCATAGATAACACGGCAGGGTCCGTTACAGTTTGTTTTTATCTGATTTCAAATAAACAAAGTCTTGGCTTTCAGAATATTAAACTTGTTTCGGCAAATTCAGATGATAAATACAACTATGAAGCTTGTAACGGCATAATTACAAGCAACGGAGTAACTTTACGTCACTGCAGGCATAACAGCCGGTGTTTCTCGTGAGTGTTTTCCCCGGGAAACAAACACAATACACACAAACGCAAAAATATACACACACACACTCGCGGGCGTCCCCTATCTTCCCTTCGTACTATTTTGATCATTTGCTCCGCTAATAATCAATCAGATCGATCCAGAGAAGAGGAAACTTTAAAGGCCTTTTTCTCAAAATGATGACTCTGTAACAGTCATTATATAATGTGACATATTTTGCTTCATATTTGGAGTACAACAACAATCCTGATATCATTAGAAAGCTATGAATCTCCTCTTTCAAACAGTGTATACAACTCAAAATGTGTATTCGCGTCAATGCGACTGATTTCGATGGAGCAGGTTTGCATTAGGTAAAATAAAGCAGGCAGACATAACAGGAAGAATATGTACATTTTAACCCAATCAAATAGGACATTGTCACACCATTCAAATGTATCCATGTAAATTACAACCAATAAAAAAGCTTAGTTTTGTTTATTCGTTACGTTGTTTACTTTATTTGTTACGTTGTTCTGTGTGTGTCAGTCAGCCGTTAACCTAGATAGAAAAAATATATACACTTGCAAACAAGTCAGAAGAACCAGCGCAGAAGAAAACTATACAGTCAATCTAAACTTAAATTAACAACTGGAAGGTCACATCCCTGACATCCACGTCTCCGGAGCCTGGACCTTCATCAATCATAGAAACAGTGAAGCCAGATGAACCCAAAAGCAGCTCCTCTGCGGCTGCAGAGACTGTCAAAACCACCGCCACCGCCGTCGTTGAACCGAAACAGGCTGGTTCCGACTGCTTGGAGGTTTGTTGTCGGGACATTGAGACGGGTAAAGCTGCAGCTAACTGACCGCTAGATTATTTGGGCAAAGAGAAAGGTACTTCAACGCAGAATGGTACAAAAACAGAGAGTGGTTAATTATTTGCAAAACCACGAAACGGGCCTTCTGTGAAATATGCAGATTTGCTGTCAAACGGCTTGTAACTTTCTCAAAATGTGGAGATGATAGCTTTGTTAATATCGGAGTTAATAACTGGAAAAAGTGCCCAAGCCTCCTGGACAGCCACGAAAAGTCTAATTTCCACAGAGTGTATTCAAAAAAAGTGCGCTTTCTTCAGTCAAACACCAGTCAACATACAGCTTGTTAAACAACAGCGTATTGAGCAGGAAAAAAGAAGAGATGGAATGATGGAGCAACTGCGCAATTTCCAAAAGAACTCGTAGCTGAGAAAAACCCCACTCTGAAGAGCTTCATGCTCACCGGGAAATATGCATCATGAGACAATTAATGAACTTATAAATCTAATGTACCGGGAGTCTCTCACCACTATATTAACTGAAATTTAAAAGCAATGCAAAACATGCAGTTATTGTGCTTCCAGCAAACATCCACTGATAAACTGCGATGTTAACAACCTCATGATAACCTCATATTTATTTTTAACTTAGGATCTACCATGTGTTTAGTCTAGAAAAAGGTAAATATGTGCATTTTATTATAAAGTTGTGTATATTTACAGACTGTTGCAAAAACTAAGAAACTTATAAACATCAGGTTTAAAACTAAAAGAGCTTTACAAAAAAGTAACACAATTAGAGATGTTTGGAGTTTTATTTTAGTTATTAATTTACATTTTTTGTCAAAGAGATGCTGATTTGATACCGTTGATACCAGGGGCGTCGCCTGGACCTGAAAACATTCGGGGCTTAGCCCACAGTGGCGGCAGCACTACAGTGGCATTTTTTACTGCAACACTCCCCACAAGCACACACACAGTACACCCGCGACTGTTACAATGAAGGCTCGATAATCAGCTCACGGCATATAGGCAGGGGTAAAGTGGTATTTTTTATGAGTGGGGGGCTCACCTCCTCTAGGGGGGTCCGGGGGGATGCTCCCCCGGGAAGATTTTTTTTAAAATATTGAAGTTAAAAGCATCAATCTGGTGCACTTTGAGAGCAAAATGAAGAGATCTATGGATACCTCTCTCAACACCCATATGAAGCAGAACTGTAAACAGATGTACTTTTTCTTTATGGATATTTTACTAATCACTCCCCTTTTAAACTCTATTCTTGTTTTACTGCCATATAGTATTTCATAACTGTTTTTCCTTTATTCTCTTTTTTTTAATAACTATAATGATCATATGAAGGTGTGCCGCGGAAATAATCTTTTGAATAATTTGTGACCAAACCGTTTGAGACCCACTGAGATAACTCAGACTAAAGTTAACTATCTAAACACTCAGAGAGTCCTTTAGCTCACCTGAGTCTCTCAGTCTGAGAGGAGAGGACTCTCCTCCAGCTTCTTGTGGAACAAACAGCTCCTTATGTCCGTTAGTGCAGCTAGCTAACCAGATGCTAACAACACGGTCCATGCTGACACCGGACCCTCCCTCCCCCTCTCTCCCTCTCTCTCTCTCTATCACACAATGCGCTATTGCCACACACACACACACACAGAGCTGAGCTTGAATGACACAAGCACACGTTTATTTCCATGCAACTCTCTGATTGGTCTGGTGTCATGCCTCTGTTGCATTCACTGAACACGGGAAATTACAGTGCTGCCGTCCTCTCTTGTGTCATGATGAGGTTCACGTAAAGCACGGTTAATGTATTATATTATTGAGGGAGAATTGTCCGGGGCTACAGAAAAAACATGGGCTAAAGCCCCGGATGCCCAGGCCAGGCGACGCCACTGGTTGATACAGTTACGGCATTTCCTGTTTCTGCCGGAGAGAGGGGAGTTTGTCCCAAAGCTTGCCGCTGTATCTACTCCCTCCATCTGACAGGAGGGAGCCTCATGTGTCGGAGTTCACTCCGTCACGGACGGGGAGTGTGTAGGGGTAGGGCGTGGTTTGGGATTGGGCCATACACACGCACTTTTTTGGCCCCCCCACTTCTAAAATGAATCCGGCGCGCCTGGTGAACACCACCCTTGAATGATGGGATAGTAGACTAAAAGCTTTAGGAATCCAAACTATAACATATAATAAGTACCCTGTATCAAGATTGATGCAAAACAAGTGAAATGTTACCTTTTTTTAGAGAGGTTTACAAAACAAAACCACTTCTAGGGACATTTGCCTGGATTTATCATATAGCACTCTTTAGCTTAGTGCCAATTCAAACGCTTGGCGTTAGAGTTGTGTTTTGTTTCGGTCAAATTGGTTCATATGGCTTAGTGCGTCAGTTAGCTGAGTTTCTTCCCGTTAACTGAGTATGACACATTAATAGGTTGTTACATTTTAACAAGCCCTGAGACGCAGTTCCGTGAAGAAAAAAACCTGTATCCCCGCCAACTACACATTATCATATTCATGCTAAATATACATAACTAAGCACAAGAAGAGACTGCAAAGCTAAAGTCAAGAAGAGCAACTTACTCGTTTGATGCGATGACAGAAATGAGGGACATAACTAACGTTCACAGGAGGTGAAGCTATGATGCGTTCAAACGCCTCTTGTAAAATACAGTCTTTCGCCCAAAACTTCCAATAACTGCTTCAAAAATCTGCCTACATATAAACTCAAGGAACTATTGCATTTTCATTAATAAATTGCTTTGACATTTTATTTTATCAACATCAGTATTTCTTTTTGATGCGTTGTAAACTGCTCAGGGCTGGTAAAGGCCTATAGATTTGAACAGTAGTTTGAAAAAAAAACAGTTTTAATAGCCGTTTTTGATTGGCTGTTTGTCTTCGTGGTTGTTTAAAATACTTGTGTCTGGTTGGCTGATGTGCTCGATTTGAAAATGATGCAGTATTTAAACAGGACTTGCATCTTCTGCCTCTTATTCTGCAAGAAGACAAGAGCGACAGAGAAAAAATGGATTCCCATGGTAAATGGCCGAATTTAGATGAATGCTACTTGTTATTCATTCATTGTGTGCTTGCGTTGGCGCTGCCTGTTAGAATATGATTGAATTTATTAAACTAATGGTTGAAAATGATCTTTTCAGATGAACTTGTGCATTACACTGCAGTAGGGAAGACCTTCGCTGTGAGAAAAGGTAGGCTGCTTTAATATTGTTTAAGTTAGAAGTAACACACTTAGCTATTCTATCTACCTCTGGAACTAGCTAAACTAATTATAAATATGTTTATTCTTCACTGGCAATGGGGTCCAGGCTTTTTCCTACACACCAACGCTGGAACGCTGTCCACTTGGCTGTGTAGGACGCTCTGGTAGACGCGGCCCTGGCTCCCTGAACAGCACAACATCTTGAGAGGCCCAGGGGCCATGCCCATAAGTGCTGGCCTATCACAGGGTGACTGTTGATCGCTATGAGGTGTGATTAGTGCCAAAGACTGAACTAACTGAGCAGCCAATCGTGTCGATCGTCGCCTACCATGCCGTGAACTATGCCGCGAGAGAAGTAACGTGACACTCTCGTCGCCACCCCTCTCGTCTGAGAACCTACGTGACGTCTGCGTCTGAAGTTACTTTACTTTGGTAGTTATCACCAAATAACCCAGTAATGTTACAGCCATGGGCGGACTGGCCATCGGGACGTTCGGGACGAATCCCGATGGGCCGGTACTGAAGTGGGCCGCTCGGACGATGTGGGCCGCTCGGATAAGTCACTAGCACCCCCCCCCCCCCCCCCCCCGTCGACAATTTCCTCGCGGTATTGACTTGCGGCACCGAGGTGGGCCGCTCGGATAACTCACTAGCACCCCCCCCCCCCCCCCCCCTGTTGATAATTTACCGAGGTGGGCCGGCGGTACCGAAGTGGGCCGGTCGAGAGTCCTGGGCTGATTTGTAGTCCCAGTCCGCCCCTGGTTACAGCTACGTAGTTGCTGTTCAAGCTAGACTCTATTTCAATATAGTTTTGGTATTAAAATAATGTTACACCTCTTGTATGCCCTGAATGCAAAAACAACCACAATATATATTTTTAATTATCAAAATGATAACAAAGGCTGAAAAAACAGGAGAAGCCTGTCTTCGCTTGGTCTCCAGGAGAAAACGCCACTGTATATCACCAAGTTTTCATATAGTTTTGTGTGTGAAATAGATCGCTGCAGTGAACACGACGTTTATTTGATATGGAGGGATGCAGTATACATAGAAGTTCAGAGAAGAAGCAACCTCTATATATTGTTTATTTTATTTCATTTTGGCACCATGGCAGAGGCAAATATAGAGTTAATGTGCGCAGATTATAATGTCCCGTTTACTAAAATATGTATTGTTTTATGATGTTTAGTTGACAAAATAGTCATTGTGCTATATTTTGCTGCACTCAAGCATACATCTGAAGACAAGAGTTGTGTCCCCCTTTGGCCACAAGGGGGAGTATATATATATTGTATATATATATATATATATATTTTGTATAGATGTTGCAACTATACAGAGCTTTGGCAATACTATATGTAACTGAGGTCATGCTAATAAAGCTATTGAATTGAATTGAGTATACCTTTAATGGAGCTGTCAGGAGGAAACAAAGGTTCGCCAACACATTACTCTACTGCTGAGAAAGTACAAAGACGTGAAACGATGTGCTGCAATGTCTGTGTATTTTCGAAGAATGCCAAGTAAAGGAAGAAAGTAATAACTCGCACTGAGTCTTAATACATTACTTTATTTCATTATTTTCCCCCTTCATTTGAGAAATACTATCCAATGATGTATTATTTCTGTGTTACACACACACCATTACTGAATTAATTCTAAAACCAAGAATAACCTACAACAATAAGGAGCCCTGGCTCAAGGACAAAACAAGGGCACCACATGATTATTTTCCAATGACAGTATATTTATTTAAAGAGAGTAACTCAATTGTGATATCAGTTAATCAGTAATGTGTGTAGTAGTGTATGGGTGTGTGATGTGATGTGTCAGCAGGGCCGGACTGGGACCATAGGTCAGGCCGGGAATTATACACCCAGCCAGGCCACTACCAGTTTTTTTTGGGGGCGTTTTGCGTTTCTGCCCTTAGTGATAGCCCTACAGTTTAAATCTACTATAGAAACATATGGACATAGGATATTGTTAAAAAAAAGTGTGCATATGTATTTGGGAACCTATCCATGTGAACATGTTTTATTTGGGGGTGGACCTCAAATCCTAGGGGGGGCATGCTCCCCCGGGAAGATTTGTTTTTTATTTTGGAGTCAAATGCATCAATCACTTTGAGTATAGGCTACTGATATCAGCTCTGCTTGCTCTCAGGAAATATGTATCTGCACTATCTCGATGCAACCCAAGCTTCTTTCATGCTCTTCCATTATTTGGTGAACATGCTTCCATGCCTGCATGCCTCCTTTAACAAAAGCATTGTCACTGGCAGGCTTGGCAAACACGAGACACAGCGAGCAATATAGAGAGTGCGATGATTCACAGTAAGTTAACCATTTTCTATTTGTCCCATCCTTGCTGTGGAATACTTTGGGAATGGCTTTCTTGGAAGTTTGTTGTGGGTGGTGGGCTGAGGGCGAGCAAAATAATCAAAAGGCCTCTGTGTGTCAACTTCCTGTGCGTCTCTTTCGCTGTCTTTCTCCTCAGTTGCAATTTCCCTTGTGCTGGACCCTGAATCTTGACTTGTCTTGTCAACCTCCTCAGCATCTGCTGGTACTGAATAAGAACCAGCATAAGGATTAAACTCTGATCAATAACTATATAGTAACTTATTGAGAGAACATGAACATAGCTTGCTTATACTGTTGTCATTACATTTCCTTTGGTTTTGTTCAGTGTTTTCATAGTCATAGCGAAACAGTTTCCTCTGTACCTGCCCGTTCTGTCCACTGAGCTCTGCCTGCATCTCTCCCTCAGGGTCATCACCATCAGCATCATCTGATAGTGGAACTGAATAAGGAGAAAATGTAATCATTACATTAACAACTATTTATGAAATAACATTATTCAAGAACATATATTATACAACACTTATTTTATCACTTAGTTGACCCTGTATTTGCATGGCCTATAATACCATAATGATTGTCTCCCCTTTAGACAACATAACCATCTCAAGTTATTCACTCACAGTATGAGAGGTTTGTTGCCCCACAGTTAGCTGCAGTCTAACGGTTATATTACATATATTTGCCTTGAGTAACATTAAGGACATGTTTGGGTTTTTTGTAGCCTTACAGTCTCCAGTCACACAGGGCCTGCCACTAACTTAGCATTGGACTGAGAAACTGTTTTGTTGACAGCCGATGTGCACATCAGGCTACAATATAGAAAGAAATGTGGCTCATAATGTTCGCTAACTTACTTTCTGCTTCGTCATTCTATACCTATTATGTTCTTGCCCTCAGTTTCAGTCGGTCCAGTCCACACTAATGTAAACAGCAGCGCGCTGATCTCGTGAGAAACGGAGAGTGGAACAACCAATCACATCTTCATTATTCTCCTGAAATTTAAATGTGCCCATTCGCTATAGTCTGACAGGTGCGTGGTTCTCACTGCGCCTCATACGTGCAACTTTGAACACTTCAATATATGCCGCATTAATTAATGGATTTGGCTGCAGTCACCGCATCTGGGCTGAATTAAACACGTATTATTTTAGTCCTGTGTGTTTATTAGAGGCCATGTCAGCAGGCCACATCATATTATGCCAGCGTTGCGTTCACAAGACATACAAGCCACAAACTGGCAATCGAAACATGCCACAACCTGAGGGACAGTGAATGAGACACAGACACACCCATGGCCATGGAAAAGATTGCTTGTGTAAAAACTTAAGTGGTTTGAGGCAACGGGTTTCCACGCGAATTTCTAGTAAAGTCAACTAGGCCGGCTAAGAGTGTGGGCTCTCACATGTACTGGAACAGAAAGGGCTGCTGAGTCGATTTCAGAGCGGATTTCGTAAAGGGCGGTCCACAATAGATGCTTTAGTAAGAGTGAGTAATGATGTGGAAAAAACATTGAAAATGAAAGAGATAAGGGCAATAGTGTACTTTGACATTGCAAAGGCGTATGACTCTATGTGGAGGGATGGATTACTGATCAAATTGAGTAGAATGGGTATTGGAGGGAGAATGTACAATTGGGTAAGGGCCTTTTTAACAGACAGGACATTTAGAGTAAAGGTTGGAGCAGATATTTCCAATTATTTAGAAATAGAAAATGGTATTCCCCAAGGGAGTGCAGTCAGTCCAATATTATTTAACATCATGATTAATGATATATTTACATGCTTAGACACATGCATCCAATCGGCTCTATACGCAGATGATGGGGCTATTTGGATGAGGGGAAGAAATGCCCCATACGTAATGGAGAATATAGCTAGAGCGATTAAAAAAGTGGAGAGGTGGTCATATAACTGGGGATTCAAAATGTCAGAAAGCAAGTCATGCTACATGGTATTTACAAATAAACGCAAGATTGATGGCCAACAGCTAACACTATGATCGTCCAATGACAAAGGTGAATGAGTTCAAATACCTAGGATGTGGTTTGATAGCAAATACACATGGAAAATGCATATTAAACAAGTGGAAACAAAATGCAAAAAAGTATTAAATCTATTACGAGCTGTAGCTGGATGCAACTGGGGCGCAGACAAACAAGCATTAATAGACATATACAGATCAATGATGAGGTCCACAATAGACTGGTTGTATAGTGTATGGAGCAGCAGCAAGAACATTGCTTTTATGATAGAATACAATATAAAGCATTGCGGCTGTGTATTGGAGCAATAAAGTCATCCCCTATCAATGCAGTTCTGATAGAAGCAGGAGAGACACCTCTGGAGATCAGAAGAGAGAAACTTGCTCTGTCATACTGGGTCAGGGTTCAAGGAAGTGGAGAGGAAAATATCACAAACAGAAAACTACAGGATTGTTGGGAATATGCAAAGTTCCAGGGGCGTGGGTTTGGCTGGACGAGTAAGGAGAGAACGAGGGCATGTGGAGTGAAGACCATCACGTTTGCCAAAGCAAGCCCATTTAGCCGTGTTCCCCCATGGCTTTTCCCAGAAGTAAACATATGTGAGTATCGTAGAAAGGAAAAAAGAGTGGCAAATAAATGAAGTGGGAATTAAAACAAGTATGTACCTGAATGAAAAGTACTACAATTACCTCAAAATGTACACAGATGGTCCTAAGAACAAGGAAGAGTGTGTTGGAGTTGGTATATACATCCCAGACTTTAAAATATCGATCTCAAAAAGAGCGTCTGATCAACTATCAGTATACGCAACACAAATGCTGGCAGTAATAATAGGATTACAGTGGGTTGAAGAGGTCAGACCAGATAGGGTGGTGATATGCACAGATTCATTGTCCATATTAAAAAGCATACAGTCAACAACTGCCAGAGAAGACATTCTCATAGAACTTAACCACAGCCTGTCAAGACTTCACAGAGGCGGTATGGATCTGCAGTTCTGCTGGGTGCCTGCATGAGGGGGTGAAAGGGAACGAGTGTGCTGATAAATGAGCAAAAAGTGCACTCCAAAAGGAAATAACATTACAGTTCAACTTGGAGAAGGAGAAGGAAAAGCAGTCATTAAGAAGAAAGGGATGGAGATCTGGCAGAAAAGGTGGGAGAAAGACCAGAAAGGCAAAGAGTATCATAAAGTTCAAAAGACAATCACAATGAATATTTATAAAGAAAGAAACAGAAGGGAGGAAATCATGATAGCTAGACTCAGACTGGATCACACAGCATTGAATGGTACGCTGTATATCATGGGGAAAAGTGAAGTTTTGAACATGTTAAAGAACATGTGGAACATATCTTGTTACATTGGGTCATCTATAAAGCTGGAAGAGGACAACTAAAGGCTAAAGTTTTAGAGGCAGAGAGGGAATGGAGTGTGGTTGGTATTCTGGGAACAGAAGGAGTAAGAGCTACCAGAAAGGCACTGTTTACCTTTCTGAGGGAAACTGGGGTAGGAAAAATAATGTAACATTAGGTCAGGAAAGATCATAGATTTTTATTTTGTTTTGTTTTATTTATTTTATGTTATTTGTTGATTTATTTATTTTTTGTTTAGATCATAGATAGATACGTCCATGAGAGATGGAATGATATGATGATTCAATCACACTCATGTACAGTAGGTGGCGGTATGCACCTTTAAAGTTCTTTGCAATCCGCCAAAAACCGAGAGAAGTCGAAGAAGAGGTGAGTGGATTAGACACCCGGGTTGCATTCGAATAGTCCATTTAGCTTAGGAACCTTCCTAACGGAGTGAAATGACCCGGAAGTCCCTCAGTGGCAGCCATGATAAGTGCCGTTCGAATTCTCTAAATTAAAAGGAAAGGAGGTTTCAAACTTCCTTTATAACCTCCTTTAGCTTAGGAACCACTGGACCTCCCTAACCGAAAGGAGAGGAGAAAATGCTGCCCCACAATGCCTTGCGGCCGCAGCATTTGCCGTCACACAACAGTCGGCCGTTCACGGAAACAACCGATTATGAACGAGAAATGATATCATGAAAGTTACGGTGCTTATTAAGCATTTTAAAACGTATGTGGTAAGTTGCCAAAGTGCTTTGTTTTGAACGTTCATCAGTATTATAATTAAAAAGAGAAATATGAACGTTAGTTTTTACTGAAATGATCAAATAAAGTCAACATTTCACAGTCTTTACTGAGCTGTGTGGGGTTTGTTCAACTTTTAAAAGATGTTTGAATGGTGATATACACAGTGATAGATGTTAAGGACTAACCGTTATAATAAATACATTTGTATTGATTTTAAGATCTTTTCATACAATCATACGTATTGGGATCATTTGTATTAATGTGGACCGGAGGGAGAGGGTGACGAGCATAAGTTTCACTTTCCTTTTTTATTTCAATTCCAACTTTGGTCATGAAGAATATGTTTCTCTGTTGTCCCCGTTCATAAAGCATAAAACAACAGCATCAGAGCACGGTGCAGAGTCTCTAGATGAGTTTACAGTAGTCCCTCGTTCTTATTAAACATCCATGTTGTAGTCCGCTGTATAGAAAACTGTAGTTGCCATAGTTTCCCCACAGCAGCAGACGCACATTTATGACGTCCGCTGGCGCATCATAAACACGTCGGATAGTGAAAGTGCAGTCGGATTCTCTAAAGTACCGCAGTCTCTTCTCCTAAATCCTTTTGAATTCTCCTATCCACTATCCCTTAACCCCATGACGTTTCACTCCGAGGTCAAGGAATAGACGATAGGGTTAGAACTTAGGAGCTGTTTTTTTGGAGTATTCGAACGCAACCCCGGACCCTTTCTCATATCATCAAATGTCCCTCCTCGACTCCTCGACTCCTCGGTCCTCCGGTAGTGACCCGGAAATGAATTTTAGCGCGCCATGTTGAAGGACATCTCATTTCTCTAAATGCACATTGAGGACCGAGCATCGAGCGTCGAGGAGGCTCTCTGGAGGAGCTATAACCGAGGATACACTGATGGGTCCTCCACGGTCCTCCACGGCTCCTTCGTGGATGCATTTCCGGCAACAGAGATGTTTCAAAGAGTCGTGACGCACGGCCGGACTTATCTCAGCCAATGACATTTCTGCATGCATCCCCCGGATATTATTGTATTAACTGCTTTCATCGCGACGCGATGTTTACAGTGAGAACAGCTGTGAGGCCCGTGCAGAAAGCAGAGCAGTGTGTATAATATATATCATATCACTCAGTATAACAGGCCTACTCTCTTTATTTGCTTTAGTTTAGTAGATATCTACAAACAAAGTCGATATTTTTCTAAAACCATTTAGTGCTTCACATAATAAAATACACAACGGCTGTAGCCTGATGATATGCTTTAGGAGCTGTAGGTGCGTGTGTGTGGTGTAGGTGTGTGTGGTGCAGTGTGTGCGTAGATGCAGCGGACAGACAGGTCTCAGTTGGTTTGGTGTCCTCTGCTTACTTGTAATACTTGTAAATAAAACTTTTGGCCCGTCATTTATTTCCCTCATTGTAGCGACCAGAGGGGGGGGGGGGGGGGGATATATCCAGTCTCTGATAGTGTTACGTTATTATGAGAGTGCTCTGTTTGATTCTAAAATTGTATATATTTATATAAATATATACATATATGTGTGTGTGTGTGTGTGTGTGTGTGTGTGTGTGTGTGTGTGCGTGTGCGTGTGTGTGTGTGTGTGTGTGTCTGTGTCTGTGTGTCTGTGTGTATGTCCGCATCTGTAGCCTGTTATTGTCTCATTATACCGCACTGTGAATGAATTAAAAGTAAATATATAAGTCGTCATGAACACATCTGTCCATCAGACAGAGGGCTGCTGTGCCTCCTGTCATCATTAATGGACGTCTCTTTAAAATGACCGCTCAGAGGAGAGGAGTTCTCATTTCTCTAACCGCCTGCTGCTTCCCCTCCTCTCTCCTCGGCTCCCCTACTCGGCTCCTCCGCTCGCATCTCCTGTGGGCGGGACTAAGTCTCGAGGATAGGAGTCGAGGAGGGGAGTCGAGGAGGGACATTTGAAGACATGAGAACGGGCCCCGGGTTGCATTTGAATAGTCCATTTAGCTTAGGAACCTTCCTAACGGAGTGAAATGACCCGGAAGTCCCTCAGTGGCAGCCATGATAAGTGCCGTTCGAATTCTCTAAATTAAAAGGAAAGGAGGTTTCAAACTTCCTTTATAACCTCCTTTAGCTTAGGAACCACTGGACCTCCCTAACCGAAAGGAGAGGAGAAAATGCTGCCCCACAATGCCTTGCGGCCGCGGCATTTGCCGTCACACAACAGTCGGCCGTTCACGGAAACAACCGATTATGAACGAGAAATGATATCATGAAAGTTACGGTGCTTATTAAGCATTTTAAAACGTATGTGGTAAGTTGCCAAAGTGCTTTGTTTTGAACGTTCATCAGTATTATAATCAAAAAGAGAAATATGAACGTTAGTTTTGACTGAAATGATCAATTAAAGTCAACATTTCACAGTCTTTACTGAGCTGTGTGGGGTTTGTTCAACTTTTAAAAGATGTTTGAATGGTGATATACACAGTGATAGATGTTAAGGACTAACGTTTATAATAAATACATTTGTATTGATTTTAAGATCTTTTCATACAATCATACGCCATACCTGCCAACCCTACCGATTTGGGCGGTAGTCTACCGCTTTTGACATGTTTCTACCGCCTACCGACTTAGCTGACTCTCCCTACCGATTTTCAATCTTCCCAAACTATAACAAATAAAAATGACACTACATAGACACTGGACTCGACTTTTGGCGGACACCGTTTGCAGCGTGTCTGTGATCCCATCATACAAACAGTCCTCTGTGTTTCAGTCGATCGCGAGATGTGTCTAAAAATAGAACAACAATATTCTGTTTTATCGTTAATGTTCTATAACATAATCTTCCTGTGCCAGAATAATGCACTTGAACGCATCAAAGCTTTGTGATTGGCGTGACCCCATGTATCGGGGCGTGGCTGGTGGGCAGTGGGCACTAGTTTGCTGTGCAGTCCGCACACACAAGACCACAATTATGGCAGAAGCAAAAGAGCCCCAAATATATAATTTTCACTCCGAGTGGGGAGGATGATTATTTTTGTATCTATTCCAATTCAAAGTCCATCTGTCTCATCTGCAATGCGAGCGTGGCTTTATCGAAGAAGGGTAATTTAGGAGCGGCATTTCAAAACAGTGCACAAATGCTACGAGACGGAATTCCCTCCTAATTCTGTCCTACGCTCCCAAAAGGTGAGGGACCTGAAAGGACAGCTAAATGCACAGCAGTCCATTTTCACCAGGCCCAACAACAAGAGCAAGGCTGCTACCATAGCATCTTATCGTGTCAGTCACGTTCTTGCGAAACACATGAAGTCTGTCAAAGACGGCGAAGTTGTGAAATAAGCATTCCTGGAGGCTGCCGACGCGCTTTTTGGAGACAGTAAAAATAACAGTAGCATTTTAACAGGTTTTTGATATAATAAAAACTCAAGTTAGATACCGTTATTAATCAGCTGTACGTTTTAGTTTGTTTGAACTTATTCATTATAATGATTGTACAAAATGGTATAAGAATGCAAACTTTAAGATCTGTTCTGTTTAAATTGATTATAGTCTATTATCAATTCAGGTTAAGAAACTAGTGTTGCTTGTATCCTATTTTAAAGGCATTTATGTTTATACTCTACTAAAATGCAACAAAAAAAGGGTTTGATTCTATTAATTTTGTCTTTTTTATTGCACTTTGGCAGCAGATTCCTGTGTAGCTTCAGATCTGAGTTGTCTTATTAGTAAGTCTAATTTATACTTTTGTAGCAACACTATTTTTATATAATGGCAAAGAAAGGGTTCAGAGTCTTTTCTTTTTTTCCTGTGTCATATGTGGCAGCACTGTTCAATGTTTCTTGAAAACATTACCCACTGTAGTATGTGACGTGTGAATAAACTCCAACTCTGTATCAACAACACTGTTGTGTAACTTCAGTTAAATACTTGTATGTGTGTAGATTAGAAAGAGGTAAGATAAAGGATATGCAGTATTTTATGAAGTATTAATCGTACAAAGGTCAGTTTTATACAAGTAGAAGTGTGTATTTACCTGGTAGTAGGCTGTCAGTAATGGCTACGCCTCTCTATTTGGACTGGTAGATCTCGGCAAACTGGCAACTTTAAAAGTAGCTCTCGGTTCAAAAAAGGTTGGGCACCCCTGATCTACAATGTCAAGGTTCAAGGTTCTTTATTGTCAAACTAACATAGCTACAGAGTAATTATGTTGTTGAAAATCTTATGTCACAGGCTTCTCCAACAATGCAACTGAAAGAGGACCAGAAACACATTAAAAATATAATAAAATGTGGAGACTTTGGGATATTTATCTCCCATTCTTTTACTTTTCGGGCATTTTACAGACCAAACATGTCGTTGATGTCACTGTTTACCAAACTACCACTTTTTCTGAAAAATGCATAAAATGATGCAATATATGTTAAATACATGGTTTATACATGTAATTACTGGGGTTCCATTTCTTCTGATTACCTAATTTGGGCGTGCACATTTGCCGCGCGCAAACCTACCTCTTTTGGATTTGGAAAGGTTGGCATGTATGATACGCATTGGGATCATTTGTATTAATGAGGACCGGAGGGAGAGGGTGACGAGCATAAGTTTCACTTTCCTTTTTTATTTCAATTCCAACTTTGGTCATGAAGAATATGTTTCTCTGTTGTCCCCGTTCATAAAGCATAAAACAACAGCATCAGAGCACGGTGCAGAGTCTCTAGATGAGTTTACAGTAGTCCCTCGTTCTTATTAAACATCCATGTTGTAGTCCGCTGTATAGAAAACGGTAGTTTCCATAGTTTCCCCACAGCAGCAGGCGCACATTTATGACCTCTGCTGGCGCATCATAAACACGTCGGATAGTGAAAGTGCAGTCGGATTCTCTAAAGTACCGCAGTCTCTTCTCCTAAATCCCTTTGAATTCTCCTATCCACTATCCCTTAACCCCATGACGTTTCACTCCGAGGTAAAGGAATAGACCATAGGGTTAGAATTTAGGAGCTGTTTTTTTTTGGAGTATTCGACCGCAACCCTGCAGAGGTTTCATTAAGTGTATTTACACCAGCTTAGTTTACAGTTAATCAGGAATCAGAAGTGTGAAGGACCAGGGTACGCAAAAATCAGGAATGCAGATTGAGGTGCAAAAATAAGGATTTTATTTACCCAATATATGTACAGTTTTAAGATGGGTAATAAAATCAATTAGGTTTAAACAAAAAGGTGTAGATATAAACATACACAATCTAGCATTTAACGCATAAACAAAACGTCACAAAAATGGGTGACATCCTGTGTGCTCTTCTGCCCAAGAGCAACTCACATACCCCCCCTCATCTCCACACTGCAGGAATGTATAGCCCTACTGGCCAGTCCATTGTTGTGTGCAGGGGGGACAGGCTCTAAAAAAAGGGTGGCTTAAATGGAGTGGCCTCTTTAAACACCCCTCAGGGTTTGAGAGGAATGGCGTAGTCCAATTAGCTGACACATCTATGAAGGCAGGTGTTTTCCATCAGCGCAGCCTTTGGCCAGGAGCAAGGTGAGCTGTAAGACACTGACAATATGATTACACACAACACAATTAACAATAGATATTTTAAACAATATTGCGTGCACTCAATCTAGCAAAAACAAAGCTGTTTCAAATCAATGTGTCTGTGTATGTCTGATGTAAACAAAAGCATAACCTTTAGGATGTGTGTTCGTTTGTGAGGCTTGTAGCCCTCACAAGAAGTTATCTTATTTAACACAACAGCTGTAATCTTGGAAGAAAGAGACTCACAAAAAAACTTAAAATGTGTGACAAAAATAGTCTCAAATTATCTTTAAATAAAGGCTAAAAGCCATCGGATAAGAGCTAAAGTCTAAAAGCTATTGGCTAACAGCTAAAGTCTAACAGCTATCGTCTAAAAGCTATCGCTAACAGCTAACGGCTAACAGCTACAGTTATTATTCTAGTTCGGCTCTGGGTAAGTAACAGTTTATTTGTAATGCTCAGCTGACTTTATGTTAGTTATTTATTACACCAGTTGTCTTTAAGACAGTTTGAGTTGTTGTGTTGGTGCTCTTTACCATAGATATGGTTTTAAATATATGCTAACTAGCTTATTAGCATCGCCACTCACCGTGACGTAGCATTTTTCCCATTGAAATGAATGGGGTTCTTCAGTTAGCAGCTAACGCTAAGCTAAGCGACGGTTTAGCTCATTAAAATATATAAATATATATACTTTATTTAAATAATGATTTATCTTAAACTGGGAAATGATTGTGTCACAGCAGAAGTGTTTTCAGGCATTACACGAGTTAAACATATTTAAAAGATGCAATAAGATATAATAATAATGAAGCATTAGCAGCAAGTTTACACACAGGACACATGACTAGAGTATCTAAAGAATACACAATATACAGAAAATACTGTATACATGGAGTACATTAAACAGTCTCACTAGCTAATGTTTGCTTTCTGTGTTAACTTAGTGATAGTTAATGACACAGATAGCGTTATAACCGTGGTTCAAACAACCATTAATGTCATTTTCTATGTGAATAAAGTCATTTTAATGAAATAAAAGTGAACAAACTGTGAGCTGTAAATTAGAATGTAAGTTGCTACACAGATTATGAAGAATTATATCTAAATATTTGTATTATATTAATAATAATTTAATAATAATAACTTTTTATCGTAATGGTTAAAGTCATTTGCATGTAACGTTAATAACTATCTGACCTTTCTACAATTTTCTCCTCTGCTTAGCATCACATTGACTAAATTGATCAATTTGGAACATGTTTACGTCACAGCAGCATAAGACAAGGCACTGCACATAATGTGATAAAACACTAAATATAAGCAATATAAGTGTGTGTCTTTTATTCTCATTCAGGTGGAGGAAATACCTTAATTACTTTCTCTAACATTATTTATCCCACAGTATACTCATAAGTTATATGCATACCGTTTAGTTTGAGTAAACGCTCCCTTTTTACCTTCAGCATATTGTTTTAGTACGGTAACTCTTCTTTATTACCGTTAGCATACTGGTTTCTGTTAGGTAACTCCTTTATGTTACAGGATGAATCCTCAGTTTATTGACTTGTTGTTTCTAGTCTCCTCCTGACTGACAGAGTCCTGGAGCTGTGAGTTTCTCCTCTTCAGTGAAGCAGCTTTATTACTGTCTCCTATTGTCGCAGACAAAGTAGCATTAAATGGAAATACTCAAGTAAAGTAAAAGTACCTCTAAATAGTACTTAAGTACAGTACTTGAGTAAATGTACTTAGTTACTTCTCACCTCTGCTATGAACCTACGAAGTAGCTGTAGATTAGTTTTGTTGTGTCTGTCGGTTGCATTGAGTTGTCTTGTTTTGTGTCAGCTGTAGTTGTGTTGATTATTTCAGAGACCCAGCTGGAGAAGGAGAGCAGCATGGAGGAGAACAAGGAGACCCCTGGAGCTCAGGTCAGTGTGCACTTCATCACAATATATTCCTAATTCCAGCGTTTCCGCCAGGCGGGCGTCTTGCCGTCATTTGACGCCCTTATTCAGCTCGGAACGCCCTGAACTCGAGCCGAGGGCGTCCAAAAGAGTTTTTATCGCTTGAAATGACGAAAAGGACAAGGACATCCCTCTGTTGGAGGGGCAAAGGAGTCTGGTGGGATTCTTTTCGGAGTATTGAAGATCGTTTCCCCGACATCGGCGGTGCCTGCCACAGGACAACACGGAACGTGCGCGATTTGGACGCGATGAGCGCGGAGCTCGCGCGTGAACTGAGGCTCCGTGATAAACTGTGGTAAAATGACTCACTAAAAAGAGCCGGAATTCCCATCACTAACGTAAAGAGATAGTATCTATAAGGGATGGAGCCACCTCCCCCCCCTCCCCCCCCCCGCTCTCGGGGTGGACGCCCTCTCAGCCCTGGTCCACGTTGTTGCGCAGGTTTGTGAGAATGATGGATGGAAGTGGTGGCCGGCTGGTGTTTCTAAGCGGCTCCCGAGGGATGTCATCCAATAACGAAGAGCACAGATGGCTTGGTGTATTCGTAGGAGGCCGATCGCATTGTAGCTCTAGCATAGCCTCGCGGCTGTAGCAGCGTAGAGGCCGGGGCTCCTCGCCATACCTGTTCGTGCTGTCACTCAGGTGTGTCTTGGAAAGTTGTATGGCCAGACATGGTCTGCAGAAGGCAAATGTAATCCACAGGATCAAAAGCATGGTCTCTGAAAATGATGTTTCATAAAGACACGACAAAGTTTAGACAATAATTAGACCAAAAAAAACACAAGACGAAGACGGTGACAGGATGCCGTCTCCCTCTGTCTCTTGTATACCAGAGGTGGGAGTAAGTCATACATGTGCAAGTCCCAAGTTACTGGGGTGAGAGTCAAGCAAGTCAAGTCATACGAGTTTACCCCAGTTTAGACGGTGGTTATGAAAACTAGAGTTTTATTTTCCACATTAACAACAATGGAGAGTGGGGCTCTGAAATCATAAAGTGTGTGTGTGTGTGTGTGTGTGTGTGTGTGTGTGTGTGTGTGTGTGTTTCTATAAAACAGCTGCGGACAGCAGATACTGTGAGAGTCAGACATGAATACATAGGTCAAGGCAGACTGGTTCACAGACTCTCCTGTTTTGCCGATCCGGTGCTTGAACAAATAACTCTACACCCCTACACAAGTCGAGTCTTTTTATCAATGTTAGTCAAGCAAGTCTCAAGTCAAAAAATATGCGACTCAAATCATGTGACTCGAGTCCCCCACCTCTGGAATATACTGTGGTTAGAATGTTGCTGTATCAAATATAACCCAAACAGTTGATAAGTAGTATTTTGTTAACTCAAGGTTTATACTAAGTGAGTTTTTATTGTGTTAACTTGTGTATTCATGCTTTTTAGATTGACTTTCTCTCTTTCTCTGTCCGTCTGTTCTAGAAACCGAAAGGAAGAGAGAGACGTCACAGCTGTCAGCAATGTGACAAATCGTTTACAACATCTGGAGATTTAAAGCGCCATCTGCATATTCATACTGGAGAAAAACCGTACAGCTGTGAAGAGTGTGGGACAACTTTCACTAGATCAGATACTCTCAAAATACATCAACGTATTCACACGGGAGAAAAACCGTACAGCTGTGAAGAGTGTGGGACAACTTTCACTACATCAGGTCATCTCCAAATACATCACCGTATTCATTCTGGAGAAAAACCGTACAGCTGTGAAGAGTGTGGGACAACTTTCACTACATCAGGTCATCTCAAAATACATCACCGTATTCATTCTGGAGAAAAACCGTACAGCTGTGAAGAGTGTGGGAAAACGTTCACTACATCAGGTGATCTCAAAATACATCACCGTATTCACACGGGAGAAAAACCGTACAGCTGTGAAGAGTGTGGGAAAACGTTCACTACATCAAGTGCTCTCAAAATACATCAACGTATTCACACGGGAGAAAAACCGTACAGCTGTGAAGAGTGTGGGACAACTTTCACTACATCAGGTGCTCTCAAAATACATCAACGTATTCACACGGGAGAAAAACCGTACAGCTGTGAAGAGTGTGGGACAACTTTCACTACATCAGGTGATCTCAAAATACATCAACGTATTCACACGGGAGAAAAACCGTACAGCTGTGAAGAGTGTGGGACAACTTTCACTACATCAGGTCATCTCACAACACATCACCGTATTCACACGGGAGAAAAACCGTACTGGTGTGAAGAGTGTGGGAAAACGTTCACTACATCAAGTAATCTCACAACACATCACCGTATTCATTCTGGAGAAAAACCGTACAGCTGTGAAGAGTGTGGGAAAACGTTCACTACATCAAGTGCTCTCAAAAAACATCTTCGTGTTCACAAAGGAGAAAAACCATAGTGGTTTTAAGAGTGTGGGAAAACTATGAGAGCCAAGCTAGCTGTTTTCTCCTCCTGATGTCCTGAGAGCTGTAGTTATATTTTAAGAGTCTTTCTGAATTGAAGTCTCATTCAAATAAAGCTTTTTTCATTCAAATGTGTCTTTTCTTCAGTGAGATATCTTTATGGTTTTCCTTATGACTTGAGAGTCTGATTTTAAAAGTGGTTTAATATTTCTGAGTCTGACTCAAGCAACTTAAATGTTTGCTTTTGGGCAAAGTCATCTGAGTGTACTGTGCAAGTAATTTGGCACTCTACCTTTGTCCCTATATTTAGATAAACAAATTAATCCCCATTATTGCATTTAATAATTCATATTTCACGACACACTGTTACTGTAGCACTGACCACTTTATTGTATAAAGTGCATTCAATTGAAAACACCATAGTGTTACAGTTAAATTCTGTACAATTATAAATACAATTATGTACATAAAAGTATTTACATATAATAAATAGATAATTAACGCCTACAATATCAGAGAAATTAGAATGTAACAATTGCACTGATGGCTCTGTGTGTTTTTTGTCACCAATATTATATTTTAATTTGCACTGCCTCCATGGCTATGGTTATGGCATGATAAGAACTGCTCTGTATTCCTAAAGTTTGACCTTTCTGGCAAAATATTTAATTGATTCAGTATAAATGATGGCAACAGCATAAACTAAGGTAAACACAGGTAAAAAAGCTCAAGTGGATACAAATCAGATGCATGAAACACATTCACTTTTGTAGATCCCAGGATTTATTTGTCATCAGCAGGTATGAATCAAATGTTAGGGTATCAATGACTTCTTGTAAACTAACATTTGTTGTTATGCAAGTCAACAACAACGAGATCTCACTCCACTGCAGAAGAAGAACAGGAATGATCCAGCTATTGAACCCAGTTGGATTCTTTAGGACTTTTTCTGAGCAACCATTCACCTTCATTGATTCAGTATAAAGGATGGCAACAGCAACAACATAAACACAGGTAAAAAAGCTCAAGTGGATACAAATCAGATGTACAATTATGTACAGGGAGGCTGTGGCGCAGTGCGTTGGTGTTGGGATCAGGGGAGCACAGGTTCAAACCCCACTGCAGTCAGCATGTCGTTGTGTCCCTGGGCAAGACACTTCATCCCACAGTATTGAGTATGTAAGTCGCTTTGGATGAAAGCGTCTAACAAGTAACATGTAATGTAATGTACATACAAGTATTTACACTTTTTACATTAATGACGTACATATGAATGAAAACTATTTACAATATACATCAAATATAAAAGTCGACATGAAAAATAAACTTCACCCCAAATTGCTCCTGTGGGGATTGCCCACAGTATTGAGTATGTAAGTCGCTTTGGATAACAAGTAACATGTAATGTAATGTACATATATTTACAATATAATAAATATAAAACTCAACATGAAAAATAAAAATGATAACACAGCAAGTTGAAAAACATTTAAATTACTATTTACAATATTTACATAGCAACAGGCCATTGCTCCAACTCGTCAACAACAGCTGTAAAATGTTGGTAACTGTTGTAGACTGTGTTCTCCAGACCCTTTGATGGAGACATCCTCTTCACAGGGCAGAAGACTTTGGCCACAGCACGTGCACGACGGCAGCTTTTGAACCCGGACACTTTGGCTCCTACTCCAAAACCCGGTGCTGGATCCTCTCGTACGCCTTCAAGATAGTGGTCTTCTCAGGGCTAGTGTGAGAACCCTGTGGTGACTTCAACCACAGCAGTTTCACCAGCGTGTACATAAGCCTGTTGTTCATTGCACTAATGTCCTGTTGTGCTGGTGCGTAGCGAATGCCCATCTTCACGCGCTGTATCACAGCAGCATCGACAAGGTTGTGCCGTTTAGTGCGGCAGTACAGGGTGTTGCCCCAGTGCGTTCTGTACAGCTGGTTGAACTTCTGCTGCTGTTTGTCGTGGTCCTCCACTGCATTCCAGGCAGCCAGGATCGCGTTCCTCTGCTCGGTGACAAGGGACAGCTTGTCATCTGAGCTTGGGAATTGCTTATCTGCAACCTGGAATAACACGTAGGACAATTTTGAAGCGTACCATATTTGTATGCATAGGCCAATTGAAAGGATTAATGTTCATATTTGACATGTTCTATTTCAAGAGGATTAATTTGCTTTTCTTCCAGTTCCTACGCTTTTTTGCTTTTTATTATTAGACGTGTATATTATTGTTATTATTAATGAAAGCGACTGCACTTGTGTACCTGGGATCATGTGAGGCAGAGACTTGTATTGTATGTCTATTAACTTAACATGATCATATGCCTCGGAAATACTTGTTTACTTAAATGGTGATCAAACTGTTTTGAGACCCACTGAGATAACTAACTAAAAGTTAACTATCTAAACACTGAGAGAGTCCTTTACCTCACTGAGCTGACGTTATCTGACAGGAGAGATCTACAGTTAGTCTAACCATTGAATATTATTATACTGTATACATGTTTTTTTCAGTACAGCTTAACCATGTAGCACATATGTACAATGTGCACATATTGTACTCACACTACCCCACTGCATTCCTTAGATACTCTATTGATATACTGTATTATTCCTATTTTATTTCTACGGGTATACATACTGTATATTTCAACCATATTCGATGTAAATATTGCTATATTTGTAATGTTATAAAATATATTACTTACACTCTGCAGTTGTTAATTAGCTCAGATGCTTCTAGGACTTGTTGGTGTTGGGCGGCTGGCCGATCTTTGACAGATCCGCGAACGACACGTTGGCCGAGCCTCGCTTCACTGGTTTGGCCTGAAAAAGAGAAAGAAAGAAACAAAATGTAAACACACACACACACACACACACACACACACACACACACACACACACACACACACACACACACACACACACACACACACACACACACACACACACACACACACACACACACACACACACACTTCTTGTGCTTATGTCCCCCCATCACCTTCCAGACAAAACAATTTACTCTAAGTTACGGGAACCTCTCACCTTCTCACAGGTGCGAGCTCTGTGCCCCTCGAGAAAGAAAAACCTCTCACTTTCTTGCAGTAAATGCCCCTCCATTACTGATGTTTTGAACCAGATGAAGAGGAGATTGAACCAGACATAGAGGACGATGTCTCAGAAATGGAAGACAACAGCGATCCAGATTATGAGCCTGACCAACAGTCAACAGACCAGGAAGAGGCCCCTGAGGGAGAGGCCCCTGAGGGAGAGGCCCCTGAGGGAGAGGCCCAGAGGGAGAGGCCCCTGAGGGAGAGGCCCCTGAGGGAGAGGCCCCTGAGGGAGAGGCCCCTGAGGGAGAGGCCCCTGAGGAAGAGGCCCCTGAGGGAGAGGCCCCTGAGGGAGAGGCCCCTGAGAGAGAGGAGCCCTGAATATTTATTTGTCTCTAAATGTTCATTGAGGAAAACAGTATCAGTGTCTTATTTTATATTCATCACAGTGAATGCAGTGAACGCTGAACTTGATGGGCCCACTGGTGGGTCCGGACCATATACTCTAGTTGAAAGTACACAATGAAACACTGACTTGCTTGTATCAAATCAATACATCCCATACATCATTGGAACGGGAAAAATCTCAGCTACAACACCAACTGAAGCATTTCCATCTCCAGTAAACACAGCCTACATGGCAAGCATTTTTATAATATACAGTAATGTACAGTAAGCACTATGTTTGAACTTACTGCAAAATGATAACATGAAATTCACCCCTGGTGTCATTATGTCTGCCACCCATTGATTCTACTTGCTTTGACTGTTCAAATGAGATGTCAACCATCAAAATGGGATAAGGGGTTCCAGAGATATCACTGTGCAAAACACACGCATGGTCTTATTTTTATCTTGGTTTTATGGAAATTATAGATAAATGCACCCCTACGTACTTTTAGAGTAAAGGGACGAGACAATCCTTGGTTTTCTGCTGAACTGTCCAGTCTCCTACATGAGAGAAACAAGGCCTGGGCAAAGGCTAGGAAATCAGGCTCAGAGGTAGAATGGCTGCGTTTTAGGCAGCTAAGAAATAGCTTCACTTCACATGTCAAAAGTGCTAAGTCGAAGTACTATTTGTCAGTTACTACAGAAAACCTAAATAATCCTAGGAAATTTTGGAAAGCCATAAATCGCTATCCACCGGTGAGATCCGAAATGAGCTACCTCCGTGCATTACCACAACATCTGGCTCTATATCGGACAGGGCTACTATGTTAAATTGTTTTAATGAGCATTTTGTGTCCTGCGGTTCTATGTTTGATTCTGTGACTAACTCTGCTTCTGTGAACACCACAGTCGGTGACTCTGAACAATGTGGTCTGGAAAACCCTTTCAGTTTTACTCCTTTTACTGTAAATGTTGTTCATGAAGCATTATCTAAGTTAGATCCTAAGAAACCGGCCGGCCCGGACAACGTAGAACCTTTCTTTTTAAAGATAGCTGCAGATTTTATTGCTCCACCTCTCACTACTCTTTTTAACCTCTCCCTCAGCACAAATGCAATTCCTAAAGTATGGAAGTCAGCGTATGTCCTGCCACTACTAAAAGGAGGGGAGGCAACTGTTTTAAATAACTATAGGCCAATCTCGAAATTGTCAGTTCTGGCTAAGGTTCTTGAACGCCTAGTGAGTGAACAGGTAAAGGAGTTTTTATGTACAAATGACATCCTGTCTAAACATCAGTCAGGCTTCAGAAAGCAACATAGCACCATCACTGCCACAATGAAAGTGGTGAATGACATTACAAGTATTTTAGATAAAAAGCAGAGTTGTGCAGCTCTATTTATTGACCTTTCCAAAGCGTTTGATACCGTCGATCATCACATCTTAAAGCAGAGGCTACTCAGTATTGGCTTATCCAGCCATGCAGTGGGGTGGTTTGTGAACTACCTCTCTGAAAGGTCCCAATGTGTTCACTTTGATGGGCTGTCTTCTGAGTGGTTGAACATTGCTAATGGTGTTCCTCAAGGTTCTGTTTTAGGTCCACTTTTATTCTCCATCTACATCAATAGTTTAGGTGAAAATGTGGATGAAGCTACTTTGCATTTTTATGCGGATGACACCGTGATGTACTGTGCAGGTCCCTCCATTAAGGAGGCGGTTGTTAAATTACAGGCTGTTTTTAACATTATTCAGACTCAGCTCTCTGAACTAAAGCTTCTTTTAAATGTTGAGAAAACCAAGGTAATGCTCTTTTCTAAAGCTAAAAAGACTCCAGAGACTGCTTTGGATATTGTGACTATGCAAGGACAAGTACTCCAAGTGGTTAGCTATTATAAATACCTTGGTATCTGGCTTGATGATTGTCTTACTTTTAAACTTCAGGTCACTAATCTGCTTAAAAAGCTGAGGGTTAGATTAGGTTTCTTTTTCAGAAACAAGTCCTGTTTCTCTTTTGAAGCCAGGAAAAGGCTAGTCACTGTGACCTTTTTACCTCTGCTAGACTATGGTGATTTGATATATATGAATGCACCTGCCCATTGCCTGGAAAGGTTAGATGCCGCCTATCACAGTGCTCTGAGATTTGTTACTAACTGTAAAGTACTTACTCATCACTGTGCCCTGTATGCCAAGGCAGGTCTGCCTTCACTTACTGGTCGGAGGCTCAGTCACTGGTACATGTTCATCTACAAAGCCATGCTGGGTAAACTACCTTCTTATATCTGCTCTTTGATCTCACGGAGAGTGGCAAGTAGCTATTGCCTGAGATCACAGGATGTGTTTTTATTACATGTGCCAAGTGCTAGGACTGTTTTAGGTGCTAAAGCTTTTATGTGCGCTGCTCCTCTGGCTTGGAACACCATGCAAAAAATATTGAAACTGAGCATTTTGATTCCCTTGCATCGTTTTAAAGCACGACTGGATGAAATATTATTGGATACTTGTAAATGTAAATAGGTTGCTAATGTATACCCCTGTAATTATGTTGTGATGTCCTTTTGTTTTCTGTTTGTTTTTATGTGTAACTAATGTACCGCAGGTCTCCCTTGAAAAAGAGATCGTTGATCTCAATGGGATTTTTTAACCTGGATAAATAAAGGCTACAAACAAACAAACCGGTCAATTTTGACCGAAAATAGTATGGGAAGGGGGGTATGACCTAACGCAAGAGAAGGGTTAGATAATATGTTATTATAAATTAATCTATCCTGCACTATTGACATAGCAACAACAATAAAGCTAAGGAGCACATGAACGCTTTAATAATAATACAGGAATATAATATAATTCTGAAAATGGTATTCTGCATGTTGAGTATTTTTAGTGTTCCTACTTTGATGTTTTTATGTTGTACTTGTATCTGAATAACGTTTTGAATGCAGGACTTCTACATGTATCATAGTATTGTTGCACTTCTAATCAAAGATCTGAGTACTTCTTCACGACTGAAACCTGATATCATCTGAGGATGCAAAGCATAAACCATGTGAAGAAACGCTTCACACCTTTTCTGTTCCCACGCTTTCTATACCGCAGCGTGGTAAAGACTTCAGCTCTAAGTGTTGTTACAACCCGGCTCCTGGGCTGCAACAAAAAGCAGGGAGGCGAGACGAGGGGCAAGAATATAACAATTGTTTATTTATAATAAACAAAATAGTGAATGGAACCAGCAACAGGTCCCCGAGGCTGGCACGGAGAGAGTGCCCAGAGGAGTGAGAGAGAGACGTATCCGGCTGGGCTCTCTTCTTGTAGGCTATAGAGTGGCGAAGTCACGCCCACTTACTTCCGGGTAATGGGACCTTATTTCGGAAAAATTATGCATTGAAGTCAATGGGGAGAGAAAACTTATCTTTCGATCCCGTTTGAATTGTGCCATGAATTACACATATGATGTTTGTCAATCTTAAAAAATCATTTCCATGTCAAAAAAGTCACAGTTTGTCGTAAAACTGTTGAAATATAAGACTATGAAAAATACGTAACTAGAAAGACTACAAATCCCAGAGTCGCGTAAGTGATGTCACAATTGAGACACTACGATATACGTATAATACCGTATAGCAGGGTTGCCAACTCTCACGCATCTGGCGTGTGACACACGCTTTCACTCTCAATCTCACGCTCTCACCCTGCCTAAACTATTCTCACGCCAAAAACAAGAATACCGAAGACGAGAAACGGTTTTGAAAACTTTTGTCACGTAGTGATTGTCTTCTCAATAGAACATCTTTGATAATGTCTTCTGGCCAATCAGAATCACGATAACGGCGTGGTGTTGTTGCAGGAAGTCCCGACGGAGAATACTTTTGCGGTAGTACATCTCTATATACATCGATACAACATTACGTGTTGATAGAAATCAACACGTAATGAAATAAGACCCCACGGTTTGATGATTGATAGGTGTGTGGGCTGTCTTTCATTTTGACACACAGAACAATGGGGGCTATCCACCCTTATCCACAATGTAAAGTAATTCACACAGCCTCTTCCCTCTTCTCTCTGTGAGGAGCAGCAGGTTCAGCTTTCAGAACAAAGTAACAAAAAACTAAAATGGCATTCATTTTTTAAATGTGGAGTAATAGATTTATTTATTTTTCTTCTCAAGAGAGTACCAGAATGTGTATTTGATGTTAGTATTTAAAAAAAATCTCCTGGGGAAGAATCCCCCCAGACCCCCCTGCAGGGGTTGGGTTTTCAGCATGTCAACTCTTTCACCTGTGGGGAAATTGCAGGATTGGCTCCAGGTCGCCCTTTTTATTTACTACAAGACAAATGTGCCTTTTTATTTCATACAGTTCAATTTGGATTGAGACAGGGAAATAATCTAAACCTTACGCGTGGCGTTTCACTGTCGGGGGGAGCGTGTATGTAATTACATTGCAAATACTGATTTGAGCCCCACCACTGTATGGGTTAGCCCTACCATAGATTACCCAACAAAAATACTCTGGAGCCGCAACTGCCGACCCGTATTGCGCATGTGCAGATCTAAGATCCAGTAGAAATGATAAAAAAGTAAAAGTCTGCTGCTTATTGTTCTACAAGGCCAAAATAGAGTCAAAGAGTATATGAGAGTGAGAGTGTGTTAATTAATATATGTGGCAGTTTGGAGTAAGTCTGTAGATTTGTTTGTGTGTGTGTGTTTCATGTATAGGCCTCTCACGATAATTAATTTTGTTGGATACATTTTCCCGGAAATGATTGCGATAAACGATAATATTGTCAGCACCGTTGTATGACCATTTTAGACCACTGACATAATGATAATATATAATAATAATTCAAGTACATCCTTTCAAACTGCTAGTCACATCCTCATGTAAATGGCAATTTATCGAGGTCACAAAAGTTATCGAGTTCATTTTTATTTATCGTACGATAAGTCAATTAATTGCTTATCGCGACAGGCACACAATAAAACAGTGGAAACAAACATGTTTGACTTTCATTAGTGAATGAAACTGTGTGCCCTTTATAGTCTGTGTCCATTATTGTGTATTTGTATATATTGTATATATATCCTATATATATGCTAAGGTCCCGCTGCTGACACGATAGCAGTCATTTCGTGCGCATATGTGTAATTAAACCGAATTAAACCCATGATATCAAAATCTCACTCCAGCCAGGTACCCAAAGTTGGCAACCCTGCGTATAGGCTATATACGATCAGCGCCATATGGCGCTGGCTAAGATAAGATAACTTTCACAAGATGCCTGTGTGCTTAGTACCAGGTTGTTATTATACCAGCAATGGGTCTTGCTCGTTCTTTTGCTTCCCGTCTGATGAAAGAGGAGTGTGTGGATCAAGCTAGCTAGTAGCTAGCACGTTAGTTAGCATTACAGCCTTGTCATTTTTATTAGCCTTAACATGAAGTAACATTAAGTAACCCACAATGTTAAACAGTAAGAGTAGTAGTCATATTTCGTGAACCCTTTGAAGAGTACTGTCACCGGTGTGATCATTCTATAATACACAATTTAAGCCCGGGGGAGAAATGCTAACGCTAACGCTAGCGATCTTCTCTACTTCATGCTATCTGCACAAATGGTTGACATTAAACATTAAAACGACCAGGCAGTTCAGAGAGAATCAAAGGAAGGCAGGCAGGCAGCTTTGCATGACATTCTTCAGGACGTGTTTCATTGTGCTGATAGTGAGGATAGTCAATCGTTTTGTTGACAAGACAGTAGTGACGGCCATCTTGGTGACGTGTGTTGTTGACCAGAGATGTAGTTCATTGAGCGTTTCACACAAAAAAAGTGTTACTTCACAGTTTTACGACACATTTTTTTTTTTTTTGACTTGCAAAATTATCTTTTAAATTGACAAACAACATATGTGTAATTCGTGGCACAATTCAAACGGGATCGAAAGATAATCTTTCTCTCTCCATTGACTTCAATACATAATTTTTCCGAAATAAGGTCCCATGGAGGTCCACCGGAAGGGGAGGGACTTCGCCTCTCTATGAGGTCACGGTATTTACAAATAAACGCAAGATTGATGGCCAACAGCTAACACTATGATCGTCCAATGACAAAGGTGAATGAGTTCAAATACCTAGGACTGTGGTTTGATAGCAAATACACATGGAAAATGCATATTAATCAAGTGGAAACAAAATGCAAAAAAGTATTAAATCTATTACGAGCTGAAGCTGGATGCAACTGGGGCGCAGACAAACAAGCATTAATAGACATATACAGATCAATTATGAGGTCCACAATAGACTATGGTTGTATAGTGTATGGAGCAGCAGCAAGAACATTGCTTTTATGATAGAATACAATATAAAGCATTGCGGCTGTGTATTGGAGCGATAAAGTCATCCCCTATCAATGCAGTTCTGATAGAAGCAGGAGAGACACCTCTGGAGATCAGAAGAGAGAAACTTGCTCTGTCATACTGGGTCAGGGTTCAAGGAAGTGGAGAGGAAAATATCACAAACAGAAAACTACAGGATTGTTGGGAATATGCAAAGTTCCAGGGGCGTAGGTTTGGCTGGACGAGTAAGGAGAGAACGAGGGCATGTGGAGTGAAGACCATCACGTTTGCCAAAGCAAGCCCATTTAGCCGTGTTCCCCCATGGCTTTCCCCAGAAGTAAACATATGTGAGTATCGTAGAAAGGAAAAAAGAGTGGCAAATAAATGAAGTGGGAATTAAAACAAGTATGTACCTGAATGAAAAGTACTACAATTACCTCAAAATGTACACAGATGGTCCTAAGAACAAGGAAGAGTGTGTTGGAGTTGGTATATACATCCCAGACTTTAAAATATCGATCTCAAAAAGAGCGTCTGATCAACTATCAGTATACGCAACACAAATGCTGGCAGTAATAATAGGATTACAGTGGGTTGAAGAGGTCAGACCAGATAGGGTGGTGATATGCACAGATTCATTGTCCATATTAAAAAGCATACAGTCAACAACTGCCAGAGAAGACATTCTCATAGAACTTAACCACAGCCTGTCAAGACTTCACAGAGGCGGTATGGATCTGCAGTTCTGCTGGGTGCCTGCATGAGGGGGTGAAAGGGAACGAGTGTGCTGATAAATGAGCAAAAAGTGCACTACAAAAGGAAATAACATCACAGTTCAATTTGGAGAAGGAGAAGGAAAAGCAGTCATTAAGAAGAAAGGGATGGAGATCTGGCAGAAAAGGTGGGAGAAAGACCAGAAAGGCAAAGAGTATCATAAAGTTCAAAAGACAATCACAATTCATATTTATAAAGAAAGAAACAGAAGGGAGGAAATCATGATAGCTAGACTCAGACTGGATCACACAGCATTGAATGGTACGCTGTATATCATGGGGAAAAGTGACAGTGACAAGTGTAGGAGCTGTGGAGTTAAAGAAAATGTGGAACATATCTTGTTACATTGGGTCATCTATAAAGCTGGAAGAGGACAACTAAAGGCTAAAGTTTTAGAGGCAGAGAGGGAATGGAGTGTGGTTGGTATTCTGGGAACAGAAGGAGTAAGAGCTACCAGAAAGGCACTGTTTACCTTTCTGAGGGAAACTGGGGTAGGAAACATAATTTAACATTAGGTCAGGAAAGATCATAGATTTTTATTTTGTTTTGTTTTATTTATTTTATGTTTTTTGTTGATTTATTTATTTTTTGTTTAGATCATAGATAGATACGTCCATGAGAGATGGAATGATATGATGATTCAATCACACTCATGTACAGTAGGTGGCGGTATGCACCTTTAAAGTTCTTTGCAATCCGCCAAAAACCGAGAGAAGTCGAAGAAGAGGTGAGTGGATTAGACACCCGGGGTGTTTCTCAATCGCGAGTACGCTTGCTTGGTAGCACATGTCTGCCGAGCATCTTGCTTCAGAAGCGAGTCAAGAATACTTCCTGGCATTCGGAAAACGAATTGTGGAACACGCTAGCAAGTGTGCAGGTGTGCGTCATATGAGAGGCCCCGCCTTACATCTTCCGCCACAGATTTGGGGAAATTGGTACGTGCGCAAAGCATTGTGGGGATTTTAAGACCGCGAAGTCTACTCATGTGCAGACTCGATATTTCTCCAAACGGAGTACGCCGGGCTCGGTAGATTTCCAAGTATACTGGAGATTGGAACAGTACTTCGGCGGCACTCGATGACGTAGTATGCTTGAAATAGTGGCTCTGAAGCAGCTTTACTCGCGATTGAGAAACACCCCCGGGCCCTTTCTCATGTCATCAAATGTCCCTCCTCGACTCCTCGACTCCTCGGTCCTCCGGTAGTGACCCGGAAATGAATTTTAGCGCGCCATGTTGAAGGACATCTCATTTCTCTAAATGCACATTGAGGATCGAGCATCGAGCGTCGAGGAGGCTCTCTGGAGGAGCTATAACCGAGGATACACTGATGGGTCCTCCACGGTCCTCCACGGCTCCTTCGTGGATGCATTTCCGGCAACAGAGATGTTTCAAAGAGTCGTGACGCACGGCCGGACTTATCTCAGCCAATGACAGCTCTGCATGCATTCCCTGGATATTATTTTATGAACTGCTTTCATCGCGACGCGATGTTTACAGTGAGAACAGCTGTGAGGTCCGTGCAGAAAGCAGAGCAGTGTGTATAATATATATCACTCAGTATAACAGGCCTACTCTCTTTATTTGCTTTAGTTTAGTAGATATCTACAAACAAAGTCGATATTTTTCTAAAACCATTTAGTGCTTCACATAATAAAATACACAACGGCTGTAGCCTGATGATATGCTTTAGGAGCTGTAGGTGCGTGTGTGTGGTGTAGGTGTGTGTGGTGCAGTGTGTGCGTAGATGCAGCGGACAGACAGGTCTCAGTTGGTTTGGTGTCCTCTGCTTACTTGTAATACTTGTAAATAAAACTTTTGGCCCCTCATTTATTTCCCTCATTGTAGCGACCAGAGGGGGGGGGGGGGATATATCCAGTCTCTGATAGTGTTACGTTATTATGAGAGTGCTCTGTTTGATTCTAAAATTGTATATATTTATATAAATATATACATATATGTGTGTGTGTGTGTGTGTGTGTGTGTGTGTGTGTGTGTGTGTGTGTGTGTCTGTGTGTCTGTGTGTATGTCCGCATCTGTAGCCTGTTATTGTCTCATTATACCGCACTGTGAATGAATTAAAAGTAAATATATAAGTCGTCATGAACACATCTGTCCATCAGACAGAGGGCTGCTGTGCCTCCTGTCATCATTAATGGACGTCTCTTTAAAATGACCGCTCAGAGGAGAGGAGTTCTCATTTCTCTAACCGCCTGCTGCTTCCCCTCCTCTCTCCTTGGCTCCCCTCCTCGGCTCCTCCGCTCGCATCTCCTGTGGGCGGGACTAAGTCTCGAGGATAGGAGTCGAGGAGGGGAGTCGAGGAGGAACATTTGATGACATGAGAAAGGGCCCTGGGTTGCATTCGAATAGTCCATTTAGTTTAGGAACCTTCCTAACGGAGTGAAATGACCCGGAAGTCCCTCAGTGGCAGCCATGATAAGTGCCGTTCGAATTCTCTAAATTAAAAGGAAAGGAGGTTTCAAACTTCCTTTATAACCTCCTTTAGCTTAGGAACCACTGGACCTCCCTAACTGAAAGGAGAGGAGAAAATGCTGCCCCACAATGCCTTGCGGCTGCGGCATTTGCCGTCACACAACAGTCGGCCGTTCACGGAAACAACCGATTATGAACGAGAAATGATATCATGAAAGTTACGGTGCTTATTAAGCATTTTAAAACGTATGTGGTAAGTTGCCAAAGTGCTTTGTTTTGAACGTTCATCAGTATTATAATCAAAGAGAGAAATATGAACGTTAGTTTTGACTGAAATGATCAAATAAAGTCAACATTTCACAGTCTTTACTGAGCTGTGTGGGGTTTGTTCAACTTTTAAAAGATGTTTGAATGGTGATATACACAGTGATAGATGTTAAGGACTAACGTTTATAATAAATACATTTGTATTGATTTTAAGATCTTTTCATACAATCATACGTATTGGGATCATTTGTATTAATGAGGACCGGAGGGAGAGGGTGACGAGCATAAGTTTCACTTTCCTTTTTTATTTCAATTCCAACTTTGGTCATGAAGAATATGTTTCTCTGTTGTCCCCGTTCATAAAGCATAAAACAACAGCATCAGAGCACGGTGCAGAGTCTCTAGATGAGTTTACAGTAGTCCCTCGTTCTTATTAAACATCCATGTTGTAGTCCGCTGTATAGAAAACTGTAGTTTCCATAGTTTCCCCACAGCAGCAGGCGCACATTTATGACCTCTGCTGGCGCATCATAAACACGTCGGATAGTGAAAGTGCAGTCGGATTCTCTAAAGTACCGCAGTCTCTTCTCCTAAATCCCTTTGAATTCTCCTATCCACTATCCCTTAACCCCATGACGTTTCACTCCGAGGTCAAGGAATAGACGATAGGGTTAGAATTTAGGAGCTGTTTTTTTGGAGTATTCGACCGCAACCCTGCAGAGGTTTCATTAAGTGTATTTACACCAGCTTAGTTTACAGTTAATCAGGAATCAGAAGTGTGAAGGACCAGGGTACGCAAAAATCAGGAATGCAGATTGAGGTGCAAAAATAAGGATTTTATTTACCCAATATATGTACAGTTTTAAGATGGGTAATAAAATCAATTAGGTTTAAACAAAAAGGTGTAGATATAAACATACACAATCTAGCATTTAACGCATAAACAAAACGTCACAAAAATGGGTGACATCCTGTGTGCTCTTCTGCCCAAGAGCAACTCACATACCCCCCCTCATCTCCACACTGCAGGAATGTATAGCCCTACTGGCCAGTCCATTGTTGTGTGCAGGGGGGACAGGCTCTAAAAAAAGGGTGGCTTAAATGGAGTGGCCTCTTTAAACACCCCTCAGGGTTTGAGAGGAATGGCGTAGTCCAATTAGCTGACACATCTATGAAGGCAGGTGTTTTCCATCAGCGCAGCCTTTGGCCAGGAGCAAGGTGAGCTGTAAGACACTGACAATATGATTACACACAACACAATTAACAATAGATATTTTAAACAATATTGCGTGCACTCAATCTAGCAAAAACAAAGCTGTTTCAAATCAATGTGTCTGTGTATGTCTGATGTAAACAAAAGCATAACCTTTAGGATGTGTGTTCGTTTGTGAGGCTTGTAGCCCTCACAAGAAGTTATCTTATTTAACACAACAGCTGTAATCTTGGAAGAAAGAGACTCACAAAAAAACTTAAAATGTGTGACAAAAATAGTCTCAAATTATCTTTAAATAAAGGCTAAAAGCCATCGGATAAGAGCTAAAGTCTAAAAGCTATTGGCTAACAGCTAAAGTCTAACAGCTATCGTCTAAAAGCTATCGCTAACAGCTAACGGCTAACAGCTACAGTTATTATTCTAGTTCGGCTCTGGGTAAGTAACAGTTTATTTGTAATGCTCAGCTGACTTTATGTTAGTTATTTATTACACCAGTTGTCTTTAAGACAGTTTGAGTTGTTGTGTTGGTGCTCTTTACCATAGATATGGTTTTAAATATATGCTAACTAGCTTATTAGCATCGCCACTCACCGTGACGTAGCATTTTTCCCATTGAAATGAATGGGGTTCTTCAGTTAGCAGCTAACGCTAAGCTAAGCGACGGTTTAGCTCATTAAAATATATAAATATATATACTTTATTTAAATAATGATTTATCTTAAACTGGGAAATGATTGTGTCACAGCAGAAGTGTTTTCAGGCATTACACGAGTTAAACATATTTAAAAGATGCAATAAGATATAATAATAATGAAGCATTAGCAGCAAGTTTACACACAGGACACATGACTAGAGTATCTAAAGAATACACAATATACAGAAAATACTGTATACATGGAGTACATTAAACAGTCTCACTAGCTAATGTTTGCTTTCTGTGTTAACTTAGTGATAGTTAATGACACAGATAGCGTTATAACCGTGGTTCAAACAACCATTAATGTCATTTTCTATGTGAATAAAGTCATTTTAATGAAATAAAAGTGAACAAACTGTGAGCTGTAAATTAGAATGTAAGTTGCTACACAGATTATGAAGAATTATATCTAAATATTTGTATTATATTAATAATAATTTAATAATAATAACTTTTTATCGTAATGGTTAAAGTCATTTGCATGTAACGTTAATAACTATCTGACCTTTCTACAATTTTCTCCTCTGCTTAGCATCACATTGACTAAATTGATCAATTTGGAACATGTTTACGTCACAGCAGCATAAGACAAGGCACTGCACATAATGTGATAAAACACTAAATATAAGCAATATAAGTGTGTGTCTTTTATTCTCATTCAGGTGGAGGAAATACCTTAATTACTTTCTCTAACATTATTTATCCCACAGTATACTCATAAGTTATATGCATACCGTTTAGTTTGAGTAAACGCTCCCTTTTTACCTTCAGCATATTGTTTTAGTACGGTAACTCTTCTTTATTACCGTTAGCATACTGGTTTCTGTTAGGTAACTCCTTTATGTTACAGGATGAATCCTCAGTTTATTGACTTGTTGTTTCTAGTCTCCTCCTGACTGACAGAGTCCTGGAGCTGTGAGTTTCTCCTCTTCAGTGAAGCAGCTTTATTACTGTCTCCTATTGTCGCAGACAAAGTAGCATTAAATGGAAATACTCAAGTAAAGTAAAAGTACCTCTAAATAGTACTTAAGTACAGTACTTGAGTAAATGTACTTAGTTACTTCTCACCTCTGCTATGAACCTACGAAGTAGCTGTAGATTAGTTTTGTTGTGGTTGCATTGAGTTGTCTTGTTTTGTGTCAGCTGTAGTTGTGTTGATTATTTCAGAGACCCAGCCGGAGAAGGAGAGCAGCATGGATGAGAACAAGGAGACCCCTGGAGCTCAGGTCAGTGTGCACTTCATCACAATATATTCCTAATTCCAGCGTTTCCGCCAGGCGGGCGTCTTGCCGTCATTTGACGCCCTTATTCAGCTCGGAACGCCCTGAACTCGAGCCGAGGGCGTCCAAAAGAGTTTTTATCGCTTGAAATGACGAAAAGGACAAGGACATCCCTCTGTTGGAGGGGCAATGGAGTCTGGTGGGATTCTTTTCGCCGCCAGCAAAGCGTGTTCCTGTGACGGAAAGTGTACTGCCGGCGAGCCTTGACGGGCGGTGCTAGTGGAGCACGCGCGTGAACTGGCGAAACTGAGGCTCTGGTAAACTGGTAACACGAAGAGCCGTTTGGGAGCCGAAAGAGCCGGCTCTTCTTAGTGAGCCGAGCCAAATGATCCGACTCACTAAAAAGAGCCGGAATTCCCATCACTAATGCGTAAAGAGATAGTATCTATTAGGGACGGCTCAATTCAAGTCCAGGGTTTCCCACACATAGACTTTACTTGGGCCACCCAGGTTTAACGGCCACCAAAGTATATTTCGCGACCCATTCATTATTATTTTGTTTGTATCCGTCCGCGAGCACGACGCCATCTGCAATCGATTTACTAGTGGACAATGATCCCTCGCTTGCTGTACCTGTTCGCTCTGCTATCGCGTGGAGGGTCTGCTAACAAGCGACCAACAGAAAGGTTCATGTTAATGTTGTTGCACCTCACAAATGCCTAACACTGTTATCCCCAAATGAAAGATCACAACCTGTTTGGAAATATACAATATGAATGCACAATATGGTTAGATATAGGTTAGAACGTTGTTGTATACGATACCATAATACTTTAATTGTCAAATCAAGTCTGAAATGTGACTTGCATCACAGCAGCTCCATGTGTAACATCAACATAGACAAATAAGACAAACACAATACATGAGAAATTCTCTCTGCAGACCCATTCTCACAGCGTTTATCAACCTTTTTCTTACTCAATATCAAGCCACACTTATTGTTTTTACTTCGGCTGTGACTTTGTGTGTGCTCAGGATGAGTTTGGCTGTGTATCGCTAACAAGGAAACGACACCTCCACGGAACTCAGCGCGATTCACAACGTCCCGACCAATCAGAGCACACTGTGCTCACAGGGAGGGTGGGGGCTGGAGCTATTGGAGCTACAACGAGCCGTTAAAGGCAGAGAGTGAAATTCAGTGAATACACGTAGTTTACAGAGATGCTGTATGAGAAACCAATGTGAGTTTGGAAAATTGCACAATATAAATCTATTCTAGTAGACCTCAACAATGGAATTATGATCAGTGGAAATGGCCATGACATGGGAGCTTTAATGTCCTTAGTCCAGAGGTGGGGACTCGAGTCACATGACTTGACTCGAGTCAGACTCGAGTCGCATATTTTTTGACTTGAGACTTGCTTGACTAACATTGATAAAAGACTTGACTTGACTTTGACTTGGTATTCATGACTTGAGACTTGACTTAAGCTTGAGACAGATGACTTGAAAGGACTTGTCTGTTTAAAATTAAATATTTGCGTTTGTTTTTGTAGTGAGATATTACGTTTAGTTTTTTCGAAAAACGTGATTGGGTGATTATAGCGCCATGCGCGCAAACCTGGCAACCCACTAGACGGCAGGAGCGTCAGTTAACATGGCAGCGGCTAGCGTTACTCCAAAAATAGTGAAGTTTGGATTCAAGGATTATGTTGTCGATGACGCTAATAAAAAGAGAACAGCGGTATGCAGGGTCTGCAGCATAAAGATCAGTGACACGACCACCACAACATCCAACTTCATTCGTCACTACAAAAAAACCCAGAGAAAGGTGCGTGAATGTGTTGTGTTAGCTAGAAAGCTAACGTTAAGTTTAAGCTACGTTAGACTTGGTTTCAAATCGATTAAGCATTACAAAGAGAAGACAAAACGGTAAATGAACACTAGAACCGCCAAGGGATTCATTTTGACTAACCCTGATACTGACGGGCTGTCAGGAGAGGGAGAGAGAGAGAGGAAAAGAGATGCCTCGTTTATTTCCCCTGTGTTATCAGAAGTTACTGTAAACTGTTGAATAATGTAGTTCATCTACTTTTAGTAGTTTGTTTAAATGTTTTAATTATGTTGTTTTTGTTTGTAGAAGTGCATCATTCCTTGATTTATTGTAAAATGAATCTGAACTTTTTGATCTGTTATGATGATAAACTGAAGCAATTTCTAAATTAACCCAATTAAGTGAGTTTTAAATCGTCCTACTTAGTTTATAAGGAAATTATGAAGAGGAACAAATTAAATGATTTGAATATGATATCTATGTAGGTGCTGACGCTGTTGGCGGTTCTAGTGTTAACAGACATTTAAATTAAATATGTGTAATGGCAAATGCCATATACGATTTTCTTACCTGGAATTCTGCCTTTTTGAACAGACTTTTTGAGTCCTAGCTATATTGTCTGCAGTTCTAGGGTTAATATGAATCTAATATGATTGTCATCGGTCTAAATTAGATTTCAAATGATTAACTGTGTATGTAATGAAGATCATAGTGTGGGTTAAATCCATTTTCATAACCACTGTCTTTTAACTGATTTAAATGCGGAAACTGGGCTTATTCATCAGAATTTTGTATGACTTGACTTGACTTGACCTGAGCAATGACTTGACTTGACTTGACTTGACCTGAGCAATGACTTGACTTGACTTGCTTGACTCTCACCACAGTGACTTGGGACTTGCTTGATACTTGTAGGTCAAGACTTGAGACTTGCTCATGACTTGCACATGTAGGACTTACTCCCACCTCTGCCTTAGTCACATATGATTTATTACTTGGATAGATTTGTATTTCTTTAGTGGGAACACAGAAGTTAATATAGTCTTTGGTAACAGTAGTTTTTTAGTTTAGTTTAGTTTTTAGTTTATTTATTAATAGTGTCGTGGACAGTCCCCATCGATGAACTGTCACAAAAACAGTAAATGGAGCAGCTTTAGCCGACATGGCTAATTTCCAGCTGTTGTCCCCGGCCAGATGGTAATAGACAATTAGTATAGTAGTTATTTCATCTAGTGAACCTTCCTGAAAAATGTCCCAATCTGTCCAATCAAAACAGGCTTTCAACTGTTCCCTACTTTAATTTGTCCATGTCCTTATTACTTTCTTTTCTGGTTGACTTCCCTTCAGTTTGGTCTTATACACTGGTATCATATTCACAACATTATGATCAGAGTTCAGTATTGGTGGTCTGTATTTAGACACATAGGCTACTTTATCATTAACAAAGCATTTGTCCAGGATATTGTCTTTCCTGCTGTGATCCCTAACATACTGCTGGAACCCAGGTAACACAGTCTCCAGGCGACATTGCTTCATGTCCCCGAGCACTATTGCCGGTGCATCGGGGTGGCTGAGTTGCAGCTCGTGAACACAGTCAGCGATGGAGCCGGCCGCTGGGAGGCACGTAAACAACAAACAGTAAAATACACCCAAATTCTCTAGGCCAGTGGTTCTCAACCTTTTTACACCAAGTACCACCTGAAAAATAGTTGGTTCTCCAATACCACCATATGACCAATGTTAAATTACAGTCTATGCACAGTTCATGCAGGACTCGGAGGCACATGTATTCATAATAACATTATTTGTTGTCAGCCACAGCTACATGTACAAAGGGCAGTCAATTCAATTCAATAATAGCTTTATTAGCATGACCATAGTTACATACAGTATTGCCAAAGCTCTGTATAGTTGCAACATCTATACAAAAATACACACAAATAAACAGTTATCAGGGTTCGTACGGGTGCTGGAAATCCTTGAAAATGCTTGAAATTGTACGAGGTGTTTTCAAGGTTTGAAAAGTGCTTGAATTTTGGGAATGGTGCTTGAATTTGGGATAAAGTGATTGAAATTGTAAATGCTTTACTTCGATTTTTAGATTAAAAGAAAATGAAGTCTGAGCGCGCTTAATTGCTTCGCTTTTACATAAAACAGCTCCGACCCAGCCTTCCCGCGCTATGCGCTTGACCGGCAAGTGTTTTTGTTACGTGTGTGACCTAGGCATTCTGATGAGTGATAGATGACAGTATGCCAGGAGGTTGCCGTTTCAACGAGCGTTGGCTAGCAGAAGACAAATACAAGCCATGGCTAAGACGAGGGTCAAGCCCAAGAGTAGCCTCCTGCAAAGTGTGCAAACATAACGATGCGAGAGTCTGCGCTGACGAGCCACACACCCCACGAAAGGTACGCCGTAGTAGAGCATTTTAGATTAGGCTAACGTTGCATGTAAAATACATGACACTTTTCTCTGTGCGCGGTAAAACAAGCTCGCCAAAATGGCTTCACCAGTCTGGCAGTATTTTAAGTGTCCAAAAATGACAATAAAATAGCGGTATGCAACGTGTGTGTGAAGCAGAAATCCTGCAGCTCCACCCGCTGTGACGGACCGGTGAGCGGAGCAGAACACACATTAAGAGTTAGACCTAACACACTTAGCTATTTTATCTACCTCTGGAACAAGCTAAACTAGTTATAAATATATTTATTCTTCACTGTCGGGTCACTCATTACTGGATCAGTGAGCTGCAGGAGATACTGACGGGCTGTCAGGGGAGAGAGGAAAAGAGAGCGCTTCCGCTCATTTCTCCCGTGTTATTATCCCAAGTTAATGTAAACTTGAATAATGTACTTCATTTGAATTTAATAATTATGTTGGTTGTTTGTGGAAGCGCCAGTGAATGAGCCCCATTAACTGAGTTTTAAACATCACTTTAAATGGAAGCAGTGTTGCCAACTCCATAGTAAGGAAAGTAGCTATTGGCTGTCCTAAAAGTAGCTAGAAGTCGCTAAATGATGTCATCGCCTAATTTGCATATTTTATATACAAAAAGTGAAGAACAAAACACCCTTAATGTGTTTAGAACTACAAATGAACTTCCTTCTGTTGATTCTTTTTTTTTTTAATGTTTATGTTTGTCCATCACTTGATGACTTTAATGCTTTGGAGAGTCCAACATTACATACATACATGTTGTCCAGTATTGTTAAAGAATTAGTCCCATTTAATAAAAAAAATGGTTATGTGGGATGGAATTGCTACCTTCCTTCTTTATCTGGGCTTGGGACTGGCAAAGTGACCCAAAAGAGACACACTGGGTGTTTCTCAATCACGAGTACGCTTGCTTGGTAGCACATGTCTGCCGAGCATCTTGCTTCAGAAGCGTGGCAAGAATACTTCCTGGCATTCGGAAAACGAAGAGTGGAACACGCTAGCAAGTGTGCAGGTGTGCGTCATATGAGAGGCCTCACCTTACATCTTCCGCCACAGATTTGGGGAAATTGGTCCGTGCGCAAAGCATTGTGGGGATTTTAAGACCGCAGAGTCTACTCATGTGCAGCCTCGATATTTCTCCAAACGGAGTTCGCCGGGCTCGGTAGATTTCCAAGTATGCTGGAGATTGGAACAGTACTTCGGCGGCACTCGATGACGTAGTATGCTTAAATAGTGGCTCTGAAGCAGCTTTACTCGCGATTGAGAAACACCCACTGCAAGCCAGGGCGAGATCAGCGATGGCTTTGCGCATGCACAATTAATATAGTCTGGACTATATGTGTGTCTCTTTTGGGTCACTTTGCCACCGCTCTGCTCGAGTGCAGCTGCCGCGCGAGGCTGCCTGTGAGTGCTTTGAGACGGCGGAGGGGCTCAGCACCCGCTGCTCGTTGAGGAAAGTAACTGCGTAACAATTACATGCTATCACATCAGATTCTCCAAACACAAGAAAGTCTCCAATAACACCAGAAAATGTAGCTGAATTTGTCGCTAGTCGCTTTTGACAAAAAAAAGAAGCCGGAGGGTTTGGAAAGTCCCCAAGTTGGCAACACTGAATGGAAGATCCCCATAGGCCCCGCCCACTCGATCGGATCGGCGATTGGTATCGGCCGATACTGATTCCGGCGATCGGCCCCAAAATGGGCGATCGGAGCATCCCTAATAATTATATATGATATGTTTTATAATGATTGATCATTAAAGTGTTATCAAAGCTGGTAAAGGTGCAGCTAGTTTGAATGACTTTGTATACTGCAGGGTAGCTTGTGAATTTACTCCAGGTGGAACTAAAGTCTCATTTAACACTTGATTATATTTCACATCATTCATCCACATCTGTAAAGTAACTAAAGGTATTAAATACATGTAGTGGAGTAAAAGTACACCATTTACCTCCGACTTATGTTTACTGCCAACCTAAAAGTACCTCAAAAATAGTAATCAATAATGTATTGAAAAGTTATTTGGCTGATTGTTTTATATTGGCTCAGCCAGGTTATATGGGATGCCCAGTCTACGTACAGATGGGTCACTCATTTTGAAATATTAGTTAGTTTTCTTTTCTTTAATTGTTCATCCTCATGTAGAATGCTATTATGAAACACACATGTGGTTGTTTATAGCATAAAGAACATCTGATTTAATGTGAGGTAGGGAAATAATAATTTGAGTATGAGTCAGAGTTCCCGTTAGAATATTTTTTCGCCGGTCAAAATGTCCGTTAAAGTTGAAATCTTCTGGACAAAAGTAGAAAAGTGCCGGTCAAAGGTTATTTATTGAGCTTTAACACAAATTGATATGATTCAATATTAAACAAACTAATTATAGTAGATTAACTACATTATTCAAAAGTGTACAGTAATTTACAATAACACGGGAATAATAAACGGAGCGCTCTCTCCCTCTCCTGACAGCCCGCCAGTATCATGCAGCTCGCGGATCAGTAATGAGTGACCCGACAGTAAAACTAAACATATCTATAACTAGTTTAGGTAGTTTGAGAGGTAATTAAAATAGCTACGTGTGATATTCTAACCTGAAGTGTGTGCTTTGCTCCGCTCACCGCTGCAGCTGATCTCTCTCTCCCGTCAGATTAGACTTCACTCACGTTTATGTCCATATCGATCAGATCTAGCTAGTTCTAGCTAATGATATGACTACCTGCTTATTAAAAGACACCTAAACAATAAGAGTCGCTATGCAACCGGGTGAGGCCACAAAGTATAGCGCAGCAGCATTATGAATTTGTTTACATGCCCACCGGAACCCCGAGGCATTACCAACAGATCAACGCACAATCAAACCATACAGGACATCTCTTTCTCCACATTAAGTGTTAGACATTAGAATTTACTATTCTTGTCTGTCACATACTCTTCTTGTCTGTCACATAAGTGGCGCAACTGAAGCGGTATTGCGCTAAAGGGGAAATTATTTTGACCGGACATTTTGACCGGAGAGATTTAGATTTGCCGGTCTTCAGCATATTTTACCGGTCATAGTCCGGTAATTACCGGCTAACGGGAACTCTGGTATGAGTATATAAATATGTAATTTACAGCAGCTGTAAGATGCTTGAAAAGCTTGAAAAGTGCTTGGATTTGACTTTGGAAAAGGTGTAAGAACCCTGAGTTATAAACAAACTTCTAAGAACATGTTTTTTTTCTTTTTTACAAGGAATACAGATTTATTTAATTCATATAATACATTAATACAAAATAAAATATGATATATATACATAAGATATATAAGATGTGAGAGCTGGTGTATCAGGTCAGTCCAATTCCCTGAAACTGTGGCAGGCAGAGACAAACTGTCCTGCAACAATGCAGCTCTCTTTATATTCCCCCAGGAGTATTTTTTGTTTTTCATTTTCATTTTTAAATATTTGAGGATGCTTATGGTTGAGTTTTGGGAAGATTTGTTTCCGTATAGCTTCAAAAGTTGGGCATTGTGTGAGGAAGTGCTGCTCTGTCTCCACAGCAGTTCCTCCTCACTGTTGGCATGATCGCTCCTCTTTTGGCAGCCATGTTTTCTTGTACCTGCCTGTTTCTATGGCCAGGCTGTGTCTCTCTCTCTCCTCTCTCCTCTCTCTGTCTCTCTCTCTCTCTCTCCTCTCTCTGTCCCTCTCTCTCTCTCTCTCTCTCTGTCTCTCACCTGTCTCCCTCAGTCTCTCTCTCTCTCTGTCTCTCACCTGTCTCCCTCAGTCTCTCTCTCTCTCTCTGTCTCTCACCTGTCTCCCTCTGTCTCTCACCTGTCTGTCTCTCTGTCTCTGTACCTGTTTCTATGGCCAGGCTGTGAGCACTTATGGCGCATTTCCACTACACGGTCGGCCTCGGCCACACTCGGTACAGCTCGGTACGGCTTGGCCGCGTTGGGCCTTAACAGGGCCGACTCACTTCATGCTGCGCTTCCATTACAGTTTAGGAACTGGGGTAGTTACTATAGTAACGCAGTGTAGGCGGAGCCGTGACGTCATCTTCAATGAGAACTCGAGAAACACAACACAGCCGTTAGCTGTTAGCACTCAGAGCTCACAGCTCCTTATATATGTTCAGAAACTCGACAAAAGTGAAACAAGTACAAACCACAGACTGCCTGTGTCATGGTGAATACAGTCGCTGCTTTATTTATGTCTGTATAGGCCGTTGTTGTGAGTGTGGAAGGTCAGAGCATATACTGCGTTAGCTTAGCCCAGCGGTTTTCAAAGTGTGAGGCGCGCCTCCCTGGGGGGGGCGCCAGAGAGCTTCAGGGGAGGCGCAGCATGAGAAAAAAAAGTAACGAGAACAAGATGAGTAAAGTGTCACTTGCACACTTTTGGCTGTCTGTGGAGACCGACTTCCCCCACCTCGCCAAAAAGGTTGTAAAAGTGCTCATACCCTTCACCTCCACCTACCGGTGTGAGTGCGGGTTTCCCGCATTGACTTTGATCAAAAGCAAGTACCGGTCAAGGCTGCAGCCAGAGGATGATCTGCGTTTATTCCTGTCTACATTGCATCCCCGCCAGAGTCCTGCACGGGTCTGATTTTCAAGACCCGCTCACGCCCCGCACCTGCAACGTGCAATACCGAACCCGCCCCGCCACCCGCACATATTGCCAATTAGTTCCGCAAACCGACCCGACCCGTCGACACAAGATCCGCAAACCGACCCGAACCCGCATATCCTAGGAGCACTGAAAACATGCAATTATTAACACACGCAGTTGCGTATTTGGCTCAAAAAGCGTGGGATGTTGGTTATTTTCTCCATGACACCAAAAGCCTCCCAGACGTTGGATTTCGCTCTTGAGGAAGAGTTATTTACAATGCTGTATTCTCCGCTAGAGCTTCACCTCAGCCATTTCGAATGTGGCGCGCTCAGCAGCAGATTGATGCGGTGCAGAGGTTATGATTATGCGCGGTCCCGCGGGGAGAGGTCTGAGGAAACTTACCACCCGCGAATCACTTTTTTTGCGGGTCACCCGTCGGGTACCGACCCAATGCAGGACTCTGATCCCCGCAGGACTCTGATCCCCGCAGGACTCTGATCCCCGCATCACCCGCATGTGCGCATCAAAGACGCAGACTCATTGTTCCCAGCACTAAAGTAGGGGTGAGTGTAATAAGGAGGCAAAGTTGATGTTCAGTGTGTTGCCGGGAGCATATAAGGATTCATCCACGATGTTGAAAATGTAAAAAATGTTTAAAACACATATTTAAAACATAAAGATAAAAAGGTTTTAAAAAGTTATTTTTTAATGTTTTTAGGAGGTGACGCTACTCAGCCATTCAAATCGGTGCAGTCAGTGAGTCAGCACGATAGATTCAAACACACAGAGACGAGACAAGAAGAGAGAAACAGTTGGAGTAACTTCAAATGGCGTGCTCAAAAAAGAGAAAGGTAGACAGCGAAAACAGAGCATTTAATGACATTTGCTCTTATTGGACCTCTTTGAAATGCAATTGAATACCCCTGCATTATAGCAACAACAACAATAATAATAATAATAATGATAGCAATAATAATTGGGAGGGGGGGCGCGGCTGTTCTCATGTTCTCTGAGGGGAGGCTCACCTTCCCAGACTTTGAAAACCCCTGGCTTAGCCAATCTCCATCTAGAAAAACACGCATTTTAAAAGGTTTTTCGCCTGCCGTCTGTCTGCAGACTTGACAAAGCATTAATTCATGGTTTTTACTAACCGGTATCAGTATGTTGTTACTTCGGCATCATTTTGAAACGTGTATTACAATTAAATCACGGTCAAATATGTCCATCTTGTTGTAGTTCTAGCCCTCTTGCCAGCGCTCCTCTCTCTAGTTTAGCATACTCAGCCCGACTCAGCCCTGTTTGTTGGCCCCGATAGAACCACAATTTTGTCGGGCCAGAAAAGAGGTGAAAAAGTGGCCCCGGGCCGGGCCGGGCCGGGCCGTAACTAGGCCTAGTGGAAGCGCAACCAAAAACGGGTACGGCACGACACGGCACGCTTAAAGCGAGCTCCGCGCTGTAGTGGAACTGCGGCATAAGTCTGTATGCAAAGGAGTCTGATTCTTTTCGGAGTATGATCGGCACCACAGATCAAATCCGGGTACTTCAAAGAGAGATTCAGGCATTGTAGATTGTAGTAAGCGTTTCCGCCAGGGGGGGGGGCGTTTTGCCGTCATTTGACGCAATTATTCAGCTCGGAACGCCCTGAACTCGAGCAGAGGGCGTCCGAAAAAATAAATAATTCGAGAGAAGATCGAGAGTTTAAATCAGTTAAAAGCCAGTGGTTATGAAAACTAGAGTTTTATTTCCCACATTAACAACAATGGAGAGTGGGGCTCTGAAAGTGTGTGTGTGTGTGTGTGTGTGTGTGTGTGTGTGTGTGTGTGTGTGTGTGTGTGTGTGTGTGTGTGTGTGTGTGTGTGTGTGTGTGTGTGTGTGTGTGTGTGTGTGTGTGTGTGTGTGTGTGTGTGTGTGTGTGTGTGTGTGTGTGTGTGTGTGTGTGTGTGTGTGTGTGTGTGTGTGTGGTGTGTGTGTGTGTGTGTGTGTGTGTGTGTGTGTGTGTGTGTGTGTGTGTGTGTGTGTGTGTGTGTGTGTGTGTGTGTGTGTGTGTGTGTGTGTGTGTGTGTGTGTGTGTTGGCGGGCAGCAGATACTGTGAGAGTCAGACATGAATACATAGGTCAAGGCAGACTGGTTCACAGACTCTCCTGTTTTGCCGATCCGGTGCTTGAACAAATAACTCTACACCCCTACACAAGTCGAGTCTTTTTATCAATGTTAGTCAAGCAAGTCTCAAGTCAAAAAATATGCGACTCAAGTCATGTGACTCGAGTCCCCCACCTCTGGTATATACTGTGGTTAGAATGTTGCTGTATCAAATATAACCCAAACAGTTGATAAGTAGTATTTTGTTAACTCAAGGTTTATACTAAGTGAGTTTTTATTGTGTTAACTTGTGTATTCATGCTTTTTAGATTCACTTTCTCTCTTTCTCTGTCCGTCTGTTCTAGAAACCGAAAGGAAGAGAGAGACGTCACAGCTGTCAGAAATGTGACAAATCGTTTAGAACATCTGGAGATTTAAAGCGCCACCTGCATATTCATACTGGAGAAAAAACGTACAGCTGTGAAGAGTGTGGGACAACTTTCACTAGATCAGGTGCTCTCAAAATACATCAACGTATTCACACGGGAGAAAAACCGTACAGCTGTGAAGAGTGTGGGACAACTTTCACTAGATCAGATGCTCTCAAAATACATCAACGTATTCACACTGGAGAAAAACCGTACAGCTGTGAAGAGTGTGGGACAACTTTCACTACATCAGGTCATCTCAAAATACATCAACGTATTCACACGGGAGAAAAACCGTACAGCTGTGAAGAGTGTGGGACAACTTTCACTACATCAGGTCATCTCAAAATACATCAACGTATTCACACGGGAGAAAAACCGTACAGCTGTGAAGAGTGTGGGACAACTTTCACTACATCAGGTACTCTCAAAATACATCAACGTATTCACACGGGAGAAAAACCGTACAGCTGTGAAGAGTGTGGGACAACTTTCACTAGATCAGGTGATCTCAAAATACATCAACGTATTCATACTGGAGAAAAACCGTACTGGTGTGAAGAGTGTGGGAAAACGTTCACTAGATCAAGTCATCTCACAACACATCACCGTATTCATTCTGGAGAAAAACCGTACTGGTGTGAAGAGTGTGGGAAAACGTTCACTACATCAAGTCATCTCACAACACATCACCGTATTCATTCTGGAGAAAAACCGTACTGGTGTGAAGAGTGTGGGAAAACGTTCACTAGATCAGATGCTCTCAAAATACATCTTCGTGTTCACAAAGGAGAAAAACCATAGTGGTTTTAAGAGTGTGGGAATACTATGAGAGCCAAGCTAGCTGTTTCCTCCTCCTGATGTCCTGAGAGCTGTAGTTATATTTTAAGAGTCTTTCTGAATTGAAGTCTCATTCAAATAAAGCTTATTTCATTCAAATGTGTCTTTTCTTCAGTGAGATATCTTTATGGATTTCCTTATGACTTGAGAGTCTGATTTTAAAAGTGGTTTAATATTTCTGAGTCTGACTCAAGCAACTTAAATGTTTGCTTTTGGGCAAAGTCATCTGAACATTGTGTACTGTGCAAGTAATTTGGCACTCTACCTTTGTCCCTATATTTAGATAAACAAATTAATCCCCATTATTGCATTTAATAATTCATATTTCACGACTCACTGTTACTGTAGCACTGACCACTTTATTGTATAAAGTGCATTCAATTGAAAACACCATAGTGTTACAGTTAAATTCTGTACAATTATAAATACAATTATGTACATAAAAGTATTTACATATAATAAATAGATAATTAACGCCTACAATATCAGAGAAATTAGAATGTAACAATTGCACTGATGGCTCTGTGTGTTTTTTGTCACCAATATTATATTTTAATTTGCACTGCCTCCATGGCTATGGTTATGGCATGATAAGAACTGCTCTGTATTCCTAAAGTTTGACCTTTCTGGCAAAATATTTAATTGATTCAGTATAAATGATGGCAACAGCATAAACTAAGGTAAACACAGGTAAAAAAGCTCAAGTGGATACAAATCAGATGCATGAAACACATTCACTTTTGTAGATCCCAGGATTTATTTGTCATCAGCAGGTATGAATCAAATGTTAGGGTATCAATGACTTCTTGTAAACTAACATTTGTTGTTATGCAAGTCAACAACAACAACAACGAGATCTCACTCCACTGCAGAAGAAGAACAGGAATGATCCAGCTATTGAACCCAGTTGGATTCTTTAGGACTTTTTCTGAGCAACCATTCACCTTCATTGATTCAGTATAAAGGATGGCAACAGCAACAACATAAACACAGGTAAAAAAGCTCAAGTGGATACAAATCAGATGTACAATTATGTACAGGGAGGCTGTGGCGCAGTGCGTTGGTGTTGGGATCAGGGGAGCACAGGTTCAAACCCCACTGCAGTCAGCATGTCGTTGTGTCCCTGGGCAAGACACTTCACCCCACAGTATTGAGTATGTAAGTCGCTTTGGATGAAAGCGTCTAACAAGTAACATGTAATGTAATGTACATACAAGTATTTACACTTTTTACATTAATGACGTACATATGAATGAAAACTATTTACAATATACATCAAATATAAAAGTCGACATGAAAATAAACTTCACCCCAAATTGCTCCTGTGGGGATTGCCCACAGTATTGAGTATGTAAGTCGCTTTGGATAACAAGTAACATGTAATGTAATGTACATATATTTACAATATAATAAATATAAAACTCAACATGAAAAATAAAAATGATAACACAGCAAGTTGAAAAACATTTAAATGACTATTTACAATATTTACATAGCAACAGGCCATTGCTCCAACTCGTCAACAACAGCTGTAAAATGTTGGTAACTGTTGTAGACTGTGTTCTCCAGACCCTTTGATGGAGACATCCTCTTCACAGGGCAGAAGACTTTGGCCACAGCACGTGCACGACGGCAGCTTTTGAACCCGGACACTTTGGCTCCTACTCCAAAACCCGGTGCTGGATCCTCTCATACGCCTTCAAGATAGTGGTCTTCTCAGGGCTAGTGTGAGAACCCTGTGGTGACTTCAACCACAGCAGTTTCACCAGCGTGTACATAAGCCTGTTGTTCATTGCACTAATGTCCTGTTGTGCTGGTGCGTAGCGAATGCCCATCTTCACGCGCTGTATCACAGCAGCATCGACAAGGTTGTGCCGTTTAGTGCGGCAGTACAGGGTGTTGCCCCAGTGCGTTCTGTACAGCTGGTTGAACTTCTGCTGCTGTTTGTCGTGGTCCTCCACTGCATTCCAGGCAGCCAGGATCGCGTTCCTCTGCTCGGTGATAAGGGACAGCTTGTCATCTGAGCTTGGGAAATGCTTATCTGCAACCTGGAATAACACGTAGGACAATTTTGAAGCGTACCATATTTGTATGCATAGGCCAATTGAAAGGATTAATGTTCATATTTGACATGTTCTATTTCAAGAGGATTAATTTGCTTTTAATTCTAACTGCTTTCCAGTTCCTACGCTTTTTGAAATTGTGCTTTTATTGCTTTTTATTATTAGACGTGTATATTATTGTTATTATTAATGAAAGCGACTGCACTTGTGTACCTGGGATCATGTGAGGCAGAGACTTGTATTGTATGTCTATTAACTTAACATGATCATATGCCTCGAAATACTTGTTTACTTAAATGGTGATCAAACTGTTTTGAGACCCACTGAGATAACTAACTAAAAGTTAACTATCTAAACACTGAGAGAGTCCTTTACCTCACTGAGCTGACGTTATCTGACAGGAGAGATCTACAGTTAGTCTAACCATTGAATATTATTATACTGTATACATGTTTTTTCAGTACAGCTTAACCATGTAGCACATATGTACAATGTGCACATATTGTACTCACACTACCCCACTGCATTCCTTAGATACTCTATTGATATACTGTATTATTCCTATTTTATTTCTACGGGTATACATACTGTATATTTCAACCATATTCGATGTAAATATTGCTATATTTGTAATGTTATAAAATATATTACTTACACTCTGCAGTTGTTAATTAGCTCAGATGCTTCTAGGACTTGTTGGTGTTGGGCGGCTGGCCGATCTTTGACAGATCCGCGAACGACACGTTGGCCGAGCCTCGCTTCACTGGTTTGGCCTGAAAAAGAGAAAGAAAGAAACAAAATGTAAACACACACACACACACACACACACACACACACACACACACACACACACACACACACACACACACACTTCTTGTGCTTATGTCCCCCCATCACCTTCCAGACAAAACAATTTACTCTAAGTTACGGGAACCTCTCACCTTCTCACAGGTGCGAGCTCTGTGCCCCTCGAGAAAGAAAAACCTCTCACTTTCTTGCAGTAAATGCCCCTCCATTACTGATGTTTTGAACCAGATGAAGAGGAGATTGAACCAGACATAGAGGACGATGTCTCAGAAATGGAAGACAACAGCGATCCAGATTATGAGCCTGACCAACAGTCAACAGACCAGGAAGAGGCCCCTGAGGGAGAGGCCCCTGAGGGAGAGGCCCCTGAGGGAGAGGCCCCTGAGGAGAGGCCAGAGGAGAGGCCCCTGAGGGAGAGGCCCCTGAGGGAGAGGCCCCTGAGGGAGAGGCCCTGAGGGAGAGGCCCTGAGGGAGAGGCCCCTGAGGGAGAGGCCCCTGAGGAAGAGGCCCCTGAGGGAGAGGCCCCTGAGGGAGAGGCCCCTGAGAGAGAGGAGCCCTGAATATTTATTTGTCTCTAAATGTTCATTGAGGAAAACAGTATCAGTGTCTTATTTTATATTCATCACAGTGAATGCAGTGAACGCTGAACTTGATGGGCCCACTGGTGGGTCCGGACCATATACTCTAGTTGAAAGTACACAATGAAACACTGACTTGCTTGTATCAAATCAATACATCCCATACATCATTGGAACGGGAAAATCTCAGCTACAACACCAACTGAAGCATTTCCATCTCCAGTAAACACAGCCTACATGGCAAGCATTTTTATAATATACAGTAATGTACAGTAAGCACTATGTTTGAACTTACTGCAAAATGATAACATGAAATTCACCCCTGGTGTCATTATGTCTGCCACCCATTGATTCTACTTGCTTTGACTGTTCAAATGAGATGTCAACCATCAAAATGGATAAGGGGGTTCCAGAGATATCACTGTGCAAAACACACCGCATGGTCTTATTTTTATCTTGGTTTTATGGAAATTATAGATAAATGCACCCCTACGTACTTTTAGAGTAAAGGGACGAGACAATCCTTGGTTTTCTGCTGAACTGTCCAGTCTCCTACATGAGAGAAACAAGGCCTGGGCAAAGGCTAGGAAATCAGGCTCAGAGGTAGAATGGCTGCGTTTTAGGCAGCTAAGAAATAGCTTCACTTCACATGTCAAAAGTGCTAAGTCGAAGTACTATTTGTCAGTTACTACAGAAAACCTAAATAATCCTAGGAAATTTGGAAAGCCATAAATCGCTATCCACCGGTGAGATCCGAAATGAGCTACCTCCGTGCATTACCACAACATCTGGCTCTATATCGGACAGGGCTACTATGTTAAATTGTTTTAATGAGCATTTTGTGTCCTGCGGTTCTATGTTTGATTCTGTGACTAACTCTGCTTCTGTGAACACCACAGTCGGTGACTCTGAACAATGTGGTCTGGAAAACCCTTTCAGTTTTACTCCTTTACTGTAAATGTTGTTCATGAAGCATTATCTAAGTTAGATCCTAAGAAACCGGCTGGCCCGGACAACGTAGAACCTTTCTTTTTAAAGATAGCTGCAGATTTTATTGCTCCACCTCTCACTACTCTTTTTAACCTCTCCCTCAGCACAAATGCAATTCCTAAGTATGGAAGTCAGCGTATGTCCCTGCCACTACTAAAAGGAGGGGAGGCAACTGTTTTAAATAACTATAGGCCAATCTCGAAATTGTCAGTTCTGGCTAAGGTTCTTGAACGCCTAGTGAGTGAACAGGTAAAGGAGTTTTTATGTACAAATGACATCCTGTCTAAACATCAGTCAGGCTTCAGAAAGCAACATAGCACCATCACTGCCACAATGAAAGTGGTGAATGACATTACAAGTATTTTAGATAAAAAGCAGAGTTGTGCAGCTCTATTTATTGACCTTTCCAAGCGTTTGATACCGTCGATCATCACATCTTAAAGCAGAGGCTACTCAGTATTGGCTTATCCAGCCATGCAGTGGGGTGGTTTGTGAACTACCTCTCTGAAAGGTCCCAATGTGTTCACTTTGATGGGCTGTCTTCTGAGTGGGTTGAACATTGCTAATGGTGTTCCTCAAGGTTCTGTTTTAGGTCCACTTTTATTCTCCATCTACATCAATAGTTTAGGTGAAAATGTGGATGAAGCTACTTTGCATTTTTATGCGGATGACACCGTGATGTACTGTGCAGGTCCCTCCATTAAGGAGGCGGTTGTTAAATTACAGGCTGTTTTTAACATTATTCAGACTACAGCTCTCTGAACTAAAGCTTCTTTTAAATGTTGAGAAAACCAAGGTAATGCTCTTTTCTAAAGCTAAAAAGACTCCAGAGACTGCTTTGGATATTGTGACTATGCAAGGACAAGTAACTCCAAGTGGTTAGCTATTATAAATACCTGGTATCTGGCTTGATGATTGTCTACTTTTAAACTTCAGGTCACTAATCTGCTTAAAAGCTGAGGGTTAGATTAGGTTTCTTTTCAGAAACAAGTCCTGTTTCTCTTTGAAGCCAGGAAAAGGCTAGTCACTGTGACCTTTTTACCTGTGCTAGACTATGGTGATTTGATATATATGAATGCACCTGCCCATTGCCTGGAAAGGTTAGATGCCGCCTATCCCAGTGCTCTGAGATTTGTTACTAACTGTAAAGTACTTACTCATCACTGTACCCTGTATGCCAAGGCAGGTCTGCCTTCACTTACTGGGTCGGAGCTCAGTCACTGGTACATGTTCATCTACAAAGCCATGCTGGGTAAACTACCTTCTTATATCTGCTCTTTGATCTCACGGAGAGTGGCAAGTAGCTATTGCCTGAGATCACAGGATGTGTTTTTATTACATGTGCCAAGTGCTAGGACTGTTTTAGGTGCTAAAGCTTTTATGTGCGCTGCTCCTCTGGCTTGGAACACCATGCAAAAAATATTGAAACTGAGCATTTTGATTCCCTTGCATCGTTTTAAAGCACGACTGGATGAAATATTATTGGATACCTGTAAATGTAAATAGGTTGCTAATGTATACCCCTGTAATTATGTTGTGATGTCCTTTTGTTTTCTGTTTGTTTTTATATGTGTAACTAATGTACCGCAGGTCTCCCTTGCAAAAGAGATCGTTGATCTCAATGGGATTTTTTAACCTGGATAAATAAAGGCTACAAACAAACAAACGGTCAATTTTGACCGAAAATAGTATGGGAAGGGGGGGTATGACCTAACGCAAGAGAAGGGTTAGATAATATGTTATTATAAATTAATCTATCCTGCACTATTGACATAGCAACAACAATAAAGCTAAGGAGCACATGAACGCTTTAATAATAATACAGGAATATATATAATTCTGAAAATGGTATTCTGCATGTTGAGTATTTTTAGTGTTCCTACTTTGATGTTTTTATGTTGTACTTGTATCTGATAACGTTTTGAATGCAGGACTTCTACATGTATCATAGTATTGTTGCACTTCTAATCAACAGATCTGAGTACTTCTTCACGACTGAAACCTGATATCATCTGACGGATGCAAAGCATAAACCATGTGAAGAAACGCTTCACACCTTTTCTGTTCCCCCACGCTTTCTATACCGCAGCGTGGTAAAGACTTCAGCTCTAAGTGTTGTTACAACCGGCTCCTGGGCTGCAACAAAAAGCAGGAGGCGAGACGAGGGGCAAGAATATAACAATTGTTTATTTATAATAAACAAAATAGTGAATGGAACCAGCAAACAGGTCCCGAGGCTGGCACGGAGAGAGTGCCCAGAGGAGTGAGAGAGAGACGTATCCGGCTGGGCTCTCTTCTTGTAGGCTATAGAGTGGCGAAGTCACGCCCACTTACTCCGGGTAATGGGACCTTATTTCGGAAAAATTATGCATTGAAGTCAATGGGAGAGGAAAACTTATCTTTCGATCCGTTTGAATTGGCCATGAATTACACCATATGATGTTGTCAATCTTAAAAAATCATTTCCATGTCAAAAAGTCACAGTTTGTCGTAAAACTGTTGAAATATAAGACTATGAAAAATACGTAACTAGAAAGACTACAAATCCCAGAGTCGCGTAAGTGATGTCACAATTGAGACACTACGATATACGTATAATACCGTATAGCAGGGTTGCCAACTCTCACGCATCTGGCGTGTGACACACGCTTTCACTCTCAATCTCACGCTCCTCACCCTGCCTAAACTATTCTCACGCCAAAAACAAGAATACCGAAGATGAGAAACGGTTTTGAAAACTTTGTCACGTAGTGATTGTCCTTCTCAATAGAACATCTTTGATATGTCTTCTGGCCAATCAGAATCACGATAACGGCGTGGTGGTTGTTGCAGGAAAGTCCCGACGGAGAATACTTTTGCGGTAGTACATCTCTATATACATCGATACAACATTACGTGTTGATAGAAATCAACACGTAATGAAATAAGACCCCACGGTTTGATGATTGATAGGTGTGTGGGCTGTCTTTCATTTTGGACACACAGAACAATGGGGGGCTATCCACCCTTATCCACAATGTAAAGTAATTCACACAGCCTCTTCCCTCTTCTCTCTGTGAGGAGCAGGCAGGTTCAGCTTTCAGAACAAAGTAACAAAAAACTAAAATGGCATTCATTTTTTAAATGTGGAGTAATAGATTTATTATTTTTCTTCTCAAGAGAGTACCAGAATGTGTATTTGAATGTTAGTATTAAAAAAAATCTCCTGGGGAAGAATCCCCCAGACCCCCCTGCAGGGGTTGGGTTTTCAGCAATGTCAACTCTTTCACCTGTGGGGAAATTGCAGGATTGGCTCCAGGTCGCCCCTTTTTATTTACTACAAGACAAATGTGCCTTTTTATTTCATACAGTTCAATTTGGATTGAGACAGGGAAATAATCTAAACCTCACGCGTGGCGTTTCACTGTCGGGGGGAGCGTGTATGTAATTACATTGCAAATACTGATTTGAGCCCACCACTGTATGGGGTTAGCCCTACCATAGATTACCCAACAAAAATACTCTGGAGCCGCAACTGCCGACCCGTATTGCGCATGCGCAGATCTAAGATCCAGTAGAAATGATAAAAAAGTAAAAGTCTGCTGCTTATTGTTCTACAAGGCCAAAATAGAGTCAAAGAGTATATGAGAGTGAGAGTGTGTTAATTAATATATGTGGCAGTTTGGAGTAAGTCTGTAGATTTGTTTGTGTGTGTGTGTTTCATGTATAGGCCTCTCACGATAATTAATTTTGTTGGATACATTTTCCCGGAAATGATTGCGATAAACGATAATATTGTCAGCACCGTTGTATGACCATTTTAGACCACTGACATAATGATAATATATAATAATAATTCAAGTACATCCTTTCAAACTGCTAGTCACATCCTCATGTAAATGGCAATTTATCGAGGTCACAAAAGTTATCGAGTTCATTTTTATTTATCGTACGATAAGTCAATTAATTGCTTATCGCGACAGGCACACAATAAAACAGTGGAAACAAACATGTTTGACTTTCATTAGTGAATGAAACTGTGTGCCCTTTATAGTCTGTGTCCATTATTGTGTATTTGTATATATTGTATATATATCCTATATATATGCTAAGGTTCCCGCTGCTGACACGATAGCAGTCATTTCGTGCGCATATGTGTAATTAAACCGAATTAAACCCTGATATCAAAATCTCACTCCAGCCAGGTACCCAAAGTTGGCAACCCTGCGTATAGGCTATATACGATCAGCGCCATATGGCGCTGGCTAAGATAAGATAACTTTTCACAAGATGCCTGTGTGCTTAGTACCAGGTTGTTATTATACCAGCAATGGGTCTTGCTCGTTCTTTTGCTTCCCGTCTGATGAAAGAGGAGTGTGTGGATCAAGCTAGCTAGTAGCTAGCACGTTAGTTAGCATTACAGCCTTGTCATTTTTATTAGCCTTAACATGAAGTAACATTAAGTAACCCACCATGTTAAACAGTAAGAGTAGTAGTCATATTTCGTGAACCCTTTGAAGACTACTGTCACCGGTGTGATCATTCTATAATACACAATTTAAGCCCGGGGGAGAATGCTAACGCTAACGCTAGCGATCTTCTCTACTTCATGCTATCTGCACAAATGGTTGACATTAAACATTAAAACGACCAGGCAGTTTCAGAGAGAATCAAAGGAAGGCAGGCAGGCAGCTTTGCATGACATTCTTCAGGACGTGTTTCATTGTGCTGATAGTGAGGATAGTCAATCGTTTTGTTGACAAGACAGTAGTGACGGCCATCTTGGTGACGTGTGTTGTTGACCAGAGATGTAGTTCATTGAGCGTTTCACACAAAAAAAGTGTTACTTCCTACAGTTTTACGACACATTTTTTTTTTTTTTTGACTTGGCAAAATTAATCTTTTAAATTGACAAAAACCATATGTGTAATTCGTGGCACAATTCAAACGGGATCGAAAGATAATCTTTCTCTCTCCATGAACTTCAATACATAATTTTTCCGAAATAAGGTCCATGGAGGTCGAGCACCGGAAGGGGAGGGACTTCGCCTCTCTATGATGGTCACGGTATTTACAAATAAACGCAAGATTGATGGCCAACAGCTACACTATGATCGTCCAATGACAAAGGTGAATGAGTTCAAATACCTAGGACTGTGGTTTGATAGCAAATAGCACATGGAAAATGCATATAATCAAGTGGAACAAAATGCAAAAAAAGTATTAAATCTATTACGAGCTGAAGCTGGATGCAACCTGGGGGCGCAGACAAACAAGCATTAATAGACATATACAGATCAATTATGAGGTCCACAATAGACTATGGTTGTATAGTGTATGGAGCAGCAGCAAGAACATTGCTTTATGATAGAATACAATATAAAGCATTGCGGCTGTGTAATTGGAGCGATAAAGTCATCCCCTATCAATGCAGTTCTGATAGAAGCAGGAGAGACACCTCTGGAGATCAGAAGAGAGAAACTTGCTCTGTCATACTGGGTCAGGGTTCAAGGAAGTGGAGAGGAACAATATCACAAACAGAAAACTACAGGATTGTTGGGAATATGCAAAAGTTCCAGGGGCGTGGGTTTGGCTGGACGAGTAAGGAGAGAACGAGGGCATGTGGAGTGAAGACCATCACGTTTGCCAAAGCAAGCCCATTTAGCCGTGTTCCCCCCATGGCTTTTCCCAGAAGTAAACATATGTGAGTATCGTAGAAAGGAAAAAAAGAGTGGCAAATAATGAAGTGGGAAATTAAAACAAGTATTTACCTGAATGAAAAGTACTACAATTACCTCAAAATGTACACAGATGTTCTAAGAACAAGGAAGAGTGTGTTGGAGTTGGTATACACATCCCAGACTTTAAAATATCGATCTCAAAAAGAGCGCTGATCAACTATCAGTATACGCAGCAGAAATGCTGGCAGTAATAATAGGATTACAGTGGGTTGAAGAGGTCAGACCAGATAGGGGTGGTGATATGCACAGAGTCATTGTCCATAGTAAAAAAGCATCAGTCAACAACAACTGCCAGAGAAGACATTCTCATAGAACTTAACCACAGCCTGTCAAGACTTCACAGAGGCGGTATGGATCTGCAGTTTCTGCTGGTTGCCTGCATGAGGGGGTGAAAGGGAACGAGTGTTGCTGATAAATGAGCAAAAAGTGCACTACAAAAGGAAATAACATTACAGTTCAACTTGGAGAAGGAGAAGGAAAAAAGCAGTCATTCAGAAGAAAGGGATGGAGATCTGCAGAAAAGGTGGGAGAAAGACCAGAAAGGCAAAGAGTATCATAAAGTTCAAAAGACAATCACAATTAATATTTATAAAGAAGAAACAGAAGGGAGGAAATCATGATAGCTAGACCTCAGACTGGATCACACAGCATTGAACTGGTACGCTGTATATCATGGGGAAAAGTGACAGTTGACAAGTGTAGGAGCTGTGGAGTTAAAGAACATGGTGGAACATATCTTGTTACATTGGGTCATCTATAAGCATGGAAGAGGACAACTAAAGGCTAAAGTTTTAGAGGCAGAGAGGGAATGGAGTGTGGTTGGTATTCTGGGAATCAGAAGGAGTAAGAGCTACCAGAAGGCAGCTGTTTACCTTTCTGAGGGAAACTGGGGGAGGAAAAATAATTTAACATTAGGTCAGGAGAGATCATAGTTTTATTTTGTTTTGTTTTATTTTATTGTTTATGTTTTTTTGTTGATTTATTTATTTTTGTGTTTAGATCATAGATAGATACGTCCATGAGAGATGGAATGATATGATGATTTCCATCACACTCATGTACAGTAGTGTGGCGGTATGCACCTTTAAAGTTCTTTGCAATCCGCCAAAAACCGAGAGAAGTCGAAGAAGAGGTGAGTGGATTAGACACCCGGGGTGTTTCTCAATCGCTAGTACGCTTGCTTGGTAGCACATGTCTGTCGAGCATCTTGCTTCAGAAGCGAGTCAAGAATACTTCCTGGCATTCGGAAAACGAAGTGTGGAACACGCTAGCAAGTGTGCAGGTGTGCGTCATATGAGAGGCCCCGCTTTACATCTTCCGCCACAGATTTGGGGAAATTGGTCCGTGCGCAAAGCATTGTGGGGATTTTAAGACCGCGAAGTCTACTCATGTGCAGACTCGATATTTCTCCAAACGGAGTACGCCGGGCTCGGTAGATTTCCAAGTATACTGGAGATTGGAACAGTACTTCGGCGGCACTCGATGACGTAGTATGCTTGAAATAGTGGCTCTGAAGCAGCTTTACTCGCGATTGAGAAACACCCCCGGGCCGTTTCTCATGTCATCAAATGTCCCTCCTCGACTCGACTCCTCGACTCGGTCCTCCGGTAGTGACCCGGAAATGAATTTTAGCGCGCCATGTTGAAGGACATCTCATTTCTCTAAATGCACGTTGAGGATCGAGCATCGAGCGTCGAGGAGGCTCTCTGGAGGAGCTATAACCGAGGATACACTGATGGGTCCTCCACGGTCCTCCACGGCTCCTTCGTGGATGCATTTCCGGCAACAGAGATGTTTCAAAGAGTCGTGACGCACGGCCGGACTTATCTCAGCCAATGACAGCTCTGCATGCATTCCCTGGATATTATTTTATGAACTGCTTTCATCGCGACGCGATGTTTACAGTGAGAACAGCTGTGAGGTCCGTGCAGAAAGCAGAGCAGTGTGTATAATATATATCATATCACTCAGTATAACAGGCCTACTCTCTTTATTTGCTTTAGTTTAGTAGATATCTACAAACAAAGTCGATATTTTTCTAAAACCATTTAGTGCTTCACATAATAAAATACACAACGGCTGTAGCCTGATGATATGCTTTAGGAGCTGTAGGTGCGTGTGTGTGGTGTAGGTGTGTGTGGTGCAGTGTGTGCGTAGATGCAGCGGACAGACAGGTCTCAGTTGGTTTGGTGTCCTCTGCTTACTTGTAATACTTGTAAATAAAACTTTTGGCCCCATTTATTTCCCTCATTGTAGCGACCAGAGGGGGGGGGGGATATATCCAGTCTCTGATAGTGTTACGTTATTATGAGAGTGCTCTGTTTGATTCTAAAATTGTATATATTTATATAAATATATACATATATGTGTGTGTGTGTGTGTGTGTGTGTGTGTGTGTGTGTGTGTGTGTGTGTGTGTGTGTCTGTGTGTATGTCCGCATCTGTAGCCTGTTATTGTCTCATTATACCGCACTGTGAATGAATTAAAAGTAATATATAAGTCGTCATGAACACATCTGTCCATCAGACAGAGGGCTGCTGTGCCTCCTGTCATCATTAATGGACGTCTCTTTAAAATGACCGCTCAGAGGAGAGGAGTTCTCATTTCTCTAACCGCCTGCTGCTTCCCCTCCTCTCTCCTTGGCTCCCCTCCTCGGCTCCTCCGCTCGCATCTCCTGTGGGCGGGACTAAGTCTCGAGGATAGGAGTCGAGGAGGGGAGTCGAGGAGGGACATTTGATGACATGAGAAAGGGCCCTGGGTTGCATTCGAATAGTCCATTTAGTTTAGGAACCTTCCTAACGGAGTGAAATGACCCGGAAGTCCCTCAGTGGCAGCCATGATAAGTGCCGTTCGAATTCTCTAAATTAAAAGGAAAGGAGGTTTCAAACTTCCTTTATAACCTCCTTTAGCTTAGGAACCACTGGACCTCCCTAACCGAAAGGAGAGGAGAAAATGCTGCCCCACAATGCCTTGCGGCTGCGGCATTTGCCGTCACACAACAGTCGGCCGTTCACGGAAACAACCGATTATGAACGAGAAATGATATCATGAAAGTTACGGTGCTTATTAAGCATTTTAAAACGTATGTGGTAAGTTGCCAAAGTGCTTTGTTTTGAACGTTCATCAGTATTATAATCAAAAAGAAAATATGAACGTTAGTTTTGACTGAAATGATCAAATAAAGTCAACATTTCACAGTCTTTACTGAGCTGTGTGGGGTTTGTTCAACTTTTAAAAGATGTTTGAATGGTGATATACACAGTGATAGATGTTAAGGACTAACGTTTATAATAAATACATTTGTATTGATTTTAAGATCTTTTCATCAATCATACGTATTGGGATCATTTGTATTAATGAGGACCGGAGGGAGAGGGTGACGAGCATAAGTTTCACTTTCCTTTTTTATTTCAATTCCAACTTTGGTCATGAAGAATATGTTTCTCTGTTGTCCCCGTTCATAAAGCATAAAACAACAGCATCAGAGCACGGTGCAGAGTCTCTAGATGAGTTTACAGTAGTCCCTCGTTCTTATTAAACATCCATGTTGTAGTCCGCTGTATAGAAAACTGTAGTTTCCATAGTTTCCCCACAGCAGCAGGCGCACATTTATGACCTCTGCTGGCGCATCATAAACACGTCGGATAGTGAAAGTGCAGTCGGATTCTCTAAAGTACCGCAGTCTCTTCTCCTAAATCCCTTTGAATTCTCCTATCCACTATCCCTTAACCCCATGACGTTTCACTCCGAGGTCAAGGAATAGACGATAGGGTTAGAATTTAGGAGCTGTTTTTTGGAGTATTCGACCGCAACCCTGCAGAGGTTTCATTAAGTGTATTTACACCAGCTTAGTTTACAGTTAATCAGGAATCAGAAGTGTGAAGGACCAGGGTACGCAAAAATCAGGAATGCAGATTGAGGTGCAAAAATAAGGATTTTATTTACCCAATATATGTACAGTTTTAAGATGGGTAATAAAATCAATTAGGTTTAAACAAAAAGGTGTAGATATAAACATACACAATCTAGCATTTAACGCATAAACAAAACGTCACAAAAATGGGTGACATCCTGTGTGCTCTTCTGCCCAAGAGCAACTCACATACCCCCCCTCATCTCCACACTGCAGGAATGCATTAGCCCTACTGGC
>NW_022987645.1:0-197405 GCF_902827165.1 Trematomus bernacchii
GGAACGCAATGCCCTAGTAGGACAGTAGGGTTTTTTTTAAGATGGCGCCTGCCCATTAAGGGCTTTGTAGACGAGAAGAAGAATTTTAAATTCTATCCTGTGTTCTATAGGGAGCCAGTGTAAGGCAGCCAGAACAGGAGTAATGTGGTCCCTTTTCCTAACTCTGGTTAGTACACGAGCTGCAGCATTTTGAATCAGCTGAAGCGACTTAACTGACTTCTTGGTACACCCTGATAATAAAGAGTTACAGTAATCCAGCCTTGAAGTAACAAATGCATGGACTAGTTTCTCTGCATCGTTTTGAGGCAAGATATGCCTGATCTTTGCAATGTTACGTAGATGGAAGTAGGCGGTCCTTGAAATTGATTTTATGTGGGCGTTAAAAGATAAATCCTGATCAAATATAACACCAAGGTTCCTTACAGTCTCACTGGAGGCCAAATTAATGCCATCCATAGTTAGTATATCTTTAGATAATTTGTTTCGTAGATTCTTTGGGCCGAGTACAATAACTTCAGTTTTGGCCGTGTTTAACATCAAAAAGTTTAAGGTCATCCACGTTTTTAAGTCCTTGAGGCAGTCTTAAATTTTATTTAGATGATTAATTTCAAAAAGAGATGTCAATCACCAAAATCGACCAATGGGTTCCAGAGAAATGGCAAAAACGCCCATTTCCACCCAAATCACCCCAGAGGTGGAGGTTTTTTTGCGAAACCTCTCTAAAAAGGTCAAATGTCACTTGTTTTGCATCAATCTTGATACAGGGTACTTATTATATGTTGTACTTTGGATTCCTAAAGCTTTTAGTCTACCTTACTATCATTCAAGGGTGGTTTTCACCCTCGAGAGTCCCGGGCTGATTTGTAGTCCCAGTCCACCCCAGGGTGGAGAGTTGGCCCAATAGCCATAGCGCCACTTCTGTGACGTCAGGACAGTGTTCAAATCTGGATCAGTTTTTATCAGATCCGTTGCAGCCCCTTTTTTAGAGATTTGGGTATGGAGGAAAATAGAGAGGGTTGTGTTTTCTGACACTTGGTGAGTTCGCTGGAACACCGGGGACACATATTCATGTAGGAAAGACGTACAAAGTGCATTTTGCATGATAGGTCCCCTTTAAATGACCATGGACATCTTTTTTTAAGCTGTATGTCCAGTTTGAAGGAGGATCTTCAAACACAGCACATGTAACTCTTAGTTTCTGTATTTGTTTTAAAATCCTCCTCTTTGTTCCACAGAGTTCATCAGCAGAGATCAGAGGGTCCTGGTGGTCCGTCTGCCCAGCAGCATCAAACTCACCTGGACTCCATATTTATGGTGAGTGTGTGGCTCCCTCCAGTTAAAAACACAAGGAACAATATCTTGAGTAAATATCTGTTTCATCCATACCACACCAACCCGTGAGAGCTGGGGTTACAAGGAGTGAAATAAAAATAAACAATGAATGAAATCCATGTTTTTCAATAACCTATTCATGCCTCTAAAAGCTGTTCAATAGAGAGAGCTGACACATTTATACCATTAGTATGCTAACACACGAACACACACACCCTTCACAGCTTAACCCAACCCGGTATCACGGCAAGACGTGAAAATGTCACGTTGGTCATGCTGGGAGACGTCAGGATGACACGGTTTCATCCCCTCAAACGTCACACAGTTACACGGTATTGTTAACATGGCCCACCATTGGAGAGATACCCGGATGTTGACAAGCAAGCCTCTATCACGACCTTTGGTTCACTATGACACAACTTTTTGTGGAGAATACGAAGATTTGTTCAGGTCTCGCCAGGGAAATGTATATATACTACGTATGTTACTAAAAAGATTTTAGATTGGCCAGTGTCCATGTGAAGTTATCGTCATTTCTCGCCGTGAAAACAGTATTTCCGGTGTCTGCGTTTCTATAGTAACGTGGTTGCTAGGGACGCAGCTCTCGCTGCATACACCCGGAAATTAGTAATCTCGTCACTGTCGATTGATTTCACAGTGATATCTGCATTACTCATCAACTAATAAACATCAGTGTGTCCTTGTTCATTACACAACATTCATTGGTTTTAATTGGTTACAATGCTCTTGTGTTTTTCTCCTTCGATTCTGAGAGACACATTTATTTTTGCAACGTTTTGGACAGCCGAAAACATCTAATTACCCATAATCCTCAGCTATCATTGAAGCTCGGTGATTGGATGTTTTAGCCGCAATGCACGTTGGGATATGGTGTTTATGCGATATGAAATCCGAAAACATTTAAAAAAAAAGAAAATATGACTTTATATGTGACGTGGATCATAAATATATCAGCAATTTAAACAACATCTTCAATTTCTCTTCACACAATACGTCTCCTTGCAGTATCAACACTAATTCGGCTGACTTTCATATTTAATCAAATCGTGGATAGGCTTTTAAAAACCCTGATCACCACACCTCTTTGCATACCAAAAAGAAACTACAAATATGGTGTCGTTTTGCATCACTGTACAAAGCTGATGTAATGGGAGTTATAGTTTTTAAAGATATTATTAATAATCTTTTGATCAAAGAATATAAATACTGAGTTGAGAGAATGGTCAGGGGTTTTAGGTGATGGGAGACACATCTATGGAATCAGAATTGCAATATCTAACCGTTAAAAATATGTTTTTCTCCCTATTTGACAATCATATTAACCTGTTAAGCCAACACATTCTCACTCCATAAACGTCCAGGAGCGACGCTTGGTCAGGGTCCCAAGGCGTGCAGTTGGGACGCTCCTAGGCTTCTTCAGCTTCATAAAGGGACGCAAATAGCTTTTTTATTAACTACTAGACCGCTGGGTCATGTTAAGACCATCTTTTCTGTGTTGCTGTGGGTTTTTTACATCGCTTTGTGTTACAAATATCAAAACAATAACAACATATATCCGTCGTAAACTAAACCAGAAAACAGCAGTTATATTTTATTTTGTTAACACTGTAACTTGACAGCTTTTTTAACCCAAACCACCTACTGGTTAAAGCACGTTATTACACGTAATGCAATGCAGGTAGATTGTGTTGCTTTTTAATGACTGTTTAAAATGCCTTTTTCTTAATGTATTTCATTTTTGTAAAGCACTTTTGAATGTGTTATATTTTATGAAAACATTTCAATATTAAGAGTACATACAAAATAGGAGGAAAGTAGAAGGTCAATGATAGAAATATAGAATAGAAAATATCAAGAAGATACTGTAAATGATATCTAGAATAAAACGCCGGATGTACAAAGATATTAATAGGAGGATGTGCAAAACAGACAAAACTAATTAGGCTTTATTTAAACATTAAAAAATACTTTAGGTTAAGGTCTTCTTTTTAAATACATGTAAGCAAAAAGCTTTGGGGGTATCTATATTAAGCCTGACAAAGTACTTAACGTTTAATATATTGCATGGTTTGTTTTGGGACTTGACAATCAACTTTCCTGCAATGTTAACTATGTTGAAGCACTTATTTTAACCGATATTATACATATTTATTATACTCTTATAAGATGTATGTAGATAGAATAAGAAAGGTGCAGAATATGACAGTTTAATGGTGGAGGTACACACATATTGATAGATCTCTTGTTGAGGAACCTATGACCCAAGTTTGTCATCATTGCATAACTACACCGTAGTTGTGTATATGTCATGATATTTCAATAAACCTTTGAAAATCTTGAAATCTACATACAGTTCTAATATACAGTTTTTGATGAACAATTAGAGAATAACGAGTAATGAATATGCTTTATAGGGATCTGCAGATACATTTTTTGTCGTCTGCACCAATTATCAAATATCTCGCCTGATTGTTTGCACTTGACAATCACCTTCACTGAATTTTACTCAGGTGTAACTAAAGTCTGATTTAAGGGTTGTTTATATTTCACATCATTAATCCAAATCTGTAAAGTAACTAAAATAAATGTAGTAAAAATACCAGGTTAACCTGTTACGCACCGCCCCCCCGGTACCGGGCGGATAAACGCGTCATTTGCAGGAAACAACGTCTAAGTAATCTTAATATTTAATAAACTATATATGTTTTATATCCATGTAACGGGAAGAAACTCAGCTAACTGATCTTTTAAAAAAGAAAATCCAAAAAAAAACCACAATGCTAACACTCAGCCTCTGAATTAGCCATGAGTGAAAAAAATGTAACCTAAAACTGCACCTAAACTCACTCATAACTCCCTTATTACTTATCCTAGATGCACAGCCAACCCATCGATTAGCATCTCCTGGAGACACAGACTCTGTGTAAAAAACCTCAACACTCAGTGATAAACATTTGCGACGCTATAAATGAAAGCGTACATCAGAACATGTGGAGCTAGGTAGCTAGAAACGCTAACATGGCTTACCTTGGTCAAAAGTGTGTGACGTATGGATTCTTGGACCCCAAAGCAGAGACAGACACAAGTTAAGCTCAAGGTGTTTAATAAATAATAGGCCAAGGCAGGTACTGAAAACAGGGAGCTGGCTGGCTGCAGAAAGGTCCAAAAACAAAGCAGAGGGAAACGTCCCAGGCTATACTCGAAAAGTAGCTCAAAAACTGCAAAGAAACAAAACAAAACTCAAGGCTGCAGAAAGGCACTCTGGATCGTTGAACAGCATTTAATTCTCTGGCAGAGAAGTGAGGTGAGGGCCAGGCTCTTAAAGAGCAGGTGATTATGTGAGTGGGAACAGGTGTGCCTCATCTGCAGCCAGGAGAATACCAGCCACACCCCCTGTCACACACCAGCCCTGCAGAGAAGGAGAGACAGAGTAGTGAGGGGTAAAAGGAGCAAAACAGGAAATCACACAACAAAACCCATGCATAAACATAACAAAGTGGTCTTCAATGGCATTAAAACGATAAAAAAAAACGATGCTGCAGTTAATCCATAGGTTAATCCAATGTGTCTGTGTCCTCTTTGAAATGATTTCTGATAATCCATAAGCAATAAAACTGCTTTTTCGTTTCCAAATGTCAGAGCTAGAGATAGGTCCACTCTGATGAAAAATTACATGCGCGAAGCCCCCACCTCTTCTCTTCACAACGTGTGTGTGTCGGGGACTCCCCCTTCGATTCCATTGGCTCTAACGGTCAGAAAGAGGTGTCAACCATCCCAAATCGACCAAGGGGGGGGCCAGAGATATGGAAAAAAAAACATTTTCACCCAAATCACCTCAGAGGTGGAGTGGTTTTGGCTAAACCTCTCTAAAAAGGTCAAATGTCACTTGTTTTGCATCAATCTTAATATATATATACTTATTATATGTTGTACTTTGAATTCCTAAAGCTTTTAGTCTACTAACCCATCATCCAAGGGTAGTTTTCACTATAAGTAAAAAATAATTTTTGGACGGACACTGTAAAATCAGAATTTTCTTTCAAATAAAAAACATCTATATTGATTCTGACACTTCTACATCCAACTCACAGATGTAACCTTGCTTTGATAAAAGAAATTATTCATATAACCCTTTTAGAAGTTAAGTTGTAGTCATTTGTTTTGGGCATGTCATTTTCGAGCCTGAAACATGAAAAACAGGCTTGGTGCTTAACAGCTTAACCTTAAAGAAAGCCCTCAGGATTATAAAAGACCCCCATAACCCCAGCCACAAACTGTTCTATCGTCTATGTGCTCCTCTCCAACTTTGCCCATTTTCGTATTTTGTACATATTTCTTTTACTTTTGCCGTTTTACTTTTAACATGGTTCGCAACATGCTAGCCGACCGCACCTACTCTGCCATACAATATAGCAGAGAGGAACATTCTCAATTCTCCAATTGCGAAACTTCGTGGACAATAATAACCCTCCGACAAACAATGGAGATTCACCATGGCTACCTGTTGCTGTTCTACCTGAGAGACGCAAGAAGAGGACAAAGCGGGGATGCCGGGCCGGGTTGCTGGTCAGACTGAGGAAACGAGAGAATCGGCCCCCTCTTCCGAGTATTCTTCTGGCTAATGTTCAATCCATTGAAAATAAGCTAGATGAACTCAGAAGCCGGATTGCTTTTCAACGGGACATTAAGAACTGTAACGTGTTAATTCTCACTGAGACTTGGCTCAACCCCGCTATCCCGGACTCCGCTATTGTCCCTGATGGATCCTCTATTTTTCGTCAGGACCGGACTGCTAACTCGGGGAAAAGTAGGGGAGGCGGTGTGTGTGTAATGACTAACAACAACTGGTGCTCAGATGTGAAGATTATTTCATCGGACTGTTCCGCCACAGCTAGAGCACCTCATGATCTCATGTCGGGCCTTCCATCTGCCGAGGGAATTCACATCTGTTGTGATAACAGCAGTGTATATCCCGCCGCAGCCACTCGCCGACAACAACACGGCACTCGATCAGCTGTTTGGGATTATTGATAAAACATCTCTCCCAGATGAGCTAAACAGTTTTTTTTGCACGCTTTGAGAGCAGCCAGGCTGTGGAGGTACAGAGGGACCAGGAGCTACACTGCCCTTTTGTTTTAAATAGGGCAGATGTGTGTAAATCCTTTAAAAGGGTTAACCCACACAAGGCTCCTGGACCTGATGGCATCCCTGGCCGTGTTCTCAGGGTGTGTGCAGTTCAGCTGGCAGAGGTGTTCACAGACATCTTCAACAGGTCCCTGCTGCAGTCTGTAGTCCCCACATGTTTTAAACACTCCACCATCATTCCTGTCCCCAAAAAGACAATCATCACCTGCCCCAACGACTACCGCCCAGTAGCACTCACCTCCATCATAATGAAGTGCTTTGAGCGGTTAGTCAAATTATTCATCACCTCCTCCCTCCCTGAATCTCTGGACCCCCTGCAGTTTGCCTACAGAGCAAACAGGTCCACAGACGACGCCATAGCCCTCACCCTCCACACTGCCCTCTCACACCTGGACCCGAAGAACAGGAACACATATGTGAGAATGCTGTTCATTGACTACAGTTCAGCATTCAATACCATTGTGCCCTCCAAGCTGGCCATCAAGCTCAGAGACCTCGGGCTCAACAGCGCCCTCTGTGACTGGATCCTGAACTTCCTGACGGGCAGACCCCAGGCAGTGCGGGTGGGAAATATCACATCCTCCACCCTGATTCTCAACACCGGTGCCCCTCAAGGCTGCGTGCTCAGCCCTCTCCTCTACTCCCTGTTCACCCACGACTGCGTGGCCACACACAGCTCCAACACCATTGTGAAGTTTGCTGATGACACGACCGTCATCGGCCAGATCACAGACGATGACGAGACGGCGTACAGAGAGGAGGTCGAAAACCTGACATCTTGGTGCCAGGATAACAACCTCCATCTCAACATCAGCAAAACAAAGGAGCTGATTGTGGACTACAGGAAGCAGCAGGGAGAGGGACACGCCCCCATCGCCATCAATGGGACTACGGTGGAGAGAGTCAAAAGCTTCAGGTTCCTTGGGGTCCACATCACTGAGGACCTGACATGGTCTCTTCACACCACCACCATCACCAAGAAAGCTCGACAGCGGCTCTTCTTCCTCCGCAGGTTGAGGAGGTTCAAAATGGATTCCAGGATACTCTGCAACTTCTACAGGTGCACGATAGAGAGTATCCTCACTGGCAGCATGACGGCCTGGTACGGCAGCTGCACCGACCTCGATCGTAAGGCTTTACAGAGGGTGGTGAAAACTGCACAGCACATCACCAGGACGGAGCTGCCATCCATGGAGGACCTTTACTCCCAGCGGCCCAGGAAGAAATCACTACGGATTATCAAAGACCCCCATCACCCCAGCCACAAACTGTTCTTTCTGTTGCCGTCTGGCAGACGTTACCGCAGCATCCTGGCAAGGACAAGAAGATTCGGAGACAGTTTCTTCCCGCGGGCAGTGAGACTGTTAAAAAATTGAACTGTTGAAACAACATCAAACATTCATCTGCTACTCAGTAGTATGTATCTAATACCTAATATATATATATATCATTCCAATAACTTGTATATAGACTCGTACTGCACTATTCCACATCATGACTTTATTTCATTTTTATAACTATTATTATTTTTGTATTGCTCATGCTCTTATTGTTATTATGTTATGTTATTATGTTGCATTGTTGGAGAAGCCTGTGACATAAGATTTTCAACTGCATAATTACTCTGTAGCTATGTCAGATTGACAATAAAGAACCTTGAACCTTGAACCCTTCTGTCTGCTGCCATCTGGCAGGCGGTACCGCAGCATCCGGACTAAAACCACCAGACTCAGGGACAGTTTCATCCCACAGGCCAGAAGACTATTAAACACCTGAACTTTGAAACAACATCCATAACATTCATCTGGCTGCTACTTAGAAATTATTCGTCTAATATATCATATTCCAATCACTTGTATATACAGATGGAGCATCTTATTTCAGACAGTTTGAAACGCGAGGGTCGTGATTGGGTCGTGATTGGTCCGTGATCGGCCCGTGATCGGTTCGTGATGATGAGCCGGCCCCCAGTCTGACTTGATACCGCCCCCGTAATAAATACATTTAATTATTGTGAAGCCAGCTGCAATGGATCATTGATCCACCAGGGGGTTCAGTGGGGTTCCACACTGGAGCTCATGTGAAATCAACTTCGATACAGTAAGCTGGATGTACAGTATGTCTGGTACTAATGTATAACGGATCTTTGTTAAGATCCATATGTCACGGATAGGATCATAGTCTGTGCTAAATAAGACATGTAATCATTTACAAAACATCCAGATGTTGTTATTTAACAAAATAATGTTGTTTAGTCGAAAAAAACGAACGAGAGGAAATGCAGCCGGCTCTCGATTTTTAATCCTAATTTAATCATCATCTTCACCACGATCATTTATGTTTATGTTCGCCGAATTGACATGAAATCACTGACAAATATGAATATACTGTATTCAACTTCATTAAAATGTTATTAACGTGCCTAAACTCAGTAATTCACTAAAAACATTTATATTTTAATGGAGCCTTGTCAGGCAGATCAAGATCCCGATGCGTACAACTATTTTTGATTTAAAAAATAGTTGTAAGTATTGATTTAAATTGACATGCATCCGCTAAGAAAAATAGTCCGTTGTTACCGTTTTTTAAACAGTCAGAATGAAACGGCAGCTCTCAGCTGTGTGTTTACACACCTAATGGCCCATCAGTCACAGCTCTCCCCCCCCCCCCTGATCTTTCTTTTCCAACAGTTAAATTAACTGTAGGTTACTCTGAGTGACAAGTTTACAGTTAGTGAAGTAACACTTTTTTTTTGTGAGTCACGACCTGGCTGTTTCATTCTAACATAACGCTCCAAATATGACTGTTTCCACTCGGACTTCAATACAGCAACACCATTGTTTGGTTTCCATGGTAGCGTGTCTCTTTAGTAGCGTGCACTCCTTTCCTGTAAATTACAGGTCCAGCCAGGCAAAACAGTGCACTTCTCTTTCCCGCACTACTGTGACAGACCATGGGGCTGGGTCAGCCACTAACATATTCCTATTTCTCTTCTCAAAAAGAGAAATATGAACGTTAGTTTTTAACTGAAATGATCAAATAAAGTCAAAATGTCACAGTGTTTACAAACATTGACCATACCGTTCACCAGCCCCCACCCCCCTATGTTGAGTATACTCTTTGTTTAAAACTAATTGGCTATCGGAATGTGTGTGTCCCAACCCCCCCCCTGTGATATCTCTTCTCCAGCAGTCTGTAGGTTTGTGTTCGCATATTTATGCTGTCGCAGTTCCTGTTGTTTCTATCGCGCTTTGCCGGTATGAAAGGGTCTGTGCCGGAAATATCAAACATTTCATAAAAGTGAAAAACAATGAACAAGACTTAACGTATTAATAATAATTAATTATATTTATTCCGTTTGGATGTACGATTTTTGACTTTGTTTAGAGCAGTGATCTTCTCTTCCTCTCTGCAGCAGAGAGCTAAGCGCTGTCAGACCGGACCTAACCCTAACCCTGAAAAGTATTATCATCTGAAAGTAAAATTAATCATTATGTTATTAGTATTAAATACATATAAGTATTTTTACAACTTGTATTTAGAAATAATATTAAAGCAAACGATTGTAAAGGTAAAAGTATGAGCATCAAATCAAATCAATTAAAGTGACTGAGGCTTTTTAACATAGACTTTTCAGTGTCCCACATCCTGGGGATTGTGTTTACAAACATTGACCATACCGTTCACCATCCCCCACCCCCCTACTGTATATTGATTTTTGACTTTGTTTAGAGCAGTGAATTCTCTTTCTCTCTGCAGCAGAGAGCTAAGCGCTGTCAGACCAGATCTAACCCTAACCCTGAAAAGTATTATCATCTGAAAGTAAAATGAATCATTATGTTATTAGTATTAAATACATATAAGTATTTTTACAACTTGTATTTAGAAATACTCTGTTGTAATTATTGATGCATAAATGTGTTCATCCATTCAATGTGGCATCTGCTATAATGGGGTTAATGTATGATATTACTTAATAATACAATACATTATAATATATGATATGATAATTACATTTTAATTTGATTCATTTCTTATTTCATAGTTTCTCTTCATTATTATAACAGTTCTGTTTCATATGAGTGTTGAGAGCTGTATCCATAAATCTCTTAATTTTGACCTCAAAGTGCACCAGATTGATGCATTTAACTTCAATATAAAGAAAAACATCTTCTGTTGTAACAACAATAACATTATAAATAGTAACATAGCTGAACATGGTATTGCACATTTAGCTTTCAGTGTTACTGACCTGAGATGTTTTTATTACATGAATTAAGGTGACTGAGGCTTTTTAACATAGACTTTTCAGTGTCCCACATACCCACATACCGTTCACCATCCCCCACCCCCCTACTGTATGTTGATTTTTGACTGTTTGTCTACATGTAAATGGGTGGCATTTAGTACCTACCCCCCTCTGAGTGAATACCTGTTGTACCTGTCCGGGGCTAAGCCCATAGGACGATGCTCTGATGTCATCACCCTCGCACATTTGTCATATGTTTACAAAAAACGATGTTAACACTTTCTCGTTCTTAATATATGCTATATTTAGGGTCGATATGTGTTGAATTTACTTTAAAATAGCAGATCACTGTGACCGGATATAGTTTTTTTCGGCTTAGTGAACGTGTGTCTCTTCCTCCACGGCTCCTCCGTGCAGAGAGTTTGCAGCGGTGTGTGTCAGCAACGTGCAGTCAGGGGAGGCACGGATTGGCCGTCGGGAGAGTCAGGACTTATCCCTGGCCAGCTGTGAGTTCTGGAGAATCACCGAACGGCCGGACGCCAACGGCCCGGTTTGCTTACGGCTGACAACACCCCCCCCGTTGCACCTTCTAACAGAGCCCCCCCACATATCAAATCCCAATAAAACCCCTGGCCTCTGGAGCAGAAATGAAAGAGTTAAAAATGTTTACGTTTTGGTAAGTTAATATTGCAACGTTGGCCTTAGGTGGGAGCAGAATTTCTGTATTTCTACTCACATTGTCTGAATAAATATATTGAACAACTAAGGGTTAATTTGCAGGATTGATTGCTTACTTAGCCCTATATCAGTATATAGCATGAATAATAATCACACATCACTCATATTTGTTATGAATAATCATTTATCATTTATTAAATAGTAAGTCGCTTTGAATAAAAGCGTCAGCTAAATGCAATTTATGAAAGCCTCACTCAGGATTTTTTTACCAAGTGTTTTTATTGCTCTTGGGGCATTAAAAACAAGATTTTAACTTTAGTTTTTTATATAATATCTGCATCTTATATCATATCATATCTTGTGAAAAACTAAGTCTTAGTTTGGCCATAGTTATTTAATATATAAAGACTATATATTATTGAATTACAAGATTAGATATACTTTATTTGATCTAAAATATTGATGTGTTCAAATGCTCTTCTAAACAAAACTGAAAGTCCATGAAAGTTTTCTTCCTGTTTTTGTGAAGGAAGCGCCATCTCCTGGTTAAATCCTGAAATTGAAAATCTGGCAACGCCCTCTTGGAAAATAGTGGGAGGGCTTAACATTCCCAGATACTGGTCTTTGGCAGGTCTTAGGCAGGTAGTAGGCAGGAAGCAGTAAGCTGGAGTCTGAAATAAGATGCTCCATCTGTAGTCTCATATTGCAATATTTAACTTTTTACTATTTTACTATTTTTCTTTTTGTATTTACTTGCACTAATTTTTCTGTGTATCTGTTTTATTGTGTTGCACTGTTGGAGGAGCCTGTGACCTAAGGGGGGGGGGGGGTAGGACACGTTCGAGTCTTGATTTGGATAGTGTGCCGTCGATGGGTTTCATTCCATTTCAAAGTGCTGTTTTTGACGCCGCACTGCCACTCCAACATCCAATCACAGAGCTTGAGAACTATTCACGGGGTTTGTCAAACAGAGCACATGGTGTAGTCCTAAACAATAGCTGGGGATTCTGGGTAGTGTAGTGTCTTCTGCCATCCTAAACTCTGAAAAAATATTTGTTTCTCCGAATCGAAGGAGAAAAATACAAAAGCATTGCACACAATTTAAACCAATCAATCTTGTGTAATTAACAAGGATAACCTGGTGTTTTTGAGTTGATGAGTAGTGCAGATATCACTGTCAAATCAATCGACAGTAAGGGGAATACTTACTTCCGGGTGTACAATTCTCCGTTATCCAATGGGAATGGACGCTCACCAAGCGTCGCTCCTGGACGTTTATGGAGTGAGAGTGTGTTGGTTAAGCCCGAGAGACCCCGGTACCGGGGCATTGCCGCAACATCTTGCAGGAAACAGTGTCTGAGGGCATGTTCATTTAATAAACTATGAATGTTTTATATCCATGTAACGGGAAGAAACTCATCCAACTGAACATTTTTATTTATTTTTCAAAAGAAAACCCACAATGCTAACACTGAGCCTCTGAATTAGCAACGAGCGAAAAATGCTAACAGATGACTGCACCAAAAATCACTCACAACACCTTATTATTTATCTCTTCTCCACATCCATGACATCGATTCACATCGTGAGGTGACACAGAATCTATGGGTACCCTCATTATCACTGAATTATACGAATTTGCGACGTTATAAGCAAAAACGGACATCAAACAGGTGACGCTAGGTAGCTAAAAATGCTAACATTTTTAGCTTGGCTCTGTAGTCTCTCCAAAGTGGTCCTCAATGGCATTAAAACGATAAAAACGCTGCTGAAGTTAATCCATAGGTTAATCCAATGTGTCTGTGTCCCTTTGAAATTATTTCTGATAATCCATGATCAATAAAACGCAATAATCCAAGTTTTCTTTAAAATAAAAAACATCTATATTGATTCTGACTTTTCTACATCCAACTCACATGTTTATCATTACTTTGAGAACAAAGATGATTAATTTAACCCTTTTAGAAGGGAAGATATGGTCATTTGTTCTGGGAATGTCATTTTCGAGCCTGAGACCTGAAAAACAGGCTCAGGGCTCAACAGCTCTATCATTTAATTGTATTAACTTGTTACGAACAGTGAAGCATCAAGTCACACCTCGTGCTGGATACCAAATGGTTAAAGTTCCTTTCTCGCATTACAACGTATTCGGCATTTATCTCCTATTTAGAGTGTCACTGTGAAGTTAGCCGTTACTCTGAGGGGTCAGAGCCGTCTCCATGTCTGATTCACGCTACATTTTACTCTGTTCCAGCTGCTGGAGGACCACATCGTCACTTTTGTGAAGAACGAGCTGAAGAAGATCCAGACAGTCCTGACTTCAGATTACCCAGAATGCTTAGAGACTCAGAGGGAGGATGAGGAGGTGTTGGATGGTGAGGATGAAGAGCAGAGGAGCAGCAGAGAGGCCTTTCTGAGCATCTCACTGCACTTCCTGAGGAGCATGAAGCAGGTGGAGCTGGCTGAGCGTCTGCAGAACAGTAAGAGGATTTAACACATTTAACACGATGGAAAGGAGATGGAGGAAAGATGGGAGGAGGTTCACTTTATAAAACGTTGTCTTTAATCAGTGCATACACTTACTGGTTACTACTGGTACTAAAACATTAGTGAAGCAAGTAACAATAAGGAGATCAAAACGTTGCACTGTAAATATTTTTACTATATTTTTAATATATTACTAATAAATGGAGCTAAACAGTTAACTATGTTGATATGAAACTTGTGAAAGTTAATGTTCGCGATAAATCTGGAAAACCTTAACGCGGCTAAAATAGCGCAAATGAATCACTTTACCAAATTTGATGTCTTTTTTAGACGCTGACTGACATCTTACTTACTTTTTAATCACATTTCTTGTTTGTCCACTCAGGAACTGCTGCTGCAGTCTGCAGACGTAAACTCAAATCCACGCTGAAGAAGAAGTTCCAGTGTGTGTTTGAGGGCATTGCTAAAGCAGGAAACCCAACCCTTCTGAACCAGATCTACACAGAGCTCTACATCACAGAGGGGGGGTCTGCAGAGGTCAATGAGGAACATGAGGTTAGACAGATTGAAACAGCATCCAGGAAACCAGACAGACCAGAAACAACCATCAGACAAGAAGACCTCTTTAAAGCCTCACCTGGAAGAGATGCACCAATCAGAGCAGTGATGACAAAGGGCGTGGCTGGCATTGGGAAAACAGTCTTAACACAGAAGTTCACTCTGGACTGGGCTGAAGGCAAAGCCAACCAGGACATCCAGTTCATATTTCCATTCACCTTCAGAGAGCTGAATGTGGTGAGAGAGAACAAGTACAGCTTGGTGGAACTTGTTCATCACTTCTTCACTGAAACCAGAGACGCAGGAATCTGCAGGTTTGATCAGTTCCCGGTCGTGTTCATCTTTGACGGTCTGGATGAGTGTCGACTTCCTCTGGACTTCCACAACACTGAGATCCTGACTGACGTCACAGAGTCCACCTCAGTGGATGTGCTGCTGACAAACCTCATCAGGGGGAAGCTGCTTCCCTCTGCTCGCCTCTGGATAACCACACGACCTGCAGCAGCCAATCAGATCCCTCCTGAGTGTGTGGACATGGTGACAGAGGTCCGAGGGTTCACTGACCCACAGAAGGACGAGTACTTCAGGAAGAGATTCAGAGATCAGGAGCAGGCCGGCACCATCATCTCCCACATCAAGACCTCACGAAGCCTCCACATCATGTGCCACATCCCAGTCTTCTGCTGGATCTCTGCTACAGTTCTGGAGGGGGTGTTGAAAACCAGAGAGGGAGGAGAGCTGCCCAAGACCCTGACTGAGATGTACATCCACTTCCTGGTGGTTCAGTCCAAAGTCAAGAACGTCAAGTATGATGGAGGAGCTGAGACAGATCCACACTGGAGTCCAGAGAGCAGGAAGATGATGGAGTCTCTGGGAAAACTGGCTTTTGAGCAGCTGCAGAAAGGCAACCTGATCTTCTATGAGTCCGACCTGACAGAGTGTGGCATCGATATCACAGCAGCCTCAGTGTACTCAGGAGTGTTCACACAGGTCTTTAGAGAGGAGAGAGGACTGTACCAGGACAAGGTGTTCTGCTTCGTCCATCTGAGCGTTCAGGAGTTTCTGGCTGCTCTTCATGTCCATCTGACCTTCATCAACTCTGGAGTCAACCTGCTGTCAGAAGAACCAACAACCTCCCAGAAGTCTGAAGATGAATCTGAACTAACACATCTCTACCAGAGTGCTGTGGACAAGGCCTTAAAGAGTCCAAACGGACACCTGGACTTGTTCCTCCGCTTCCTCCTGGGTCTTTCACTGCAGACCAATCAGACATACCTACAAGGCCTTTTGACACAAACAAAAGGTTGTCCAGACACCAATCAACTTACAGTCCAGTACATCAAGGACAAGATCAGTCAGGATCTGTCTCCAGAGAGAAGCATCAACCTGTTCCACTGTCTGAATGAACTGAATGATTATTCTCTAGTGGAGCAGATCCAACAGTCCTTGAGTTCAGGAAGTCTCTCCACAGATAAACTCTCTCCTGCTCAGTGGTCAGCTCTGGTCTTCATCTTACTGTCATCAGGAGAAGATCTAGACGTGTTTGACCTGAAGAAATACTCTGCTTCAGAGGAGGCTCTTCTGAGGCTGCTGCCAGTGGTCAAAGCCTCCAACAAAGCTGTGTGAGTGGATGAATAAAAGGAATACAAACATTATCCAACCTGTTTATATGTCATAGATGAGAAATAATACTTTATTTGTTTAATTAATTTTTTTAAATAATCCTTCAGGCTGAGTGGCTGTAAGCTGTCAGAGAAAAGCTGTGAAGCTCTGTCCTCAGTCCTCAGCTCCCAGTCCTCTAGTCTGAGAGATCTGGACCTGAGTAACAACGACCTGAAGGATTCAGGAGTGAAGAAGTTGTCTGATGGACTAGAGAGTCCACACTGTGAACTGGAAACTCTCAGGTCAGTATTCTGCAATTTCTTTAAAGTTTACCCCGTAAGATTTAATTGGCTTAATATATTTAATTATTAAAATTACTTATTAAAGAGCCTCTTTGGACTAAGAGGAATTAAATTATTTTGAGTAACCCCAGAAGAGGCACCAATACTCAAGGGTTTTGGTGTTTTCACTTATCGAGACTTTCAGGTTACATTAATGCATTTCTTAACTATTTATTTAAATGAAACAGACCCCATGGGACCAAATGTCTTGACTTTTAATTCAAACGATTTATCCCATAACACTCTGAAAATATTGAAATAGACTGGATTGGTAACTCCAATTTAGGCCCTCTGTAAAAGTTGACCATGGGTAGAGTCAACATTACATACGTGTGTGTGTGTGTGTGTGTGTGTGTGTGTGTGTGTGTGTGTGTGTGTGTGTGTGTGTGTGTGTGTGTGTGTGTGTGTGTGTGTGTGTGTGTGTGTGTGTGTGTGTGTGTGTGTGTGTGTGTGTGTGTGTGTGTGTGTGTGTGTGTGTGTGTGTGTGTGTGTGTGTGTGTGTGCGTGTGTGTGTAGGCTCTCAGGCTGTCTGGTCACAAACAAAGGCTGTGCTTCTCTGGCCTCGGCTCTGGTCTCCAACCCCACCCATCTCAGAGAGCTGGACCTGGGATACAATCATCCAGGAGACTCAGGAGTGAATCTGCTGTCTGTTCTACTGGAGGATTCAGACTGGAGACTGGAGACTCTCAGGTATGGAAAAACCTCACTCTCTATCTCGGTTTTCTTCTTAGGTCCAGATTGTTAAATACATTTTTTATTTAACCTTTATTTAACCAGATAAAAACATTGAGATAAAATCTAATTTACAATGCTGACCTGGCCAAGAAGGCAGCAACGTTACACGTTCTTACACATAACACATACATAAAATACAGAGAACACAACTAAGTAAACAAAAGACGAAAAGCAGTCCCTACATTGTGCACATTTGGGACAGTAAGAAAGGTTCAATACTTATTACTGCAAGAGCAGCTGGTGGTAAGGACTTCAGACAACTTCAATTTAAAACACGCTATTGGGACAAGTGCCATCAGTTTGAGGCGTGATTGAAGGTCATTCCAAGACCAAGGACCATAATAAAAAAGACAAATCTTTCCAGCCTCAGTCCGCATAGCAGGAACCTGGAACCGTATCCAGGCACTGGATCTGAGGTTTTAAGAGTCACAAACTGGGGCATATCTGACACATATGTACAGTGGAAGCTTACCTAAAATGGCTTTATACATTAATAAAAACCAGTGCTGCATCCTACGCATAGTAAGTGAGGACCATCCAGTTAGGCTATACAGTGTGCAATGATGAGTCCTATAGGGTGCATTTGATATATATCGCAGTGCAGCATGGTAGAGTCGGTCAAGTTTGGCCAAAACAGTGGGACAGGCAAATCTATAGATTGTATCTCCGTTGTCAAGCTGGGACAGGAATAAGCAAGAGACCAACCTTTTACGGGAAGAAGTTGAAAAACAAAGTTTAAGTCTGTAAACACAGTTAGAACTTCAATGTGGTGTTTAAAGTTTAGATTTCTGTCCAACTAAAAGCCCAGATATTTGTATGTATCGACAAACTCAACAGAGACGCCATCAAGGGTGTCAATGGAGAGGCAAGAGGAGGACGCTGACTGCAAAAAGCATTGCTTTGGTTTTCTTACTGTTCAATAGCAGTTTGGAATCAAGAAGTGCATGCTGCAGCGTGATACAATCTGATTTTAAATTGGAAACGGCCATATCCAGAGAAGGAGCACATGAGTATACAATAGTGTCATCAGTATACATATGATAGGTAGAAAATTGCATCTGATTACAAATATTGTTTACATATAATAAAAAGAGCAAGGGCCCCAAAATAGAGCCCTGTGGAACTCCCTTCTCCAAGGTGACAGGGTCAGAGACAGTACTACCCAACCTGACGCATTGAGTACGGTCGGTTAGATAACTCTGAAACCAGCAAATGGCATTGTGACCGAAACGAGACACCAACATAACATTAGACATAATGTGGTGATCGACAGTGTCAAATGCTTTGGCTAGGTCAATAAACAATGCAACACAAAAACATTTCTTATCCAAAGCAGCCTTAATATCGTCTAAGACTTTCAGACTGGCAGTCACAGTACTGTGCTTTGATCTGAATCCAGATTGCATAGGGTTAAGGATGTTGTGTGAATTTAAAAAAAGTTTTAGCTGAGTAGAAACAAGGGACTCAAGAATCTTTGATAACACAGAAAGATTTGAGATAGGACGATAGTTATTCAACTCCGTGGGATCACCAGCTTTCAAGAGGGGCGATACAAGAGCTTGCTTCCACACAGCTGGCAGTGTGTGAGTGGACAGGGAGAGATTCAAAATATCAGTTACTGGTTGTGCTATAATCTGAGCAGCAATTTTAAAAAAGAAAGGGTCGAGGCCATCAGGCCCGGCAGACGTTTTAGGATCAATTGAGTGCAAACCGTGTAAGACTTCAGAGACAGAGAAAGAAGTTAAATCAAAAACAGGGGAGTTCATCTCTTGACTATGGCTGTGAGTACGACCATTTAGAGAGTCATGACTTTGCTCATCAAAAGTGTGACCAGCCTTTTTGAAGTGAGCATTAAAAGCATTAGACATACCATCTGAATCTGAAATAAAAGAATCACTGACCTTCAGTTTTTGTGGGACACGAAAAAGAAGCCAGTCATCACTAGTGTTAGACTTTCTAGCTAAGGACCATTGCTTATTTCGATCATGAATGAGATCAGATAGTTCTCTAGTAAACCATGGAGTGTTCCTATTCTTAACTCTGAATTTTCTAAGGGGGGCATGTCTATTAATAATCGATAAAAAGTGATCAATAAAGAATTGGACAGCAACATCAACAGATGGAATTAACGCTATGAAGTGCCATTTAACCTCCGCCAGATCGGGTAGGAAAGCCTGCTCAGAGAAGTGTTTGAAGCAGCGCCTGAGCACAATAAGGCCCTTGGCTTTGGGCAACTTAGTGCTCCTAACGCAAGCGATAGTGCAATGGTCACTGATATCATTAGGAAAAACACCAACAGACACAAACTTATGAGCTGCATTTGTTAGAATGACATCTATAAGGGTATCGTTATTGGGTTTGGCAGGGTTTATTCGAGTGGGACTATCAATAAGCTGAGTTAAGTTCAAAGAATCACAAACCTGCTTAAACTGTGAAGATTTATCACTTAACCAGTCCCAATTTAAATCACCCAATAATAAGAAAACTTAGACAACAATTCAGTAAGGCTAGTAGTTGCATCAATGATGGCCGATGGAGGCCTATAACAGCCTATAACAGTGAGAGGAGCATTTGCTATAGTTATTTCTCAACAAATCTCAACAATTACTGAATATGACATGTATCCATAGAGATCCTTTGACATGAATGTTAGCACCACCAGAAGGTTTAAACCTGTGTAGTAAAGGCAAAAACAGCTTTTGCTTTAAAGTGATAAAATGAGTAACACACATGAGAACACCTGTTCATAAACAATAAGAAAAAATAATGCAGATTCAAACTAGAGACCATCTTGCTGGATCCCTCAATAAGAACGTAAAAATGGGGGCTAATGGCCTTTTGAACTCCTTTTTCTGATAACCCCCATCTTCAAATTAATTTAGACTTTTTAATAATAACATCCTTTTCTGCTAAGATAAAGACTTTATAGCTTGATTTATTCTCTGATAACTTAAAAATGATGCCTTAATATGACATTTGAAAATGTTGACAGTCCTTTAACTGATGTGTGAAATGTCCTTGATCATTCAGACTGTTTCTTCCTCCAGGGCTGACCATTGTGGAGAGCAGAGGTTAAAACCTGATGTGAGGAAATGTAAGTGTGGATTTAGGTTGACTTATGATGACAGTCAGTTGAGATACTGTATGTATTCATTATCACATTACTGACAAGATTATATATATTATCACATGTATACAAATAAATATAATAAACAGCACCTGTAGAAAAACAAAGAAAAAAGCCTTCATATGTGTTTTATGATAAACAGATGCTGTGTTTTTTTCTTTCATCAGATTCCTGTGAACTCACACTGGACCCAAACACAGCACAAAGATACCTCAAACTGTCTGACAGCAACAGGGAGGTGACACGTGTGAGAGAGAAGCAGCCATATCCTGATCATCCAGAGAGATTTGTCTTCTGTAATCAGCTGATGTGTAGAGAAGCTCTGACTGGTCTGTGTTACTGCGAGGTTGAGTGGAAAGGGAAGGTTTCTATATCAGTGACTTACAGAGGCATCAGCAGGAGAGGAGACAGTGAAGACTCTAAGTTTGGATGGAATGATCAGTCCTGGTCTCTAAAGTGCTCTAATGGAGAGTTTTCTGTCAGACACAATAACAATAAAACAGTCCTGCCTCCCTCCTCCCCCTCCTCCCCCTCCTCTCCCTCTTCCCCCTCTGGTAGAGTAGCAGTGTATGTGGATCATCCTGCTGGCTCTCTCTCCTTTTACAGAGTCTCCTCTGACTCACTGATCCACCTCCACACCTTCAGAACCACATTCCCTGAACCTCTGTATGCTGGGTTTGGGCTCTGGTCATATCACTCCTCAGTGTCTCTGTGTCCTCTGTAGGAGGAGACCACTTCCAGTCCTGTTGTAATGTCCCTGGTCTCGGGGGACATGGACATTACATGAGTGTAGCAAGAGATATCGTCTAGTCGTGTGGTTCAAATGTTGGTAGTGACGCGGCTACACTTTGGTTGTGCCTTTACGTGGAGGAGCAGCATTTAGTTATAATGCTCCGTATATCTGCAGAAACTCCCAGTAATCAAGTGTCTCACACTTTTTGATAAATGTTTTTCAATGTATTCAAATGTGTTTTTTAAATGTTTCTTTTGCACTTTGTCGTAAGTATTTTAATGTTTTTGTAAAGCCTTTTGAATTGCCTTGTTGATATGTGCTGTATAGATAAACTTTCTTTTACTGGAAGACATTTTTATTTTCTTTGTAAAATGGTGAAATGATCTCCTCGGGGCTGAACTTGTTGTGTACAAACTGCTGTGACATATATTCAGTTTAATAAAGCTTTATTTAGAGCAGCATTTAATAGCTAATAGCTAATACTCTATGTAAACATTTTTTATTGAGTTCAATAAAGGTTTGAAGACAAAACAATCTGTCAATGATCTCATGACTCAAGACATTTCTTTTGCACACAACTTTTTTTCAAAAGTGTATGTAGTTGTAAATTGTTACAAAGGTCTTCCCTAACGTAGAAACTGTAAGAAGTGCTTGATTGCTCACTGAGATGCAGGGCAGTTAGAGTAAATGAACTGCATGGTAAATGGATATATAAAGATCTTTTCCAGTGTTTGCCAACCAGCTTGACTAGATAGCAGTACATTGAGAAGGCCCTCAATTAAAAGTGTCTCTGAACATCATCTCTCAGAATGATGCATTTGCTTGTAGACCTGTGTGTGTTCTCCTGTCATCTCTCAGTGGCTGACTGCCACATGAAGCTCAACCTAAACAAGCCTTAACTGCACAGAATGGCTCATTGTGGCTGGTCCCAGGCCTACACATAGCACTATCACTAGATACTATATTCCCCTCAAAGCCACGCTGCTTAAAGGGAATAGCTTATTAACCTGTTAAACCCCATCCGCCCGCCGGCGGGGGGAAAAACGCATCATCTGCAGGAAACAGCGTCTGAGGGCTTCTTAATATTTAACCTGTTAAACCCCATCCCTGTTTTTCAGGTCTCAGGCTCGAAAATGACATTCCCAGAACAAATGACCATAACTACACTTCGAAAAGGGTTAAATTAATAATCTTTTTTCTCAAAGTAATGATAAACCTGTGAGTTGGATGTAGAAAAGTCAGAACAATATAGATGTTTTTTATTTTAAAGAAAATTCAGATTAAACATAGTAAAAAACTGTAAATTATAGTGTCCGTCCAAAAATTCTTTTTTACTTATAGTGAAAACTACCCTTGGATGATGGGTTAGTAGACTAAAAGCTTTAGGAATCCAAAGTACAACATATAATAAGTACCTTGTATCAAGATTGATGCAACACAAGTGACATTTGACCTTTTTAGAGAGGTTTAGCAAAAGAAACTCCACCTCTGGGGTGATTTGGGTGGAAATGGGCGTTTTTGCCGTTTCTCTGGAACCCGTTGGTCGATTTTTATGATTAACATCTCTTTTTATCCGTTAGAGCCAATAGAATCGAAGGGGAATTTCCACATACACACCAACGTTACCAAAAATAAGTGGGGGCATGCAGTTTGCCGTAAACCGAAACCTATCTCACGCTCTGAAATCTGAAAACGGAAAAGTAGGTTTATTGCAATGTATTCCCATCTGCGGCGGGATTTGACGCTCATGGAAGCACGGCATTCGTTTGTGTCGGCGGCAGGCAATGTGAGCGTCCATTCCCATTGGATAACGGAGAATTGTACACCTGGAAGTAAGTATTCCCCTTACTGTATTGATTTGACAGTGATATCTCCACTACTCATCAACTCAAAAACACCAGATTATCCTTGTTAATTAAACGACATTGATAGGTTTTAGTGTTCAATGCTTTTGTCACGTTTTCCCCTTCAATTCTGAGAAACAAGTCGTTTTCTATGAGTTTTGGATGGCCGAAGACATTACATTACCCACAATCCTCTGTAGCAACCATAGACTGTATATTGCAACAGGAAACAGCTTCGGTTCATGTTAATTTGCAAACTCTTCAACTACAACCGTAGTTATATTTAAAAACATGTTAGAAGGCCTCACGAAATACTTTAATGTAATTTAAAATTTAAATGTGGAGGAATGTGTGTACAGTATAACAAAATACATCCTTCATAAACGAAACCGGAAACAGAAGTAGGCAAGATCCTCAGCTCGATGATTGGATGGTTAAGCCACAATGCACACTGGGATTTGGTGTTTATGCGATGTGAAATCCGAAAACATTTAAAAAAAATTAAATAATACATTATTCCGAGTGTGCTTGCTTTTGTCTTTGAAAGTCATCACATAACGGCATTGTAATACACGTTTCGGCTGCATTAAATATTACATATCTGCCGTAGTTAACTCTATGTATAGAGCCCTGATGAGAAGACTTCTAGACAAACAGGAACAACTGCCGCCAAAACTGAAAACTTGACGTGGATCTTAAATATATAAGCAATTAAACAACATCTTACATTTCTTTTCACACAATACGTCTCCTTGCAGTATCAACACTAATTCGGCTGACTTTTATATTTGATCCAATTGGTAGATAGGCTGTATTTACACCATAACGGTGCACAGCTGATAGAAAGGCACATCTAGTGGTTAAAGCACGTTAATGAATTTTAATATTTTTATTATTAGATATTAATAGGATCCCTATAAAGTATATTCTTTACTCGTCGTTATTCTCTACTAATAGTTAATTAAAGACTGTATATAATGACTATTTTGCACATCCCATTCAAGATTTCAAGATTTTCTAAGGTTTATTGACATATCATATTATACACAACTACGGTGTCGTTATGCTATGAATGAAAAACTTGGGTCGCAGGTTCCTCAACAGTGCATTACAAGACATCTATCAATATGTGTGTACCTCCACCATTACATTGTCATATTCTGCACATTTCTTATACTATCTACATACATCTTATAAGAGTATAATACATATGTATAATATCAGTTCAAATAAGTGCTTAAACATAGTTAACATTGCAGGAAAGCAATATATTAGACGTTAAGTACTTTGTCAGGCTTAATATTTATCTGTAGATACAAATGTCACTGTGTGTGCTGTGTGCTCTGCATGTGTGACCATCAAAGAGGGTTTCATCCCTCCATATTCATCTTCTATACCCCCAAAGCTTTTTTCTTATTCAGAAGAAGACCTTAACCTAAAGTATTCTTTAATGTTTAAATAAAGCCTTATTAGTTTGTCTGTTTTGCACATCCTCCTATTAATATCTAATAATACAATTATAAAATGCAATAACATGCTTTAACCAGTAGGTGTCCCTTTCTATCAGCTGTGCACCGTTATGGTGTAAATACAGCCTATCTACCAATTGGATCAATACATAGAGTTAACTACGGCAGATATGTCATATTTAATGCAGCCGAAACATGTATTACAATGCCATTATGTGATGACTTTCAAAGAGAAAAGCAAGCACACTCGGAATAATGTATTATTTATTGGGCTGTCAGTCGATTAAAATATTTAATCGCGATTAATCGCATGATTGTCCATAGTTAATCGCGATTAATCGCAAATTAATCGCACATTTTGCATCTGTTCTAAATGTACCTTAGAGGGATATTTTTCAAGTTTTTAATACTCTTATCAACATATGAGTGGACAAATATGCTTTATATGTTTGTTTATTATCATTTGAACAATGACAAATATTCTCATGAATATTAAACACAACAACCTGAACATTACAAATATTCGCCTCAATTCAACCTGGAACCTCTCTCATACAATAATACAATACAAAGTGTGTGTGTGTGTGTGTGTGTGTGTGTGTGTGTGTGTGTGTGTGTGTGTGTGTGTGTGTGTGTGTGTGTGTGTGTGTGTGTGTGTGTGTGTGTGTGTGTGTGTGTGTGTGTGTGTGTGTGTGTGTGTGTGTGTGTGTGTGTGTGTGTGTGTGAATGTGGAGACGATGGATCGTTGGAGCTATGTGCAGCTCAAGGCATATATGCTCGAACGGGAGCTGCCTGGACGCTGCAATCATGTTGCGCGCACTATCCGTGCTGAGTGTGCTGACTTTTCGTACAATGTCCCACTGGCTGGCTACCTGACACAAATTTAAATGTACATTCAAGTATTTCGTGAGGCCTTCTAACATGTTTTTAAATATAACTACGGTTGTAGTTGAAGAGTTTGTAAATTAACATGAACCGAAGCTGTTGCTTGTTGCAATATACAGGCTATGGTTGCTACAGAGGATTGTGGGTAATGTAATGTCTTCGGCCATCCAAAACTCATAGAAAACTACTTGTTTCTCAGAAATTAAGGGGAAAACGTGACAAAAGCATTGTACACACACTATAATATGATATTGTTGCGGAATTGTTCTCAGTACCCTTTTCAAGACGACCATTCAGTGAAAAGACGGACATTATAACGGTGGGGGGTTTGTGTGTCTACAGAAGGTCCAGTTGTGATAGACACGGTTCGCCACTGTCAGAGGTTGATAGGCTAACATAGGTTTGATACTGACTTGTCAATAGCTTTCATAACAAGTCCTCTAACACAGGGAATAATTCAACAGCCACACAGAGCCAAAAGTCCTATGACAGTGATTAGAGAGGTGAGAATAGCTATAATCACCGCTTTCCATTTATGCCATCAAACCAGCCTGTAGGTGAAGTTTCTACCCAGAGTGTTCAGCTAACTCTGAGTGACCTAAGCTCAGCTGAAGCTTTAGTGACAGACATAATAAATATAATTTATCATATCAATATTTGTATTAATAGTTACCCAAAAGAAGAGTGATAAGAGCCCCGCCAATATTTGATTTATAGCTTTAACCTCCTCTGGCACTCCCCTAGGAACGCCTATGCATGCATGTAATCTCTGTCGTCGAAAGAGGCCAACGGTGCATCCCTTTTCTCTCGGGAGGGTTTGAAATTTGGATCTTTAATTTGACCTATCATCACAGGCATAATTAACATCACTGGGGTACATGTACTCAACCAATTACTTGGGAATATCAAAACAAACAGAGTGACGTGAAAACCTGTGTAACCGGTGTCAGAAACCCAGTCAGTGTTAGTGGTGATGCAGTTCCAATAGCTGTCCACTAGATTTTTCCTAAAGTCATCAAAAGTTAGAATATCATAAAGCCTCATTTGCATATTCAAAAATAACATTAATTAATTGTCTTGTCCTGGCTCTTTGTTTGATTTCAGGTGATCCAGGTCTTCAGCTAATGTTGTCAGTGTTTCTCAAGTAGAATGTGCAGCACTTAGATTGTAATCTTCCTTTCCTGTCATCTGGGGAAAATTAAGGAAGTGTCAGAACAGGTCTTAAAAACTGATCAATGTGACTGAGGGACTATTATTTTTCAACACCTAATGTAACGTGCAGGCATTGAGTGAGCAGGGTTCAAATACTGCTATCTGTTACGAAATGGCATTTCTCAATTAGTCCCAAAACAAAGGAATGTCCTTACGTCAGGGGCGGCGCCAGGGGGTAACTTGGAGTTGCTATAGCAACTCCAACAATTGGCCTAGCAACGGCTTAGCAACCCCATTGTTTTGTTATGAAAATGTATCTATATCAGGGGTCATTGTAAGTTAAAGCGCAAACTGTTACTTGGCTAATGTTGTTATAATTCTCAGTATGTGAACACAGATCGAAAATGGAAAGATTTCTCACAAGTCAGCGTAAACGGCCGCGATCTCCAACGGAGCCGGTCCAGCCGGACAACCCTGTGTGTGTGTGTGTTTGTGTGTGTTTGTTTGTGTGTGTGTGTTTGTGTGTGTGTGTGTCTGTCTGTTTGCGGTGTGGTGATGAGGTTAAATGCCACAGCATGCCAGTTGAAACAGTGAACGATCGCTATTGTGTAAGCTTAGGGTGTAATGGTATTATACACACATATTGTAGGAGCACAGAAACAGTGTTCAAATTCTGCTTTTACAAACTTATTTTGGTTGTGCTTACCTTGCAAAGTAATGTTATAAGTGTCAAAGGAATGTTTTAATGTAAATATTAATGATAATATTGTAGCGTGTCCAAGTTAATAGTTATTTCAGTTATCAGATGTGCACAGTTTAGTACATTTGTAAAGTTATTTAGGTAATGTTGTTGGCGGGAGTTAGGGAGAGACCGCCCCTTCCAGGTGTGTGTGTGTGCGTTTTCCGGCGTGTGTGTAGGGAGTACGAGACGGTAGGAGTTGTGTTCGAGTGTGGGGAAAAGTCATAATGAGTGTTATACTATTGATTGGCTCTGTAAGGCGTGGCTGTGGCCGTCAATACCATAAAATAAAGAGAACGTTTTCAACATTGAAGGCTCGTAATCTGTGATCTTGAATAGCGGTGAACGCTATATGAACAGGCTCGTGCTTGGCCCACTGGTATTGTTTGTTTATTTATTTAGAAAATTAACTAGCAACGCTGTGCTGTCATATACAGATGGAGCATCTTATTTCAGACAGTTTGAAACGCGAGGGTCGTGATTGGTCCGTGATTGGTCCGTGATCGGCCCGTGATCGGTTCGTGATGAAGAGCTGGCCCCCAGTCTGACTTGATACCGCCCCCGTGATAAATACATTTAATTATTGTGAAGCCAGCTGCAATGGATCATTGATCCACCAGGGGGTGCAGTGGGGTTCCACACTGGAGCTCATGTGAAATCAACTTTGATACAGTAAGCTGGTTGTACAGTATGTCTGGTACTAATGTATAGCGGATCTTTGTTAAGATCCATATGTCACGGATAGGATCATAGTCTGTGCTAAATAAGACATGTAATCATTTACAAAACATCACCATGTTGTTATTTAACAAAATAATGTTGTTTAGTCGAAAAAAACGAACGAGAGGAAATGCAGCCGGCTCTCCCGATTTGTAATCCTAATTTAATCATCATCTTCACCACGATCATTTATGTTTATGTTCGCCGAATTGACATGAAATCACTGACAAATATGAATATTCTGTATTCAACTTCATTCAAACGATCAGGATCCCTGGGTGTTATTTTTCCCCACAATGACCAAGTCGCTGCAAATTATCCCGTTTATTACATGGCCACATTCTCAACAAAGTAACGACATGACTCCCAATCTTAATTGAAATGCTTTTATGGATTTAGAAAATGTTTTTATTGATTTAAAAAATAGTTGTATTGATTTAAATTGACATGCATGCGCTAAGAGAAATAGTCACTAGACACTTGACACAGTGGCTTTAGGCAAAGCAGAAAAAGAACACTCAAACCGAGAGATGAGTTATTGTTACAACGTGACTTCACTATTATTTAACAACTGTTTTTATTGGGTTCTTTTATTTGGGGTTAAGTATAGGTGAATTGCACTAATGTGGGAAGATCGTGATGTCTCCTCCGATCTGCTTTATGATATTCTTTCTCCCGCTGTGTCGATTGGGGGACCGCCGTGCTCTGTCTTCAATGTTCGACATCGCGTGAAACAGAGGATTTCGACATTCTGTATTCATTGCTTACTTCCTTAAACCTTTTCTCCTCCTTATCTCTTTCATGACTTTTTATTTAATGCTTTATAACAGCTGTAATAGTTCGTTTAGAAATCCTAGAAACACTTTTACGGCAGCTCTCATTTACGGTAACTCCTTCTGAAGTCATAGCTACCCACGTATAATATATAAACAAAGTCTTGGCTTTCAGAATATGAAACTTTTATTTCCAAAATCACACAATAAATACATTTGTGAAGCTTGTAAAGGGAAGATGACAGGCACCTCTCACTCGCAATCTGCTCCTCCGCAGCGCCGCCCCCTCCCTCCGGCTGAAATTATGAATGTACAGTAAGGCATATAGTAATCATAGATAACACGGCAGGGTCCGTTACAGTTTGTTTTCATCTGATTTCAAATAAACAAAGTCTTGGCTTTCAGAATATTAAACTTGTTTCGGCAAATTTAGATGATAAATACAACTATGAAGCTTGTAACGGCATAATTACTTAAGCGGACAACGGAGTAATTTAACATTACAGCAGGCATAACAACAGCCGGTGTTTATTTTATTATTATATATAGTCGTTATTCATTTGTTTTAAAGCTCAATAAGGAAGATTTAAACTTTCACACACGTTGACCGGCGAAAAACTCTGCCCGGTTCCCTCGGCCCCCACCACGTTGAATAAACAGAAGGCTGCTTTTGTGGAGGAAGTTACAGCGCTACGTACAGGCTCGGCCTATGCAGCTTTTTCCAGCGGTATCCATAAATCTCTTAATTTTGACCTCAAAGTGCACCAGATTGATGCATTTAACTTCAATATAAAGAAAAACATCTTCTGTTGTAACAACAATAACATTATAAATAGTAACATAGCTGAACATGGTATTGCACATTTAGCTTTCAGTGTTACTGACCTGAGTTGTTTTTATTACATGAATTAAGGTGACTGAGGCTTTTTAACATAGACTTTTCAGTGTCCCACATACCCACATACCGTTCACCATCCCCCACCCCCCTACTGTATGTTGATTTTTGACTTTGTTTGCCGACATGTAAATATGAATACCTGTTGTACCTTTCCGGGGCTAAGCCCATAGGACGATGCTCTGATGTCATCACCCTCGCACATTTGTCATATGTTTACAAAAAATGATGTTAACACTTTCTCGTTCTTAATATATCCTATATTTAGGGTCGATATGTCTTGAATTTACTTTAAAATAGCAGATCACTGTGACCGGATATAGTTTTTTCGGCTTAGTGAACGTGTGTCTCTCCCTCCGCGGCTCCTCCGTGCAGAGAGTTTGCAGCGGTGTGTGTCAGCAACGTGCAGTCAGGGGAGGCACGGATTGGCCGTCGGGAGAGTCGGGACTTATCCCTGGCCAGCTGTGAGTTCTGGAGAATCACAGAATGGCCGGACGCCAACGGCCCGGTTCGCTTACGGCCGACAACACCCCCCCCCCTTTGACAATTCACGAGCGTCTTACTCTCCCCCCCCCCCCCCCCCCCCCCCCCCCCCCCCCGTCGCACCTACTAACAGAGCCCCCCCACATATCAAATCCCAATTGAACCCCTGGCCTCTGGAGCAGAAATGAAAGAGTTTTAAAAATGTTTACGTTTTGGTACGTTTTTAGGGAAATGTTGTAATATTGCAACGTTGGCCTTAGGTGGGAGCAGAATTTCTGTATTTCTACTCACATTGTCTGAATAAATATATTGAACAACTAAGGGTTAATTTGCAGGATTGATTGCATACTTAGCCCTATATCAGTATATAGCATGAATAATAATCACACATCACTCATATTTGTTATGAATAATCATTTATCATTTATTAAATAGTAAGTCGCTTTGGATAAAAGCATCAGCTAAATGCAATTTATGAAAGCCTCACTCAGGATTTTTTTACCAAGTGTTTTTATTGCTCTTGGGGCATTAAAAACAAGATTTTAACTTTAGTTTTTTATATAATATCTGCATTTTCTCTTGTGAAAAACTAAGTCTTAGTTTGGCCATAGTTATTTAATATATAAAGACTATATATTATTGAATTACAAGATTAGATATACTTCATTTGATCTAAAATATTGATGTGTTCAAATGGTCTTCTAAACAAAACTGAAAGTCAATGAAAAGCTGTCTTCCTGTTTTTGTGAAGGAAGCGCCATCTCCTGGTTAAATCCTGAAATTGAAAATCTGGCAACGCCCTCTTGGAAAATAGTGGGAGGGCTTAACATTCCCAGATACTGGTCTTTGGCAGGTTTTAGGCAGGTAACTGGCAGGTAGTAGGCAGGAAGCAGTAAGCTGGAGTCTGAAATAAGATGCTCCATCTGTAGATCCTGCGAAGTCATCTGCAACTTCAGTCATAATTTAAGGATTTAAAAACACAGATTTTAATTTGTCTCTGCCACCATAAATCCCCTCAAACCATTTTAGAATATGAGGGTGAAATACAAAAAAAATTGGTATTGTAACAGAATAAAATGTAATTTGTTACAGGTTTTTTTAGGTTTGGGATTACACATTTGAGGATGAATATAACTAGGTATTTACCTAACCTATGCAAGTAGTATGGTTGCCTAAACATAACACATGTATGGATATTTCACATGAAAAGCTTTTAAAATGAAGGTACAACGTTTTTACAGGAAGTAGTACATTTGCCATTAAATCAAAATGTGTTTGCAAGCCAAAGCGTGTTTGAAGAAGAGGAAAAATAACATCACCCTAGCAGCCTGAGCATCTTGAGATTCCAGGTTTGTGGCTACGCTGGTTTCATGTCACTCCGATGTGTTTGTACCTGCTGATCTGAAAGGTTTTGTCAATCAGCACCATCTAGTGGAGAGCTAGTAGAACTTCATCACCTCCATCACCTCTCACCTTGACTGGTTCTTCTTCCCGTTGGACCTGTTCTCACGTCACTCTGATGTGTTTGTATACTCTAAAGTTATGAGGGAGTGACGGCGTCCTCAGATCAGATGCAGACAGACACAGGACTGAAGAGGAAGAGATGAGCAGAGTTTCCTCCACACACGCAGCTAAATTGACCAGAAGGGAATTCAGCAGGTGAGAATATGATTTAGATACTTTTTTAGTTTGTAAGTTTGTTAGGTCCATTATTATACATTTGGGGATAGATACAACCAATAAATTACTTGACCTAATTACACTTAATCTGTAAATGTTTGATCATCAGGGTCACTCTGATCACATTGTGCTGTATCACTGTTTAACTGGTCAGAATAAATGTGTCTTGATGCTGATTCTATAAATATATTCCAAAGTATCGTGGAGAATTTGCCTCTGAATTAAAGACAAATGTTTTTAGAAAGACTTCCTTGTAATGGCGACAGTTCTGATTGTAATCTGAGTTCATATCTTCAGTGAAAAATGCAGGGAGTTTCTGATGCGGTCTAAAAACTCAGATCAACATGACTGACATGTTTGTTTGTTTTTTAATGTTTTAAAATTGAAACATAGTAGACGTGATATAATACCTGATATAAATGTAATATAATGTGTCCGATCAGGCACACATGCACGTGATCCACGCTGCTTCATCATGTGTTAGTGCTGAGCTTTATTTCATTAGAGGGTCCGTTAGCACCACCTAGTGGACAGCTGGTAGAACTACATCACCTCTCACTGACTGGGTTTCTGACTGACGAGGAAGAGTTTCCTCCTCATATGAAGCTGTCTCAATTGACCTGAAGGGAATTCAGCAGGTGATAATAAGATAGAGATGCTTTTTTATTTGAGATTATACATTTGTGGATAATTCCAACCAAGAAGTAACCTAACCTGACAAAGTATTTTTGTTTCTTAAAACTCAGTTCATCAGGTGAGAATCCTACCAGATGAATCTGTAGATGTTTGATCATCAGGATCACTTTGATTAAATTGTTCTGTATCACCATTTAAATGGACAGGACTAATGTTTCCTGATGCTGATTCTATAAATCTATTCTGAAGTATTTTGGAGAACGTCTCTCGGAGTTAAAGAATGATTTTAGAAAGACTTCCTTGTAATGGTGCCAGCAGCTTTTGGCAGCAGTTTGATTTTAATCTGAGATATCATCAGCAGTGAAAAATGCAGGCAGTGACTGATCCGGTCCAACAGCTCCGATCAACGTGACTGGAGGCTGTGGCTCAGTGAATAGTGTGATGGACTTCAAATTAGGGGATAGCAAGTTCGAGTCCCACTGCAGTCAGCATGTCGTTGTGTCCCTGGGCAGACACTTCACCCCAAATTGCTCCTGTGGGGATTGGCCACAGTACTAATAATAGTAACAAAGCGACTTACATACATAACTAGTAATAGTAATGTATGTAAGTCGCTTTGGATAAAAGCGTCTAACAAATGACATGTAATGTAACGTGACTGACATGTTTTATAAAAGAAAAAGTTCAACATTGAAGAGTAAACATAGCAGAAGTGATATAACACCTTTGTGGTCTCTCCACATTCACTGCGTGTTTAGGGTCTTCATGCCTTTACTGATACTGCAGTCAGAGACGCTCCAGTGGAGTCTCATGTTAGCTGGACTTTGTATTTGAAACTGTATGATGGAGCATTGAGTTTTCTGATGGGATGTTTGTGATAGCATGAGATATGTTAGTGGAGGGGTCCGTCTTCTGTTCTCAGCGTCTGAACTGCAGCATCGTAACTTAAAATGACAGCAGCACTGATCCAGGTTTTCTGTACCTGTCCAAGTCTGTTTGCTGTCCTTGTCAGAAATAACAGATCGACCAATTAGAATCCAACATTTAGCTTGGCTATGTAACAAAGAGAATGATTTCCTCTCACGCAGTATGTACTTGATACCTGTTTGTTGTCTGAAGTCTCTGCGCTGTGTTCAAGTACAACTATTTTGGCCAAAATGCTGGAAATGCGGGGTTCTGTCAAATGTACATTTGATGTTGGTTTCGTGGGAAATGGATCCCACACTGATCTAGACTTCATTAGAGGGTCCGTTAGCTCCACCTAGTGCACAGCTAGTAGAACTACATCACCTCTCACACTGACTGGGTTTCCGACTGATGAGGAAGAAATGAGCAGAGTTTCCTCCTCACATGAAGGTGTCTGAGTTTACCTGAAGGGAATTCAGCAGGTGAAGATATAATTGAAATGCCTTTTTTATTTGAGATACATATTACCAAGTTGTAACCTAACATGACAACGTAGCTTTGTTTCCTAAAGATCAGTTCATTGATGAGAATCCTACCAGAGGAATCTCTAAATGTTTGATCATCAGGATCACTTTGATTCAATTGTTCTGTATCACTGTTTAACAGTAAAAATGTTTATTGATGCTGATTCTATATATCTATTCGTTTAAGTATTGTGTAGAAATCCCCTTAAGGTTAAAGAAGAATGTTGTAAAAAAAGACTTCCTTGCAATGGTGACAGTTTTTGGCAGCAGTTTGATTGTAATCTGAGTTCTTATCATCTGTGAAAAATGAAGGGAGTGTCAAAACCAGTCAATCAGCTCCGTTTAACATGACTGAGGCGCTTCAATCTTTTTTGTATCTTTTAAAAGTTAACATACCAGGTATGTTATAAAACCTTCTTTGTGTGTCTTCATATTCAGAGACCAATCAACCAACAGTCCAGTACATCAAGAAGAAGACGAATGAAGATCTGTCTCCAGAGAGAAGCATCAACCTGTTCCACTGTCTGAATGAACTGAATGATCGTTCTCTAGTGGAGCAGATCCAACAGTCCCTGAGTTCAGGAAGTCTCTCCACAGATAGTCTCTCTCCTGCTCAGTGGTCAGCTCTGGTCTTCATCTTACTGTCATCAGGAGAAGATCTGGATATGTTTGACCTGAAGAAATATTCTGCTTCAGAGGAGGGTCTTCTGGGGCTGCTGCCAGAGGTCAAAGCCTCCAACAAAGCTGTGTAAGTGGAATGGATGGAGGAATGGATTACGAACATTATCCAACTTGTTTATATGTCATAGATGAGAAATAATATATATATTTTGTATTTATTTTTAAACATCCTTCAGGCTGAGTAGCTGTAACCTGTCAGAGAAAAGCTGTGAAGCTCTGTCCTCAGTCCTCAGCTCCCAGTCCTCTAGTCTCAGAGATCTGGACCTGAGTAACAACGACCTGCAGGATTCAGGAGTGAAGAACCTGTGTGCTGGACTGAAGAGTCCACACTGTGAACTGGAAACTATTAGGTAGGTGTAAAATAGTTTAAAGTAAGGGTCCTCTGAGCTCTCTTTTTCATGTATTACTTGTTTTTTGGTCTGATGAAAATCCTCTTTCAGGCTGAGCGGCTGTAAGCTGTCAGAGAAAAGCTGTGAAGCTCTGTCCAAAGTCCTCAGCTCCAAGCCCTGTAGTCTGAGAGAGCTGGACCTGAGTAACAACGACCTGAAGGATTCAGGAGTGAAGAAGTTGTGTGATGGACTGAAGAGTCCACACTGTGAACTGAAAACTATTAGGTAGGTGTAAAATAGTTTAAAGTGGACCTATCATGCTATATTTGAATAATATAGTGTAGGACCATACCTATATAAGGCATATTTATACTTTTTTTTTTTCAAAATACCAAACAGATCATGCATTTTAGCCATGCCTCATTTCGCTCAATTTGAGCAATGTTAGCTCTGTTTTTGCAAGGGCTGATTCTGTGAGAACAGCACCATTTACAGGCCTGGCATATGTACTACAGCGTCTCCAGCGCTTTCGAACGGCAATGGCCGTGGCTGTCTCCTCCTGATTGGTGGAGTTGGCCCAATAGCCGTAGCGCCACCGTCCTGACGTCAGGACAGTGTTCAAATCTGGATCAGTTTTTATCAGATCCGTTGCAGCCCCTTTTTTAGAGATTTGGGTATGGAGGAAAATAGAGAGGGTTGTGTTTTCTGACACTTGGTGAGTTCCCTGGAACACCGGGGACACATATTCATGTATAAAAGACGTACAAAAGTGCATTTTGCATGATAGGTCCCCTTTAAAGTAAGGGTCCTCTGAGCTCTCTTTTTCATGTATTACTTATTTTTTGGTCTGATGAAAATCCTCTTTCAGGCTGAGCGGCTGTAAGCTGTCAGAGAAAAGCTGTGAAGCTCTGTCCAAAGTCCTCAGTTCCAAGCCCTGTAGTCTGAGAGAGCTGGACCTGAGTAACAACGACCTGAAGGATTCAGGAGTGAAGAACCTGTGTGCTGGACTGAAGAGTCCACACTGTGAACTGGAAACTATTAGGTAGGTGTAAAATAGTTTAACCTGTTAAGCCCTGAGCCTGTTTTTCAGGTCTCAGGCTCGAAAATGACATTCCCAGAACAAATGACCATATCTTCCCTTCTAAAAGGGTTAAATTAATAACGTTTTTTCTCAAAGTAATGATAAACCTGTGAGTTGGATGTATAAAAGTCAGAATCAATATAGATGTTTTTTATTTTAAAGAAAATTCAGATTTTACATAGTAAAAAACTGTAAATTATAGTGTCCGTCCAAAAATTATTTTTTACTTATAGTAAAAACTACCCTTGGATGATGGTAAGGTAGACTAAAAGCTTTAGGAATCCAAAGTACAACATATAATAAGTACCCTGTATCAAGATTGATGCAAAACAAGTGACATTTGACCTTTTTAGACAGGTTTAGCAAAATAAACTCCACCTCTGGGGTGATTTGGGTGGAAATGGGGGTTTTACTGTTTCTCTGGAACCCATTGGTCGATTTTGGTGATTGACATCTCTTTCTGACCATTATAGCCAATAGAATCGAAGGGGAATCTCCCCACTCACACACATGGTACAAAAAAAAGGTGGGGGCTTCGCGCATGCAGTTTTGCATCAGAGCGAACCTATCTCTAGCTCTGACATCTGGAAACGGAAAAGCAGTTTTATTGCTTATGGATTATCAGAAATCATTTCAAAGGGACACAGACACATTAGATTAACCTATGGATTAACTTCAGCAGCGTTTTTATGGTTTTAATGCCATTGAAGAGCACTTTTGACCAGACTATGACACAGGTAAACCATGTTAGCGTTTTTAGCTACCTCGCGCCATATGTTTTGATGTCTGTTTTTGTTTATAAAGTCGCTCATGGAGTGATAATGAGGGTACCCATCGATTCTGTGTCATCTCACGATGTGAAACGATGTGTTGGATGTGCAGAAAAGCTAAATAATAAGGTTTTGTGAGTGAGTTTCGGTGCAGTAATCTGTTAGCATTTTTCGCTCTTTCAGGCTGAGCGTCTGTAAGCTGTCAGAGAGAAGCTGTGAAGCTCTGTCCTCAGTCCTCAGCTCCCAGTCCTCTAGACTGAGAGATCTGGACCTGAGTAACAACGACCTGCAGGATTCAGGAGTGAAGAACCTGTGTGCTGGACTGGGGAGTCCACACTGTAAACTGGAAACTCTCAGGTCAGTATTCTGCAATTTATTTTGAGTTTACCCCTTACGATTGCATTGGATTAATATATTTAATTATTCAAATGACTTATTAAAGAGCCTCTTTGGACTAAGGGGCACCAATATTCAAGGGTTTTTGTGTTTTCACTACTCTAGACTTTCAGGTTAGATGAGAAGATTATTCCTTTTTTCACAGTAATTATTAATGCTGTTCTTAACTATTTATTTAAATGATGCAGCCCCAATGGGACGATATAAAGTTTTCACACGATATATTCCATATCACTCTGAAAAGCATATTGAAATAGGGTGTGTGTGTGTGTGTGTGTGTGTGTGTGTGTGTGTGTGTGTGTGTGTGTGTGTGTGTGTGTGTGTGTGTGTGTGTGTGTGTGTGTGTGTGTGTGTGTGTGTGTGTGTGTGTGTGTGTGTGTGTGTGTGTGTGTGTGTGTGTGTGTGTGTGTAGGCTCTCAGGTTGTCTGGTCACAAACAAAGGCTGTGCTTCTCTGACTTCGGCTCTGGTCTCCAACTCCTCCCATCTGAGAGAGCTGGACCTGAGCTACAACCATCCAGGAGACTCAGGAGAGAAGATGCTGTCTGTTCTACAGAAAGATCCAGACTGGACACTGCACACTCTCAAGTATGGACCGACAGACTGCATGAAGAACTTCTTGTTTCTCTTAATTCTGTCCAGAGAAGCTACAGAGCCTGAGTTAGGAAACGAACTGATGATACTGAAATATTTTAGAAACATCAACAACTTAATTCTCATTTACACAACAAACGCAATGAGAGTGTAGGGATGTTTATCTCTGTGTAGGTCCTGACTGTTCCTGTTGAACCCCATCCCCCCGCCCACGGGCAGAAAAACGCATCATCTGCAGGAAACAGCGTCTGAGGGCATCTTAATATTTAATAAACTATGAATGTTTTATATATCCATGTAACGGGAAGAAACTCAGCTAACTGATCCTTTTTTTTTTTTTTTTGCAAATAAACCTACAAAGCTAACGCTCAGCCTCTGAATTAGCCACGAGCGAAAAAATGCTAACAGCGGTTGCACAGAAAATCAATCATAACACCCTTATTACTTATCGTAGCTGCACATCCAACCCATCACAACACTTGGCGCTAGGTAGCTAAACGGCAATATGGCTTACCTTTGTCGTTGTCAGATCAAAAGTTGTCTTCAATGGCATTAAAACGTTAAAACGCTGCTGAAGGTGAATCCATAGGTTAATCTAATGTGTCTGTGTCACTTTGAAATTATTTCTGATAATCCATAAGCAATAAACCTAGTTTTCCGTTTTCAGATGTCAGAGCGTGAGATAGGTTCGCTCTGGGCAAAACTGCATGCGCGAAGCCCCCACGCCCATTTCCACCCAAATCACCCCAGAGGTGGAGTTTTATTTGCTAAACCTCTCTAAAAAGGTCAAATGTCACTTGTTTTGCATCAATCTTGATACAGGGTACTTATTATATGTTGTACTTTGGATTCCTAAAGCTTTTAGTCTACTAACCCATCATCCAACGGTAGTTTTCACTATAAGTAAAAAAGAATTTTTGGACGGATGTTCAATCTGAATTTTCTTTAAAATAAAAAACATCTATATTGATTCTGACTTTTCTACATCCAACTCACAGGTTTATCATTACTTTGAGAAAAAAGATTATTAATTTTCCCCTTTTAGAAGGGAAGATATGGTCATTTGTTCTGGGAATGTCATTTTCGAGCCTGAGACCTGAAAAACAGGGATGGGGTTCAACAGGTTAAACCTCAACAGTTACTAAATATGTTGATATTTTAATTTAAGCGCAGACACGAATGGCTTCCAGAAGATTCATCCGTAGTGATCCTTTGACCTTCATTCTAGCATCACCAGAAGGTTTAAACCTGTGTAGTTTAGGGACAAATCTCAACAACTTCTGCTAAATTGTGTTAAAATGTGTAACACACATGAGAACACCTGTTCATAAACATAAGATACAATCATGCAGATTCAAACTAGAAACCATCTCGCTGGATCCCTCAATTAGAACGTAACAATGGGGGCCAATGGCCCTTTCGACCTCCTTGCTCCGATTCAACCCATCTTCAAATTAATTTAGACTTTTCAATAATAACATTAAACATCTTTTCACCTTTTAGCGTATTGTAATCTCTGATAACTTAAAAATTATGCCTTAATATGACATTTGAAATGTTGACAGTCCTTTAACTGATTTGTGAAATGTCCTTGATCATTCAGACTGTTTCTTCTTCCAGGTTTGACCATTGTGGAGAGGACAGGTTAAAACCTGACCTGAGGAAATGTAAGTGTGGATTTAGGTTGATTATGATGACAAAACATTCAGTTGAGATATGTATTCATTATTACTGACAAGATTATATATATTATCACATTTATACAAATAAAGGAAAAAGCCTTCAGATAAACTGCTGCTGTGTTTTTCTCTGAACAGCTGATGTGTAGAGAAGCTCTGACTGGTCGCTGTTACTGGGAGGTCGAGTGGAGAGGAATTGTTCTTATATCAGTGACTTACAGAGGCATCAGCAGCAGAGGAGAGAGTGAAGACTGTACGTTTGGAGGGAATGATCAGTCCTGGAGTCTGAGATGCTCTGATAAAGGTTACTCTGTCAGGCACAATAAGACAATAACATACATCTCCTCCTCCTCCTCCTCCTCCCCCTCCTCCCCCTCCTCCTCCTCTTCTCCCTCCTCCTCCTCATCCTCCTCCTCCACCCCCTCCTCTGGTAGAGTAGCAGTGTATCTGGATCATCCTGCTGGCTCTCTCTCCTTCTACAGAGTCTCCTCTGACACACTGATCCACATCCACACCTTCAGAACCACATTCACTGAACCTCTGTATGCTGGGTTTGGGTTCTGGTCACATGACTCCTCAGTGTCTCTGTGTTCTCTGTACGAGGAGACCACTTCCAGTCCTGTTGTAATGTCCCTGGTCTCGGGGGGCATGGACATTACATGAGTGTAGCAAGAGATATCTTCTAGTCGTGTGGTTCAAATGTTGGTGGTGAGGCGGCTACACTTTGGTTGTGCCTTTACGTGGAGGAGCAGCATTTAGTTATAATGCTCCGTATATCTGCAAAAATTGCCTTGTTGATATGTGCTGTATAGATAAACTTTCTTTTACTGGCAGAAATGTTTCTTTTCTTTGTAAAATGGTGAAATGACCTCCTCGGGGCTGAACTTGTTGTGTACAAACTGCTGTGACATATATGCAGTTTAATAAAGCTTTCTTTAGAGCAGCATAATAGCTCCTAATAATCTCTGTAATAATCGTTATTAAATTCAATAAAGATTTGAAGACAAAATAATCTGTCAATGATCTCATGACTAAAGATATTTCTTTTGCATCCAACATTTTTTCTAAAGTGTGTATTGTTAGGGAATAATTTGCTTAGGTATTCAACCTTCGACACAGTTCATAATTTTCTCCTCTCACTGTCTCTTTCCCATGGCATAGGTCTACGGCCTGGGGTATTGCTGCTATCTCTCTTAAGGGGGAGCAGCTTGGGCGCATTGTTGTTGCCAGTCTATGACAGAGCACAAGCTGCCATGAGGTAGTTTACTGTTCAGGGACGTAGGTTCCCTGGCACACATTCTTTTCTATGGACGAGAGCTCTAGTAAGATTCAGGGTCCATTATTGTTTAGTCTCACTGATGAAGAATGTTGATTATTACACTCCGAACTAGTTAAAACCTCGAGCTACAGAAAGAGTTCTTCAGAATTGGTGTGTCAACTCGTGACACACCACCTCTCTTGTCAATTCTCTGGCTGTAACTCGTAATAAACCACCAGTGTTTGCCATCAAAGCTCCAGCTCTCCGCGTGCCTCTCTGAGTCCTGTTTCCAATTGCTTCAGAAGTTTCCCCCACAAATTGGCGTTGTCGGCAGAATACCAACAAATCTTCAGAACTGGTAAGTGTAATTTCAAATCCACATTTGGACATTGCCTTACCAGAATCTGTGATTGACGGTATCCTAAAATTACCTGTGAAACTGAGCGGTTGTGTTTCGTTTTTGGTTAGATGAACATTTGGGAATAGTAAACCCAGGAAATCAGTGTCTGGGGACTCTGTCCTGGCTGATTTTCTCTGTGTGTGCTGCTCGGGACGTATGTGCCATACAAACATGCACAGCTCACCTTAAAGAAAGGCATCAGTAAAGTGGAACTTCTGTGTGAAAGCAATGTAAAGATTTGTTGTGAACAAATCGCCAAATTTTGGGGGTTTCAGCGGCCAACACTAGCAGTTAGAAGAAGCAGCCAGAGATATTACCACTATCGCCTCTGTAAACACGGCTCCAGCTGCAGCGCGGGTTGTGTGTGTAAATACCTCCCCACATCTGTGTGGCTGGTGAAGTGCACTGAGAGGGAGAAAGTCACAGCCTTTGTCTATAGCTTTAACTCACACCACCGCCGTCTCTATTAAAAACGAGATGGTCTAAAAGCACTCTTGTTGTTTGTGACCGTCTTCTACGTGCTGGTAAGACGGGGCAGCGCGAGGTGCGTGCATTACCTGATGCGCCACAGTTCTCTACATTGCTGGAGGAACTGGTGCCGGTCCGGGGTGCAGACATTAAATTATAGGCTAATTGATCACGGGTGGGCAGTGGCATGCGAGTGTAGAACAAGACTGTGTTTCATCGTTGTGATGAACTCGATAGCGAGTGTATAGGCTGTTCCGTAGTGACTACAGTTAACTGTGCTGTTGTTGGAGAGAAACCCACTCTTTGGGTTGTTTTAATGCACTGATATCATGTGTGGCTCTGAGACGTGTACAGCCTTGCAGCTGCCTCTTTATGATAACAGAAGGCAGAGCATTTCAGGTTGTTGTTCTATTCTGAGGACACAGGCACATATTTGTTGTCTCCTATATTATCTCACATTGCTGGGAGTCCAGAAGTCGCAGATGACCCATCCAGTTGTCCCATCTTCCCGACACCTCGTTTTACGGCTTTGCTTTCCGTGTTTTGGACAATATAAGCCTGATGTTTTTTGCTGCTCCTTGTGTCATGTGTCCCATGTGTGGGAGTTAAACCATATCCTTTATATGTGATTTAACTCTGCTCCTTCTTGCAAGAATAAATTAGTACCTGATCATTGATTCTCAACCTGGTGTCGAGTGATATTTTTCGAACAGCGCTCCTGATCGGGGGGGCATAGCGCCACTAGAATAGAGTAGTGGTTGTCGCAAGAGGATAATCTAGTTATCGCTCTTGGACGGTCATCAGGCATCGATCTAAGGACTTGTATACAAGGGAAGCGCGAGTCAAGGCGCCCCACTGGAGATAATTCCCTACCCCCTCTGAAACCTCTTCATTCGGACTAAATTGAGCTGGATGAACTTTGCTGACGCACTGGTGTTTATTACGAGTTCATGTTTGTTTGTCTGATTGTTTGTATCGGGGGTCTATATTGGTTTGTCTAACCGCCGTCTTGTGTATGTTTTGTAACAACTAATAATGAATCAGTCCATAGCCAGGGTAAAATAAACTAAGCTTTAGTTAACTCACCAAAAGTAAATGACTTGAGAAAGATAAATAATATAAAGTGTTTTGCAAAATTCTGGTAGTATAGATGTGCTGCAAAATGAAAATAAATAGCAAAAGAGTGTTTGATGTCCTGCATCTGAGTGTGCAGAGGAACATGTAAACAAGAAGCACACTGTTCAGGGTGTGCGCTGTAGGTGTATGAAGAAAATAACATTATATTGCTTTAGATAGATAGATAGTACTTTATTGATCCCAAATTGGGAAATTGTTGTTGTTACAGCAGCATAAAAGGCATTTTACAATAAAACAAAACTACAAAATATACAAGAATAGAAAGAAAAATAAAATAAAATAAAATATAAAATATACATGTTAAAATAGAAAATATACATGCAGATATTATATATACAAATATATATATATATTCAAAATATATGACATTATGTAATATGGAGTATAAATATTGAACAGATTATATGAGTAAAATGTACAACGTACATAAATAAAGAATACATTTTAAAATAATTGTATTGCTGTTATGTTAAGATAATGTTTGTGACCTTGTATAAACCCTATGCCCCGTCCTGCACCCCGAGACCCTCAGAGGCATCACTGCTGGTCGTAAAGACCTGCCTGAGGAGGTCAGGGTGGCAAAATCTGTCTGCTGTTTTAGGTCAATGTTGTATTATTTGTTTCATTTATTCTTAATCTGTATTATATGGTAATAATAAAATAAAATAAACTTTATGTATTGAACACTTTCCGAAACAAAGCTGATAAGACAGAACTAGACTCAGACATAATACGAATTATTGTAGAAACATTTTGCGCTGTTGCTGCAAAATGGAAACTTTGTTGATTATCTGTTCCAACTGGCCACTGGATTCAGATAATTAATATAAGTTGAAGTTTAATTACAGTTTTAAATATAGTTTAACATTCTTTATTAAACTGCTTCAAATTATTTCTCCTATCAACCAATTTGGTCTCCATAGACATTACTAAAATGCAATTTGTTGTTAAACTACTGACTAGTTCTCTGAAACCGAGCTTATGAACAAAATAGTTTGGGTCGCTGGTTAAGCCAGGATCAATATATTTGTTGAAGTTTTTATTGTGTGCATAATAAATGTGTTAAATGAATTGAGCAATTATTTAAAAAGTATAATGTTGCAATCTCTTTCAAATAAGTAATTACAGTCAAAAGAAATATATGTTGTTTTCTAAGGGCCTCTCCTTCACAGCCCTACACTTTAAATCATGAGACTTTCAAATCACAACAAAATCACAAGATCGCGGCCACTCTAGTCAATAGGTGCGTTCACACCGGAGTACTTTGGTGTACTTTTCCCACAATAGTTCATCAGAACTACGATATATTTGCGTTCACACCAAAAAGCCCCAGGAACTAAAGTAGCTCAACTTAGTTCGCGAGACTCGCTTTTCAGTCCCTGCTACAGAGCAGGGTCTGTCGTGGGAGAAAGTAGTTCCTACGTCTGATTGGCTGTGCGGAATGCAAACCACGCCCGTTTGACTCAGAATTTTTTTGTTGTAAGCGGCCATTGTATTTCCTCGCTTCGCAGCACACACGAAGAGATTCCTTTTGTGAAAGCAGTTATTATAGCAACACTAAATAAATCAATTGGAGCGGTGGAGTGATGAGGATGAGGATGTGTCTGCGCTTCTGGCGATTGACTCGGAGGACGCGAAGCGCCACATTCAGAAGCTTCTACTGAAGTTTCTGTGGCTCTGCAAAGTTAGCAGACCTGGCAAAGTCATGTCGGGACGACTACCAAGGTAAAATAAAATACATGCACTGCACTGTTTTAATCTGCACAATACTGGTCTTAGATGTACTTTTATTTGCTCAGTAGATCGAGCTAGCCATGGTAGAACTTGCTAACGTTAGGTCCAAGCTGGCTAATAACATCTAGCTAGCTAGCTATTCTCATCCATGCCCGCTATGAACACGTTTTGACTTGTGAATAAGTGTGCAATGTTCTGTAATTTGCTTCACTAACTCATGGCACTAATCGTGTGTTTCAGGCGAGGTGTTTCTCTCAGGATTAGAAACTAGTTTTAAAACGTTAATATAACGTTAGCAATTAGCATGCTAGCTGGACCTCTGTGGCTACACTGAGGTAAACAATAGATTGTAGTTGCTCTAATTTCAAGTAATTTGCAACATTCATTCTACATGTTAATGGTAAAAGCTTAAACAGTTGATTACCTGCATGCCACAAAGACTGATGTTCTAATATTTTTGCACATTTAAGTAGAAATGTAATTGAAATTCTATTTACTGCCTAAACATTGTTCCTTGTATTATCCTAAATAGTTTGACCTTGTTTCCTCAGAAGGCTTCTCAGACTACATGGAGGATCCCTCAGAGAAACACAGTTTCCACGTTCAGTTCCCCCCCGCTGAGAGTAGGCAGCTCCACACCCTGTGCCCGGTCCATCCTGACCGCTGCTGCCATCCTGCAGCAAACAGGAGGGAACGGAGGTGAAAACACACTTTATACATTTAGATATGTGGAGCACAAAGAAAAGCATTGCTAAAAAACATTTAGCAGCTAAACTGTGGATAACAAGTAAACCACATTGGTTTGTTATTCAATATTCAAAAGCTTTTTGAATCATTACATGTCACTTGTTAGACGCTTTTATCCAAAGCTTACATACTCAATACTGTGGGCAATCCCCACAGGAGCAATTTGGGGTGAAGTGTCTCAGGGACACAACGACATGCTGACTGCAGTGGGGTTTGAACCTGTGCTCCCCTGATCCGAACACCAATGCACTTATCCACTGCGCCACACACCTCCATCCTTTACTCAAGTAGAAGTACAGATACTCGTGTTTGAAATACTCTGGTAAAACTTCTTAAGTAAAAGTAAAGAGGGCTTTGAAATGTACTTCAGTAAAAAGTACCCATAACTAGCAGCTGTTTTAAAGAGTACCTGACCTCCCTTTATATTAATAGAACAATAATGTCATTGTTAGCTAATGAATGTTTCCATGCTGAACAACGGCAACATGACAACGTTTTCATTGGTCCCTCTTCTTTAGAGAAGACCAGGAAGTGATGGATACACGGATCGTGTTCAAATCAATAGGCACGCAATGACTCTAAATAATAATGATCACGCCACCAAACACACATTCAAACTAAAGGAACCAGCCTGTTTGGGAAATGTGAGAAGTAGAAAGTACAGGTATTTGTGTTCAACATGTAAGAAGTAGAAAGTACAGGTATTTGGGTTCAACATGTAAGAAGTAGAAAGTACAGGTATTTGGGTTCAACATGTAAGAAGTAGAAAGTACAGGTATTTGAGTTCAACATGTAAGAAGTAGAAAGTACAGGTATTTGTGTTCAACATGTAAGAAGTAGAAAGTACAGGTATTTGAGTTCAACATGTAAGAAGTAGAAAGTACAGGTATTTGAGTTCAAAATGTAAGAAGTAGAAAGTACAAGTATTTGTGTTCAACATGTAAGAAGTAGAAAGTACAGGTATTTGGGTTCAACATGTAAGAAGTAGAAAGTACAGGTATTTGTGTTCAAAATGTAAGAAGTAGAAAGTACAGGTTTTTGTGTTCAACATGTAAGAAGTAGAAAGTACAGGTATTTGTGTTCAACATGTAAGAAGTAGAAAGTACAGGTATTTGAGTTCAAAATGTAAGAAGTAGAAAGTACAGGTATTTGTGTTCAAAATGTAAGAAGTAGAAGTAAAAAGTGATCAGAAAAATAAGTAGTGGAATGTACTTAAGTACAGTAACGAGGTATTTGTACTCCGCTACTTCCTACCTCTGACCAACGTGTATCTCTATATTCAGAGCACCCAGTATAAGACGGTGGAGCGGGTGGTGCAGACTCTGAAGAACCTGTGCTGTGCTCTGGACGAGACGGAGACCCAGGCCATCACTGAGGCCGTCAAAAGGCTGAAACACTCCGTCAACTTACCCCAGACACGCTCCCCCAAGGTGGGCTAACACTCTGCTTCACACGTTCATACAGAGCGTTGTTTACATGTTAGGAAGTGTTTGTAAGATCAACTTGTTTTGCTTTGCAGATGGGGTCCACATCGTCTGGTCAATCGTCAAATGGTACGTACACACAGTCACACTCCACCTCCACTTATTTAATTTAAATGTGATTGTTGCAGCTTATCATGTCAATGTGGTGCAAAGATGCATTACAGACAGAAATAACTTTTAAATAAAGTCACTGTCAAGTGTCTAAGGCTATTTAAAGACTATGTGGCTTATTCTATTACGGTATGAATCATTCAAAGCTTCATAGCATCATTAATGCTTACATTAAAATTGTAAAACGTTTAATTTGTATCTATTTGTCCCTATCATGTCCTGAGAGCCCTCCATCCCCCAATTGCTAGTGCCTTCACCATTTCAAATGTTAATAGTCAAATCAAAGGTGTTCCCTGTGTTCCTCCTGTTGTGTGCCTGCAGAGACAGATTTGGACAATGTTGTCTCGTTGTTGCGATTAAACTGATCTTGTATCTTGCATATTTCACCTTAGGAAAGTGGGCACGCGATGACAGCTTCCTTGACACCATCATGGCGATGGCCCGCCGTGCCATGGTCAGCAAGGAGAATGAGGACCTGCGTGCCAAGGAGATGCACGACGAGCGGCTGCTGCATTCACACAAGGCCCAGGAATCGAGGTGGAGCAACAAAATACCTTTCAGGCTGGGCTTCTGGCAGTGCTAAGCGAGCTGATTAAATCCAACAGGCCTTCAATACAAAAATTAAGAAAAACTTGTCGTTGATAAACTGTACAATGACTTGTTGGGAGGCGTGTGGTGCAGTGGTCTGGTGCGTTGGTGTTCGGATCAGGGGAGCACAGGTTCAAACCCCACTGCAGTCAGGATGTCGTTGTGTCCCTGGGCAAGACACTTCACCCCAAATTGCCTACACCTGGGACAGTTCATTTTGTATTATTGTGATTATATATATATGCCACTGTTATTAATACTGACACCTAACTTTGCACTAAGGTGTGTCTGCTGCTGAGCCTACCTATTGATATATATATATATATATATATTGCCACTGTTATTATATTGTTTTGATACTACTGACACTTATTGATCTGCTGCTGATAAATAAAAGAGAACCTACATGCACGGCACTAGCATCATGACTGTCTTTGTTTAAACCAGCAGCAGTGCAGCGGTACACAGACTAACCTGTGTGTGTGTAACGTAGTTCTTCAGATGTGTATGCTTAACATGTATGTTAACATGTATGTATACAAACGTTTTTAAAGAGCTTTCAACCTCATCCCATTGTCTTTAACACACATTTAACATAATATACTCATTAATATACAAATATACAGTATGAGTACTGTTTTGATACTGACATTTAATCTTTGCACTAAGGTGTGTCTGCACTATTGTAATTGTGTCTGTTGACTGGTAAATAAAAGAGAACCAAATGCACAGTACAAAATATCAGCTTTATTGTCAATTTACAATTTCCATGCTGTTCAGATGCCTCTCCACAACGTTGCTTCCAGGCGAATACAGAGGAGTTGAAAAGAGCCCTTGGACATTCGGAAATCTTCGATCCACTGCACATCCTCCCACCAGGCCGACGTTCTATTGTTCACCCAGAGTTCCGTAGTATTCGCATATCTGGAACACATACAAAGACACAAATTAGCCCTACATAACTCCATAAATCCTACATTAGATAGTATTAATGTGATTTAATGAACGTACCATTGCTGTTCTTTGGGCGTGATAATCATCCTCGGCTGTACAACGGCGAAACATGTCCATCGCGTGTGATTTCGTCGTCCAATCCTTTTGTTAAGGCTTCTTAACCGCCTTCGCCTCCGACTCAGCATTTCTATTGCATTTGAATGGTCGATCTGTATTTGTATTTGTGGCTGAGTTATTGGCTTAAATAACTCCGTTACGAAGCTGTATAACACGACCATCAAAACGTCAACTCCATACCGTGTCTGAGGTCGGAAGGTAAACAGAAGCATACAGCGGAAGCGGAAGTTTTTTTTCTTCTTCTCTCGGTTTTTTGGCGGATTGCAACTTTAAGGTGCATACCGCCATCTACTGTACTCGCCGTGAAGTTGTTTGCGGCCTGCCAGTAAAACCTAAGCAGAAGAAGAAGAAGTGACGTCAGCGGCTCATTTGCCTAATCCACCCCCAGGAACTCATTTTGGTGTGAACGCGATCTGCTTTAGTTCATCAGAACTAAAAGAGCTCTCATGAACTAAAGTTCTCAGGAACTACTGTGGGAAAAGTACTTGGTGTGAACGCGCCTAATGGGTGCTATTCCACCAGACGCGCCGCGTTACGGCTCAGAAGTGTCCCAGAAGCGTCTCGGCGCTGGGCTCCGCTCAAAATAGGATGCAAGTCTATTTTCGACGCAACGCAAAGCGTTGCAGAGGCGCCGGGCAGGAAGTGGAACGGTCAGAGCATCCGGCCCATCCCCAAAATAAACTAATTGCAGACCCTATCCCTCCGTAGTCTTTCAAGTAGGAGAAAGATTAGCAACAAAATTCGGGACAAAAATGTCCACTTCCAAAAACTGCTCTAAAATGACAACAGATTAATATTTTTTTAAACTTTTTGGGGTTAAATCTTTCAATCAACTTCAGTCCTGATCAAAAATACCAAATGTTAAATTATGTTCAGGATTTTAACCCTTAAACATGAATTCGCTCTCAGTCTGACAGGAGAGGACTCTCCTCCGCTTTGTTGTTGAAAAAACTCCTTATATCCGTTAGCGTAGCTCGCTAGCACCAGAAGCTAACAACAGCGATCTCCGGTACCGGTGCGCTCTCTCTCTCTTGCTCGCGCACGCACACAAAATGGCTCGTTCCACACACACACAGAGCTTTAATGAAACACAGAGACCCAGACGTAATAGTACTGTATCATATTATTTTCGAATCAATAATCTTTCAAATTATGATTATTTATTATTTTAATCTTCTTTTTTTTTTTTCAGAGTATTTAAACAATGTTTACCCAGGATTCAAGCACTTTTCCTGGCTTGTCAAGTGCTGTCTGATGCACCCTGGAAGTATCAGAGTATTTAATACACCTATTCTGACGTTTGAATCAATTTTCCTGCCTATTTAAACCAAATGTTAGACTGTCCAATTGTAAGACATTTTTTTGTATTGAACTGTCCCAGAATTGTACAAATCATGTCCAACACACGGAGAATTGCATGTGTATAGTGAATTCCATCAATAGGACACTATTCCGCCATCTGGTGGATATTTAATGAATTACATGAACAATCCCAAAACATTTAATATTTTCTATCTCAGAGAGGAAAGCTCGCCTGACCCCAATTTATTTTCCAGGTGGAAGCCCCCGGCGGTGCCTACGCGTGGCTTATTTTAGGTGCACTCTGGGGCAGAGATAAGGGTAAAATTAGGTCTGTCACTTTGGGTGACCGCACCACTAATGTAAAACTCCGCAGCGTGGACGTCCATTATTTGTACTGCCTCTAATACGAGTAAATCTATTTGTAAAAACTTTATTTTTATTTTTCTCTGTGTCTCTGCTGACCTACTGCATGGTGGTCGTCAACAAATGAAAAACACAATCTGGTGAAACGATTTTATTTAAAAACTGAAGCTGCTCAGAGAGATGAAGGTGATCTGTTTAACAGAGAAAAAACAACAACAAGGCTCTTATGGGCAGAGTTAAAAGAAAATCTGCAGTCAGCTGATGTTAGGACCCAGCGGCCTTCTGGGAAATGGAGTCCACTCAGAGCTCAGTCGTCTCCTCCGCACAGACTCAGCAGAGCCTTCTGGTAGTCTCCTTTAGTGTGCTCCTGAAACACACAACAATTATATTAATACTTTGGGACTTAAGCCTCTGCAGACCATTTACATGCACAGAAACCTTTATAACACACTGCAGGAAATGGAAATCCCAGAATAGGTCCCCTTTAAAAATGTTTTGATGTTTGATGAATAACTTTCCCCAACATACTTTTGGACAATATCACATCCAGTCTGTGTTTTGTGTCATGGCATTAAACACAGCATGCACAGTATCTTTTGATTCAATGGTTCTTGTCCATGTTTTTTGTATTAATTACATAACACAGAGACCCATACTGGAGGTGGTTGAACAACACACACACACACCACACACACACACACAACACACACACACACACACACACACACACACACACACACACACACACACACAACCACACCACAACACACACACACACACACAAACACACACACACACACACACACACACACACAACACACCCACACGTCACACACACACACACACACACCACACACACACACACACACACACACACACACACACACACACATACTCACAGCGATGGTCTGATACAGAGTTCTCTTGTGCGTCTTCTTGAACTCTGAGCGGATTTTCATCAGGTCGACTTCACAGCGAGAGACCATGATCCTCGTCACCACCTTCTCCTTCGCTCCTTTACTCTATACACGCACACACACACACACACACACAACACACACACACACACACACACACACCACACACACACACACACACACACACACACACACACACACACACACACACACACACCCACACACACACACACACACACACACACCACACACACACACACCACACACACACACAATTGGTTACTTCAGTTAGAGTGGTAGAAATACATGAAAAAAAAGACGTGCATTTAAAGCTAACACAGTGTTAGCATATTAGCACCAAAAATATACTTCAAGTATAAAAAGTGAACAAACTAATTCTGAAGAATAATATACATCATATTATTTTATAATAGTCAGTTTATAGTTTAATGTGGGTGTTACAAAAATATACATATATAATATAAAATAAAATAGCAGTATATAAAATGTAAGAAAGCCACCAACACTAACCCTAGTGTAATGTTAGTGTTGGCTGTTTATGTTTTAGCATTTGTTTTCCTTGTATGTCTCTTTTGGTTTCCTCTTATTAACGTCCTTGATTTTTGTTGTTTAATTGTACATTATTTACTCTTTAGTAAAAATAGGATGTATTTCATGAACCATTGTAGACTGCATTCAGAAATCACCTGCAACAAAATAAAGGAATATAAATAAGAGTAGAAATGATAAATTAGCAAGTACACTCTGTGCACCAAAACTACAGTATTTTCAGTTTGTAGTAAAGTAGAAGTATCAGGAAGCAGAACATTAAACATGTGTAGTTGCAGTGATCAAGGTCAAACTGATCTGTACCTTCATGGCTTCATTGAGTCTGTTGGCGAAGTACAGCTGTCTGTTCTCAAAGCACTCCACTGTGAGAGAACACATTCATATATTAAATATAATGTCATTACATCCTATGCAACAGTGTTTTATTTTGAATTTCCACGTGCCCTCACATGCACATACTTTGAATAAAATAATAATAAAACGGTGGTGTTTTTTTACCCAGAGTGAGGAAGGACTTCTCCAGGTCTCCCTTCACCTCCTTCCTGATGCTCTCCTTCATGTCGTAGGGACTGTAGCTCTTATAGCGCTCAACACTAACACACACACACATCACACACACACACACACACACACACACACACACACACCACACACACACACACACACACCACACACACACACACACACACACACACACACACCACACACACACACACACCACACACACACACACACACACACACACACACCACACACACACACACACAAGCATATTGTTTTATGGATGTTTATAGAGGACACTCCTTTTTATGAACTGTTACCACAGCCAGTCTCTAATATCCAACTTAAACAAACAAAATGTGAATATCAGACCCTCTGCAGACCTCCTGAATGTTGGTATGGTAACATACAATATCTACTGTCTACTGTTACGGAAGAAAATAAGTGTTCATATATAAAGAAACACAGCCCTTTGTCCGTAGTTTCAAAGAATAACAAGTCTAGGGCTTTGAAACAGCTTTTTGACCGAGATGTTTTGGTCCGGTGCCTTGCTCAAGGGCACCACGGCAGGGCAGGAGGTGAACTGGGACCTCTCCAAGTAGCAGTCCACACTCCATATTTAGCTCTGATCGGGGCTTTGAACCGCCGACCCTACAGCTCCCAGTCCAAGCCCCTACTGACTGAGCCACTGCACGACCACAATTTGGCGTCACAAACAGGATCCCTTGAAAGACTGTGTGTGTGAGTGAGTGTGAGTGTGTGTGTGTGTGTGTGTGTGTGTGTGTGTGTGTGTGTGTGTGTGTGTGTGTGTGTGTGTGTGTGAGTGTGAGTGTGAGTGTGTGTGTGAGTGTGAGTGTGAGTGTGTGTGTGTGAGTGTGAGTGTGAGTGTGTGTGTGTGTGTGTGTGTTACCTTTCTGCAGGTGGGGGACGCTCCTCTGGGACATGATGGAGATCCAGACGGCCACGTCGGTGCCTTTCCTCTGAACCCCGGCTTCATACAGACACTGAGGTGAGAGAATTAAGAGTCATCTTACTTTCCATAAGTTAGAAGGAAAGGTGAGACATCTGTATTGCTTAGAGTTAGTTAATGAAATCGCAGACAAAAAATTAAAGATTCAACAACTGATTGTTAGATCATGACAGATATTCACACTTAGAACATAAACAAATAGTTTTTTCACAAGAAATCAAATCTTTTTGAATATGTTTTAAGGGAAACTGTATGAGGTGTTTGACTCACTCTGGCGTCCTCGTCGATCTTCTCATAGTCCACCACGTTAGACGGCTCATCTCTCTTTGTCTGCATGTCGAGAAACAAAATGCATATTAGTGGTTTAAAATGTTTAAATGACAGTAAAACACCAACCTGGGGTTTCTTTCAGCGTGCTTTATGCAAAGACTTGAACCTTAATACACCATATAGCCTGACAGAAGGGTCCAAACTTGCAGTTGGTTTGTAAATATGTGATATTACCCAGATACTAAAATGACAATCAAACAACGTTTTTTACAGTTAGCATCGAGCTACCTGAACCAGCGCTAGCAGCAGTTTAGCGAAGTCCCCTGAAGTGTCTCCGGCTACCTCTTTATCCAGCTCCTTCTTAAACACTGCGGACAGAAAGAAAAAGACATGCACATTATGAAAAACATTCATAGGTTAAATACAACACATGATGTAGCTAATGTTAGCCACGGAAGCTAACTAGCTAGATGTTTATAGTTGATACTAATAGTAAAGGTCATCGAGCTAACATGCTAACAGCTTACATGTGGTTCAATGTAACGGCTAACGATATGTTACTTTAGCTTTTGAAGCTAACTGAGTCACTCTGAAAGCTAAACAGAACATTTCCCATCACGAAATGTCATTTATATAGCGATTGTCATATATCATAATCATTATCATTAACATATCTAGATACAAAATGATATATATTTTGTAATTACTCCAATTAAATACTTGACTAATCAAAATAAAGTATCGTGATTTTAACGTATTTGTCATTTTACTCTTAAACTACAAAATGTAGTATGGATAATATTTGTCATCTTTATATGTCATTGAGTATTGCAATATTACATATAATGATACCCGAAGTTACTTATTGAAAAGATTACTGGACCAATAATATTTACCTTTAGGTTATGAAGTAAATGAAATACTTGAAACGAAAGAGAGCATATTTTAATTTATCGTAATTTACAGTAAATACTTCTTTGGACATTTGAATTGTAAAATGTGTTAATTGGTATGTAAAATAAAGAATTTCACATATCCTTTTTTGGTAATGGTTCAGTTAGATATACAGGCTAATGTTAAATGGCCAAACATTAGTCCTGCTAATTGAATTTAAACTCTGCATACTTACAAACATTTAAATCAAAATGACAGATTATTCAACAGACAGTTTAACTTAACCTCCTCTGTTAGGTTAACAACGTTAGTCTCACAGCATTATAATTATTGTAATATCGTTGTAAGTTAGGCAGCAATACTAACAGTAATGTGATCTTTACCACTATGAAAAACATGCACGCGGTTTCCCTTAGCTTTAATTTAAAATGTTAGATTTGTAACTCTGTATTTGAGATAAACGCACTCTCTTTGTAAACCCTCTTTATCTCCAGCAGCTCCTCGTTGTTTCTCGAGCAGACCATCTCGATGAGCGTTTCCTCGTCCGTCCCCAGGCCCTGAAAACCAACACACACAGGTAAGACTTCATTTTTTATATTAAAATCACTATTATATAACAATGTTATTCTGTCAGAGCTTTTTCATTGGTCAAATATGTTTTTCATCAAAAGTAAAATAATTTTTCCTGCTGAAAATTGTCCCACATTCAACTATAACCAATACGGAGGCTAAATACAGTTCTGATTGGTCGATTGAGAACATGTGACACGTTGTAAATACAGAAGAACAGACCGCTGTCAAGGACTGTAATGACCGTTGCTAAGGAGGGTCAAGAAAGAGAAAGGAAAGGAGGTTCAAAAATGTCACAAATGTTTCAAAAAGTTCACACTTTTTTTTTCTTTTTTCACTGATTTAAAAAAAAAAAATCAGTTTTCTTTTTAAATAATTTTGTGACATTCTCACTGAAGCATGACCTTGAGTTTGACCCCCGTGGTTTAGAGGGGAAACGTGTCTGACCTTCATGGAGGCTTTGAGCTCCGAGGCGTCGTACTGAGCGGTGCCCTTCATCAGACCCAGCAGCAGAGCCTCCAGGGAGCCGGACAGCGCCCCCTTCAGGGCCACGCTCAGATCCTGGGACAATACAACACTGCAGGTCAATGGGGGGGAAAATGTACTGATAGATATGTATGTATGTATTTATTTATAGAAGGACCATGCATACAAATACATTAATCTCAGCAAAGAGAAGAGATGCAGGTTCATAACAATCAATAAACAAATAATAACATTGCATGATCTCTATCAGTCAAACTATTTCAAAACCTGATTTAAGTACAGCTCAATAAATGAATACATAGTACACTTGAAATACACTTACATGATCTCGGTCACTCAAATAATTATAAAGCCTGATTTAAATACAGGTTACTAACATAATACTTAGTTCACTTCAAATACACTTAAATACAATATCTAAAATATAGTATGACAATACAGTTAAAAAAAAAAAAAACTCAGATTACAGTGTAATTCATGTTTGCATTAATCACCATGAAACTTCCTCACTTCATTACGGACAATAACACAATCATTTTTTATATTACAAGTTTTCTGACATGTTATGTTTAAATATGAAAATAAGGTGTTATGTAATGCTAAATGTTGGGGAATTTAGAAGAGGTTAGGGTTACGGACACAGACAAAGTTATTGATATAAACTCCTAAAAATTGGTGTCTTCGTGTCTGACCAAACCAGATGAAAGTACAAGGATTATGTCTTTGAGAAGAAATAATCCAAAGTTAGTTCGGGCCAGTATGTTTAAACATGTTCATTAATCAGAAACGTTTTCAACCTTCTTAGCGATCCGTTCATATTCGAAGGCGATCTCTCTCCGCTGCTCCGTGCTGCGTCTCGTCAGGATGTCGATCACCGTCTGCTCGTCCACTCCTGCAGACAGAGAGGACTCTTTAAAGTGGACCTATCATGCTATATTTAAATGATATATTGTAGGGCCATACCTATATAAGGTATATTTATACGTTTCTGTTTTCAAAATACCAAACAGATCATGCATTTTAGCCATGCCTCATTTCGCTCTATGTGCTGTTTGCTGTCTACGGGTCTGATTCTGCTGACCACGCCCCCCTGCAGGAGAGGGGAGACGTGCTCTGATCAGCTGCTGGGCTGTCAGAAGAGGGGGAGAAAAAGAGATCTCCGTCCTCCGTGTTTTATTATATAGAGTCGTTATTCATTTGTTTTAAAGCTCAATAAATAACAAAGAAGACCTTTGACCGGCACTTTTCTAATTTTGTCCGGAAGATTTAAACTTTAACGGACATCTTGACCGGCGAAAGTAACTGAAACTGAAACTCTGCCGCACGGTCCCCTCGTTCCTTGGAAGAGGCGGAGAGGTGGGTGTTTGTCATCTGCTGGTGGACTAACCGGAGAGAATTACAGTGCTTGCCTCGACGGGGAGGGATTGCATTGAATTAAAGCAGCGGGAGCAAACGCTTGCCTCGGGGAGGGAGAAAAAAAAGCCACAGCGGAGAATAAACAGAAGGGTAACCATGGTAACCAAGTCTTCTTCACTGCTTTTGTGGCAGACTACAGCGCCACTTACAGGCCTGGCATATGTACTACAGCGTCTCCAGCGCTTTCGAGCGGGAATGGCCGGCTGTGGCCCAACCCCACATTCCCCTGATAGGTGGAGAGTTGGCCCAATAGCCGTAGCGCCACTTCTGTGACGACATAGAAGTGTTCAAATCTGGATCAGTTTGTATCAGATCCGTTGCAGCCCCTTTTTTAGAGATTTGGGTATGGAGGAAAATAGAGAGGTTGTGTTTTCTAACACTTGGTGAGTTCCCTGGAACACCGGGGACACATATTCATGTATAAAAGACGTGCAAAAGTGCATTTTGCATGATAGGTCCCCTTTAAAGTAGAGACACTACACACTGATATACACCTGAACATCAGCAGGAGAGGACTCTTTAATTTAAACTACTCAGTGGTGTAACCAGCACTGTTAGTTTCCCACAGACAAAAATGGGTTCTGGAATGAAGGCCTGATTGTTGACGGGCAGACCGTTACATAAATTCTACGTTTCTGATTTCTCTCACCTTTAGTCTTGATGGCGGTGTCGATCCGGGTGGCGTCTCTTCCCGGGTCGAAGTCTCGTGCCGGCACCACGGTGGGGAATTTAGGCTCCTCCTCCTGCAGAGAGGGAGAAAATATATGAAGGATTTTAATGCAGAGATCTAGGAACTCGTGAAAAGAGTGACAAAGAAAATATGGCTTTTGCTTTTCGCCATTTTTTATGTTTACGTCTAACATTTTCCATTTTCCATTTGTTGGTGATGCATTTGAGGTAGGGATGTAACAAGTGCATCCCTACCATATCGCGATAAACAAATGTGGCACAAAGAAAATGCCTGCTTTGTTTGGTAGAACTAGTAGGTAAAAAAACACTGGTTGTTCTTGTTCCAGTCTGTTACTGTCACTTTGTTTTTGACACTTTAAAATACTACTATCCTACTCAAATGCTGTACAAATCAGATGTATTATTTAAAGTGGACCTATCATGCTATATGTGAATAATATAGTGTAGGGACCATACCTATATAAGGCATATTTATACTTTTTTTTTTTCAAAATACCAAACAGATCATGCATTTTAGCCATGCCTCATTTTGCTCAATTTGACATTTTTTAGCTCTGTTTTAGCAAGGGCTGATTATGTGAGAACAGCACCATCTACTGGCCTGGCATATGTACTACAGCGTCTACAGCGCTTTCGAACGGCAACGGCCGTGGCTGTCTCCTCCTGATTGGTGGAGTTGGCCCAATAGCCGTAGCGCCACCGTCCTGACGTCAGGACAGTGTTCAAATCTGGATCAGTTTTTATCAGATCCGTTGCAGCCCCTTTTTTAGAGATTTGGGTATGGAGGAAAATAGAGAGGGTTGTGTTTTCTGACACTTGGTGAATTTAAAGTAAAAAGTAAAAAAAAAAAGTTTCTTTATTTTTCAATATCGCAATAAATATCGTACCGTGAGTTTTTAGTATCGTTACATCCCTAATTTGTGGTGTTAACATGAATTCACTTTTCTATCAGTCATACTACAGTGAGTTTGTTCTATTCATCAGGTTGGTGTTGGGTGGAGAAGAAGAGCTTTATCTGTTTAGTGAGGCAGTAGAACTACAGAGCTCCAGTCTATTGATCCTCTCAGGCTGTAAAGATATGGACATCTGTACGAACATGAAGTCATCTGAAGAGATTCAACTTCAGGATGTTCAAGAAGGGGTATTTGTAACGTCTGATACTACAAAAGTATTGCAGCATTATCCAGATCAATACTGTGCAGTACAGTTGTCCTGTTTCTGTGATATTATAATGAATGTAATAATACAAACTTCAAATGAGAACTTTTTAGGAAAGAGGCAACACGTAAAAAAAATAGCAAATGGAAGATAAAAATCAAACAATACAAAGAGAGTAGATGATCAAATATAACAGTGAGAAAATAACTGTGCATTAAGAATAATACCAAATAGAAAAAATGATATGTTTAAGATTTAAAAATAAATCAAGTGCTTTTCACAGTATTCAAAGACACGTCGGGTTAAATTGTTTTTTAACAATTGTTTACAGAAAAAGGTTAAATACGTTTTCAGAATCTGGATTTTTTAAAGATAAAATCTGATTTAGTTTCCCTCATGTCAAATTAAACTGTGAGTCTAGATCAGGGGTCGGCAACAGGCAGACCGCGGTCCGGATCCGGACCCAGACGCCGACCTATACGGACCCGGACCTATAATCAATACATTAATAGGGGATTTCAGGGGATTAAAACTAAATATGGTTCCAGGGCAGGCTAACCGAGGCTAACCAATGAGCACCTGCATGTGTGTATGAGAATGGCCCTGACACCATTTCAGCCCAGATTTAAACTCCTGGCAGGACAAGCTCAAGCTCAATTCTCGCACTGAATTAAAGAAAAGTGAGTGAGGGACTGCAATATAAGAGGGAAAGAAAGAGAAACTTTAAAACTGTTCAATTGTTATGATGTGTAAAGACTGATATAGTTCTATAATCGTCTGAAACTGTTAGGTCATGATGTGAAACGGTTAACAAAGAAAAAGGGAAACGCAAGCTGCAGCTACACTTTATTTTATTTATCTAGAATTAAGCACTTTTAAGATGCACATATTTTCAAAAGCTATTTTATTTATTTTCTCTATTTTATTTTGAAATGCAGCCAGAGAGGAACATTACACATATCCACAGTATTTACTCTATTGTTGTTTATGAATTGTACTTTATTTGATTGGCAGTCAGTTGTTGATGACATGCAGACGTGGATAAAGCTACAGGCTACTTCAATATATATCACACTAATTCATAAAGCAACTTAGACATGTTGATGTCCCGGACCTTTGCATGGGGACATTTTCTCTACCTGGACCTCGTTGAATTTGAGTTGAACACCCCTGCTCTAGATCAATGCTAAGGCATGATTGAATATCCTAATGCACAAGTTTACAGGGGTATATCTGTTTTATTATTTATTTATTTTTCAGTTTCTTACTCACCCCGCCGTACGACAGCGTCAGTTGTCCCAGAAACTCAGAAACCAGCGCCATGTTGAGTTCACCTGCAGGACACACGGTTAGAAAGTCGGTTTTTAATTCAACATGATCACAACTGATCCATTTCTGCATCTGTTGTGATTCCTCATGGTTCATGTATAAATGCACACGTGAAATAACTATAAGACAATTACTTTACAAACATATTTTAAATATCAATTAATCTGATTTTCTTTCTCTATTAATCATTTAAACTGTTTTGGTCTCTAAAACTCCAGAGTAACATTTAAAATATAGATCAATCCAAACCTAAGATATCTTCAGTGTGAAGTCCTAAAATGGAGGAAGGAACACCTCAAATCCCACTTTTATGAAGCTGAAAACATCAGATTTCTTTTTTTAAAGTGCCTCAAAAGATAAATTGACCATCCGGTTCGACGCCGATTGATTTATTGTTAGTAGATTAATTGATTAATTGGCTAATCGTTGCAGCTATTCATTGACAAATGCAATACCCCCCCCCCCCCAACACCCACACACACACATATATTTAATATGAATATCTTCTTCTGCTAACTCAACATAAACACACTTTCTTATCTTCTATTTGTTTCTGTTATCGATGTAAAAGTGTTATGTTTTGTACATCAATATCATTTTCTTTTAAATGTTTCTAAGTTTGTCCAAACTGTCTCCATGTGCCCTTACAGGTTAATAAAGTAGGAAACATGAGCACAGTAAACATTAGAGTCATTAGATATAATGCTATTTATAGTAAACGGATGTTTCCTTTATCCCAAATCACATCCTTCCTGTTTGATATTCAAATACTTCTGCAAAGCAAAACATATTTTCTGATTTCATTCGGGTTTTTATGAACAAATTGTAAATATAAAGTGTGAGGAGGGAGAATCCACAAAGTCTCCTTAGATTTCATCTGAGGACAGATTTCCTCCCGGTGGAAACGCTTCAAGTTTCCTCTTCAGGTTTCTAAAAACGGACGAGCGAACAATAGAGTGTGAACACCGAGCGCTGCAGAATCCAGCGGCCTGTGAACGCCTCGCATAGGTGTGCTGTATTTATTGAACAGGAAATTCCACAGGGTGTGTCGGTATGAGAGGCAGATAAGACACACACACCACACACCACACACACACACCCCACACACACACACACACACACACACACACACACACACACACACACACACACACACACACACACACACACACACACACACACACACACACACACACACACACACACACACACACACACACACACACACACACACACACACGATTGATAAATCAAACACTGTAACGTTTTGTTTCGTAACTAAATGATTAATTACTAGAGTCTGGAATGCTCTCCCGACCTTTGACCTCTTATTAAACACTAACAGGAAGTGTTGGCAACGGTTTCTTAGCGACGCCCGATACAAACAGTCCAAGAGCCAGAGATATTAAAGAGGACCACCACCCTTTTAAACATATTTATGTTTGGCATGTTTTTTCTCTGATAACAGATCACACAGAGTTCGTGGGTTTATGTGTGCCCTGAGCTGAGCCTCCCAGGCTAACTTCCCATTATTGGTTAATTCAAATCTTCAGAGAGACTAATGTAGCGCCCTTAACAAGTTATTGATTTGTCTAAAGAGGATCACTTTACTGTAATATAAGAAATAAATGTTCTAGGACGTTTTCCGGTCATTTCCTTCTGTTTCCTCTTGAAAGATTACTTTAAAATTGATTAAAATAGTTGTATATACTTGACTGTTGATACAAAGCTTGAAGAACAATATTTTTTTTAATATATTACACTGTAGTCTTTTTTTGGGAGTACTTTACTGCATGTAATTAAACTAGTTTTACTACATGTTGCATTATTTCCTGATAAAAGTTAAACTACATTTATATTTGCCTTGTGATTTAAGCAGTTACATTGTTGGTGTCACGATCTGTCTGTGTTTTATTTGTGTCCTGAGTAGATCTGTCTTTTTGGTTTCCTGTTTTAGTTTGAAAAGTGTTCAACACCTGTCTTGCCTGTTGCTTCCTGTCTCTGTGTTCCCTCCTGCCTGATTACCTGATTGTGTTCACTTTGTGCCCCTGTGTTTTCTCCTCCCTCCTCACCTGTGTCTTGTGTCTTTGATTAGTCCTGTGTGCATTTAGGTTCTGCTTTTTTCTCTTTGTGATATCCTTCTGTCAGGGTTGAGCGAAGCAGGCAGGACCCAAATGCAGGTTTAACAGAGAATATACCTTTATTTCAAGGATACATAGACATACAGAGCAGAACTCTCCCGTGTGAACACATTCAAAAAACAACAAGGATCTCACAAAGACTAACTCATTTTGTATTTCTTTGACAAGTAAAAGTCTATCCCTGTTGGTTTTGTCCACACTGAGGGTGTTTCTCAATGTCGAGTACGCTTGCTTGGTAGCACATGTCTGCCGAGCATCTTGCTTCAGAAGCGAGTCAAGAATACTTCCTGGCATTCGGAAAACAAAGAGTGGAACAGGCTAGCAAGTGTGCAGGTGTGCGTCATATGAGAGGCCCCGCCTCTTACATCTTCCGCCACAGATTTGGGGAAATTGGTCCGTGCGCAAAGCATTGTGGGGATTTTAAGACCGCGGAGTCTACTCATGTGCAGCCTCGATATTTCTCCAAACGGAGTACGCCGGGCTCGGTAGATTTCCAAGTATGCTGGAGATTGGAACAGTACTTCGGCGGCACTCGATGACGTAGCATGCTTGAAATAGTGGCTCTGAAGCAGCTTTACTCACAATTGAGAAACACCCCCAGTTTGATTACCCACTTTTCCATAATGACACAGGGTATTCCAGTGAGGGGCATATGGAAGACGGTAGACCCATTGTGTTGCATTCAAGGACCTAACTGCCTGCGTGTAAATCTCTGCAACAGATATAGGAGTAACAACTGAAGGTTTGCAGACATCAGACCAACATTTGATGTTTGTTGTACCAAACATATTTTCTTAAATCAATCATATTTGTTACACTGTTGATCTCTTGAAAGGAAGCACAATAACGTGCAGCCCCGCCCTAAAGTATGGTCTTTATACACTAAATGGGAACATCATTTATTTATGCTGTGTTTAAAAAGACTTGAATCTAGAAATGAAGTCCATAAACTCCTCAGGTAATGTGGTAATAAATCAAGTGAGAAGTATGGTCATCTTTCCTGGACTTCTATAAAACAATCCTTAAAGCATACAGTAAGCTACTTTATTGGTTACTTTACTCAAAATGTAGACGATAATTTACTAAATGAACATCATGCTGTATTGAAGAGGACTTGCACCTACAGATAGAGACCATGAACTCATAAGCAATATGTCTACTGAGGTAATGAGACAAGTGAGAAGTAGGATCATTTTCTCATAGACTTCTATACGATCTGACAAGAACCAATAACATGAACAATGGCTACTTTACAGCGAGAGTTGCAATACAGTACAATGTACAGCAGCAATTAAAGGTGCTATGAGTCAAGATGTCTGCTGTGGACACGGTGTATTACACACAATGACTTCCCATCCAACGTTTTCAAAGTAAAATCCCAGCTTCTAGGTTAAAGAATCAGATCAGACTCTTATTGTGAACGTTTTTGGGAACCTTCAGCTTTGGTTTGGAGTAACTCCCGCTGCCAGAAAGGATCTAATGTTTAGTATCATGCTGCTAACAAAATGCTTCTCAATGAATCAGTCCCCCTTCAAAATAAAAGCCTTCAGTCAGAGTCAAGTTGAGTGACTCGTCTTTTTTCTCATTTCTGCATGTTTACAAACCGATTTTTGCATTTAGCGTCATCTGATTTCTGTGTAGGATCTAAGGATCACTAGATGAGCAGAAATACACGTCTGCTGTATCTGTACAGTCTCATAAACTCTGTTCTCTGCTTACAGATAACACCACCACGTCTCTGTGATCCTCCCTGTTTATCACATGAACATGATACCATGGTAATTACAGGCTGAGAGAGAGGGTCTGCAGGGAGGACTTTACCCGCCGCACCCATCCAGCAGCCGGCTGTCAGCACATCAGGAACATTTCACACTAACATTCGAAGATTTCAGCTAATTTTAGACTTCTTTGATAGATATTTCTTGCACATTAAAGAACCAAACTCCCAGCTAAAAGCTTTTTGTTCAAATGATTTCCACCCCTCTACAGTAAAGCTGGACTTCTGTGTGATCTGGATATCTGTGCACGCAGTCAGGTTTTTCAGCGTGCGATCTGTGTTTCCTTACCTTCAGCAGCAGCAGCAGCTCCGTTATGATCCGGGACGGGCAGGGTGTGTACTGTTTAAATAGCAGCTGACACACACACACACACACACACACACACACACACACACACACACACACACACACACACACACACACACACACACACACACACACACACACACACACACACACACACACACACACACACACACACACGCACACACACACACATCTAAGTGCCCGTATGACTCAGTGGTCGAAACTTTTACACATCGGACTGAACATAAATTCCTCACTCAGGTTCAAATCGCCTCGCCTGCTGATTTCTGCTCTCTGATTGGTTGGCGGGCGTCCAGTAAAGTAGTTAAACTATTAAACAGCACTTACATAATCACAGTGTACATCTAATTACTGGCTGAAGGGAGAGGGTATGAGTTCAACTCAACCAATGACCAACAAGATGGTTTGGTCCCTTTTAATTGTGGTTCGAGATCTCAGAAACATTTACCTTGTTTTTGCAAATAAATGACATTAAGCTCAACATGCTTACTGATGTTATTGGTACACCATTTTGTGTTTGCATAAAGTAATAATATGCTGTTTAATTTGACTGGAATCCATTTTAACTTTTTGCAGATTGACACCGTTATTAAACTGCATTTTTCAAGCACATTTGCACCTGTGGGCCACCGTAGATTCACATCAGATAACTCCTATATTATTCTGTACCACATCAAAATGCTATCGATGCTACAATTGACTGACTGTCAGTAAACTCCTCCTGCTAGGGTTAGCCTAATGCTACCATTAAGATAGATATGTCCAGAAACTCCAAATATCATCATGTAAAGACACAAGGCTTTGATTTCATTGTCAAATGATTCATTTACATAAGACAGTATAACAGAGCACTCGTTTTTATTCGATTTCATCAACGTCAGTTAATTGACTTTTGAAAATGTGCATAAGGAGGCAAAAAAAAAATGCGAAACTTCTGAACAAGCTGCGTTTAAATTGTACGTTAGCATCGCATGCTAAAAGTATGCTACCTTGAAGAAGTATTTCTTGGCCTGAACTTTTTAATCAGTTAAAACCAACTGGAAAACATCTTAATGTTCACTAATTTCTCACGTCACTTTTTTACTTAATTAACTGGACTTTAACCATAACAACAGCTTTTTCCTACACCAAACAAAGTCGTTTGGTTGTCTAAAGAGGTTCTGCAATTCCATCCACAATAAGGCTATATTCTCCACATGGACAAAATATTTTGAGTTTATTTCACGTTTCTTTCCCTTTTGTGTCTCATAGCACCCCTTAAAGCCCATTGATCAGGTGTTCACAGCAGAGCGAGGTGTTCAAGAGTCAAGCAGAGGGCGTTGACGGTGGACTGGTGTACTCGTTCTGCTAATAAGTATCCAGACACTGAGAGATAAAGAGGGTGTGGAGGGGTGGGCCGGTGTTTTATGGATCTGAACAAAGTCATTAAGTTACAGGACAACCCCGACCCAGCCCAGGTGAGACAGCAGGTGAGTCACTGCAGGAAGTCACCTTTACGACAGGCGTGGTGTCTGCCCCACCGTCACAGGAAGCTGCCAGTTTGAGCGTTAAAGGGTTGATGTGAGGCTAACTGAACCCACTGACTAAGCTAACGTTAGCATGCTAATATCTTGAGGCTAAAAGAGGTCAATGGATCGACACATTTCACCGGAAATTTAACAAATGCTGTTAAATAATGACCTCAGTCTGAAATTACATTTTCAAAAAAACACAAATTATGAAATATCGCGCCAATAACATTTGATGTAAATAAGATTGTCATATGTTATTGCAAAGCTAATCTAACAAAGCGTACGTTAGCATGCTAATATCAGAATAGTTAAAGAGTTGACCTTTCGGACCCCCCCCCACCTTATCACCTGAATCTCCTCCTAGAGCACCATTGTGTTCTTTTTTAACCAATCATCTCTCAGAGGGGCGTGGCCAGCAGCAGCTCATTAGCATTTAAAGCTACAGACCCAGAATCAGCACTTTTGAAACAGGGCTGAAACAGAGGGGATTATGGGATGCTGCAATGATCTGTTTGGTGTTTCAGCCAATCAGAGACAGGCTCTGTATATATCTGAGACCTGTAACATACTGATGAGAACGAGTATAACAGGGGACCTTTAAATACCATAAAAAGCACTTCTTTCTGTAAATGACAAAGTTGTAAATGAAGCTGCAGAGCATTTGATCCTGTGGGCCACCGTAGAAACAGACTCTGCAGTTTTATGATCCTCTGTTTGTGATCAGCTGAACTCTGCATTCTTTCCTCCGTTACGTAACATGAATCTTTTCCCCTCACAGAGGAAACTCCTGCACTTCATGCAGAGCGGAAAGCTCCATTGTTTTCGTTATGCTTTCATTGTTTCACCTCCAGCTCCAACAGCATGACAATAGAACAGAGAGGAAGAGAGCAAGAGTTACAATCCCCTGTGCTCAAAGAAGTGATGTTTTGCACACTTCACTTAATCACTTTTCCATGAAATACTGGTTTAGTATTTTAGTAGTTTTATTTGAGTAGTTTAGTTGTTCTGCTTGGTGGAATAAGGAGGAGGATGCAGAGGAACTCATGTATCATATCTCTGTTCAAGTTTTGGCTGCAAACCACTCCACCTTCAGAGCCTTTGGTGTTTGATAATGCTCTTTTTTAAAGAAAATACGGACTATGTTACTGTTTGTAGGAACATTGGAAAGTTTTGAGCTTGGAAATATGAAGGAAATTTAGATTTTCTCATAATTCTGACTGTTGAACGTTTAAATCCTCTTCAGTATCTCCTGCTCACACACAGTTTCTCTGATGGAGCATGAGGGCAGTACATCCAGAGGAATGTGAGCTGTGTTTCATCAGAGACTCTGTGTGTGCCGACTAAATATGTGGAAAGAGTTTCCGTGAAACGTTTTTTTGGAGTTTGGATGTGACGTCATTCCTTTGAGACAGGAAGTGGAGGCGGGACACAGGGAGGCACACGGTATTTATTTATTTATATAAAGTACAAACAGACACAAGACGTGAAATAAAGGATGTCTTTGGAAGGGTTTTTCACAGATTTAGTTGTTGTTTTTTTGTTAGTACCATGAGTGTTTCATTTATTCAGAGAAACATAAACAACATACATTATAATAACAATCACAATAAAATTAGTATCAGCCGATTACAGAATAATTATTACAATAAAGAGGACTTTAATAACAAAAAATAAATACAAATACAAAGTATCAAAGTAATGATACAGGAGAATGACATCAATTAGTGTAGGAGCCAAAACGTTGATTTATTATTTATATTATTTAATCATTTAATGTATGTAATGGAGTATAATTGTTTGGTGTCATTTGATTGGGATCCGCAGCCACGGTGGGGCGGAGCGGCTGATTGGTGCTGCGATTGCCTCAGCTGGTTAAAAGAGTCCTGCTGATTACACTCTGGGTGCTATTTTGGTTGTGAAGCCACACGGTTTTTTGACCGCTGCATTGCACTGCAGAGAAGATATGATTTGTTTATTTAAGTGAAGAAAACTGTTTCAATATCGTCTGGTAAGATACCTTCATTTGTGTTTGAAGAAGAGAACGAACATGGAAATAAATGTACCAAAAACGAACAATATATCTCTGAGTGATGTGTGAGCGCGTCGGCCAGGCGCTAAAACCAAAGAGCAGAAAAGAGCTTAAAGGTGGAAAGATGGCTCTTATATTCGTCAAAAAACCCAGCTTGATGAGCGCTGGTCCGTGGAAATATTTGTTTTGAAAACAAGAACTCAGAACTCATAACAGTGTGTGAAAGACTCGCCTTCGTTTTACTACGGCTTCTACTTCCTGGATCGACGGTGTGTGAAATGTGAATGACTGAAGGCAACAATCACTCCTCCTCCAACTACGTATGTAACGCGTCACTGCTGTGGAGCGTTCAAGGACTGTTGGAAACGTCTCAACTCGCGGCAAACGGTACAAAACGCAATGGAAATCAAGGCAAGACAATGAAAGTCCATAAACAATGAAGTAAAATTCAAAAGGAATAAATGTGTCGTCTTGAACAAAAATGGCAGACTTGGAAAGCTTGGAAAGTGACATTGACTGTGTGTATATGGAAAGGCTCAAACGACTGAAATTATCAAGGAGTGCAAAATTGGGTGCATTGACAAGGAAAAGAAATGAAATCAGACAATTAATGGAAAATGTCTGCAATGTGGAACTGGTTAAGTCGAAAATGGAAAATGAGTTTACACAACTACACAAGGAAATGGAACAGTTAAATGATTCTGTTCAAGCTTTAATGTCCACAGAGGAGGAGAAAGAGGTGGAAAAGGATCAGGATGAATGGTACAACCCCAAAGCAGCTGTCTTGGAAGAGTTTACTCAGGAGGTCTTAAACTGGATCGCTGATGCTCCTGTGTCCAATGTGGTCAAGACCAAAATAAAAGGACATATGAGTGTTGCACCTCAGGACAGTATTTCAAACATAACGAGTGTTCATTCACAAAGTTCAAGGAGATCTTCTCGGTCTTCTATCACATCTGCTAAAATAAAATTGGAAAGTCGAAATGCAGAATTGTTAGCACGAGCTGCTAGGCTGACTCAGAAGCAAGCACTGGAAAGGGAGGAAGCTGGTTTGAAGGCAAGAAAGGAACAGCTGGAACTTGAAACAGATATTGCAGCAAACACTGCGAAATTAAGTGTAATCAAAGGAATGGAGGATTCTCATGCAGGCATGTACCAAGCAGGAGACAGAATGAATGAATATTGGGATAACTCAGAGCAAGAAAATGCTCATTTGAATGCCAACAAGCAGAAACCAAACATCAATAAAACTGCAAATGCCGTTAATAGTGAAACACAATTCATACCACAACGTCCCGAAAGTTCAACTTCATCCAGCACGTCTTCTAGCACGGGAGAGGGCAATATGAATAACTTAATAAGCATCATGGAAAAACAGACCATAATAACAGAAACAATGGTAAAGCAACAGAAACTTTCTTCATTACCCCCACTCAACATTCCTACCTTCAACGGAAACCCTTTGGATTATCGGTCCTTCATAAGAGCATTTGAGCATGGTATTGAAGAGAAAACAGAAATCAGTAAGGACAGGCTTTACTTTTTGGAGCAATGCACTATTGGCCAACCAAGAGAGCTTGTGCGCAGTTGCCAATATATGCAATCTGACAAAGGATACATGGAAGCGAAAAGGTTGTTGAAGCATCATTATGGAGATGAATATCTTATCGCGACAGCCTACATCGACAAGGCTCTCAATTGGCCATCTATTAAACCTGAGGATCCACAATCTTTAAAAACCTTTGCCGTGTTTCTTAATGGATGTCTCAATACAATGGATAGTGTGGAATACATGGAGGAAATGGATCACCCAATCAACATGCGAGCTGTTCTTTCTAAACTCCCATATAAGCTGAGAGAAAACTGGAGGGCTAAAGCTTGCGATATACAAGATAGAAACAACAGAAGAGTTCAGTTTAAAGATCTAGTGAAGTTTGTCGACCATCATGCTAGAATCCTTTCTCATCCAGTGTTTGGAAACTTAAAGGAAATTCCAAATACATCAGCTAAAACAAGCTACACATTTGTTCCTGCTACTCCCAACACAAAGTTCAAACCGAGATCTCCAGAGTTATATAAAAGTGGTTTCGCCACTAGTGTATCCCCAATACCTCAGAAAGAAAACAGTAACCGACACAGTGACACATCCCAATCAAACCGATGCATCTACTGTAAAGGAGAACATCATCTTTCTGCTTGCAATCAGATTCTCAAAAACACCCACAAAGAGAAGTTGGAATTCCTCAGAGGCAAAGGACTTTGCTTTGGATGTTTGGAAAAGGGCCACATGAGTAAAGGATGCAAACAAAGACATACCTGCAAAGAGTGCAATCTCACACACCCCACTCTTTTGCATTTCAGTAATATAGAGTCGAGCAAAGGAAAGGTAAAGACTGTTGCAAATGCTTTAGTGGATATGGATAAAGATGATTCACGGGAGGAGGATATTGGGGCCGGTGAGCCTGAAGGCACCCTGGCTATCGTTCCTGTGAAGGTGAAAACAAAAAAGGGTAATACCATCATAACAACATACGCCTTTCTGGACCCAGGTAGTACGGCTACCTTTTGCACAGAGTCCATTCTACAGCAGCTTCAAGTGACTGGACGCAACACAGAGATACTCCTACGAACAATGAATAGAGAGGAGTCAGCTAAAACATCTGTTGCATGTGACCTTGAAATATGTGGTCTTGAAAGTAACCAGTATGTAGCACTTCCACCTGTTTATTCCCAAAACAAAATACCAGTACGAAAGGCAAATATTCCTTCTCAGGAGGACGTGGAACAATGGGAATACCTGAAAGAGGTCAATCTACCACAAATTGATGCAGAGGTTGGCTTGCTGATCGGGTGCAACGTGCCAAAAGCTCTAGAGCCATGCAAAGTCATAAACAGCCAAGGGAATGGCCCGTACGCTGTTAAGACCATTTTAGGTTGGACAATAAATGGACCTCTAGGAAGGTCAGATACGACTCGTTGGATTAAACCAGTCGTTACAGCAAACAGAATTTCTGTTGTGGAAATCGAGGAATTGTTGAAGCAGCAAGTGAAGCTTGACTTTCCAGAACATCAACACAAGGAGCGTCTGGAAATGTCAAGAGAGGATCACAAGTTCATGGAAAGTGTCTCTAATTCTGTCAAGTTGGTAGACGGACACTACAGTATTGGGTTGCCATTAAAGGAAAAAGGACTTGATTTTCCCAATAATAGACGTGTTGCTGAACAAAGAGCTTTGAACCTAAAAAGAAAATTCCAACAAAACAACAAATTCTACAAGGAGTACAAAGAGTTCATGGCGGATGTTGTTGATAAAGGTTTTGCCATAAGAATGACACCTGAACAAAAAGACAAGGCAATTCAAAGCAAAAGGAGCTGGTATATTCCACACCATGGCGTGTATCATCCAAAAAAGCGTAAACTGAGGGTGGTTTTTGATTGCGGTGCAACTTACCAGGGCACATCTCTGAATGCACGTCTTCTCCAAGGCCCAGATTTAACCAACAGTCTTATTGGTGTCCTTACAAGATTCCGGCAGAAGAACATTGCATTCATGGCAGATATTGAAGCCATGTTCCATCAGGTCAAGGTGCCAGAGGAAGACTCGGATCTTCTCACATTCTTGTGGTGGCCCGATGGAGATCTCAGTAGTGAGCTAGAAGAGTACCAAATGGTTGTACACATCTTTGGAGCAACCTCCTCGCCTAGTTGCGCCAACTTTGCCCTACAACAGTGTGCAAGAGACAATGTGGATGACTTTAGCCCAGAGGCAGTCTCTTCGATGCTAAGAAATTTTTATGTGGACGATTGCCTAAAATCAATGGAAGACGAGAGGAAGGCAGTGATAATCGCTCACGAACTTAAAACCCTGTGCAGTAAGGGTGGTTTTAAGTTAAACAAATGGGTAAGCAACAGCAGAGCTCTACTACAAACAATACCTGACGAAAGTAGATCAAAGGAAATCAAGGATCTGGATCTGGATAAAAGTACCCTGCCTGTTGAAAGAGCTCTCGGAGTTCAGTGGTGCACTGAAACGGACTCATTCCATTTCAAATTCAATCCTCAGGATAAACCACTTACCAGGAGAGGTATTCTGTCAGTCGTGAGCTCTATATTTGATCCGCTGGGTATGTTGTCCCCTGTGATCCTCCCTGCAAAGCAAATCTTGCAAAAATTAACAGGAATAAGGCTAGGATGGGACGAAAATATTCCTGAAGAATGTAAGGAACAGTGGTTGAGCTGGCTACACCACTTGCAATTACTGAGAGACTTCAAAGTCAAAAGATGCATCACACCACTCAACTTTGGAGATCCAGTCTCAGCTCAGCTTCACCACTTTGGAGATGCTAGTGAAAGTGGTTACGGAACGGTGTCTTACCTTCGCCTAATGAACAAAGCAAACGCAGTTCATTGTTCCTTTATCATGGGTAAGGCCAGAGTAGTTCCACTCAAACCTGTGACCATCCCAAGGTTGGAGCTTACCGCTGCCACTGTAGCCGTCCGGATGGACCGAATGTTGCAGGAAGAGTTAGAGCTTAAACTCCAGCCATCCGTGTTTTGGACTGACAGCACGTCTGTGCTGAAGTACATACAAAATGAAACGACAAGATTCCACACCTTCGTTGCCAACAGAGTCACAGTCATTCGATCTGCTTCAGAGACTTCCCAATGGAGGTATGTTAATGGTTGCCTGAATCCAGCTGACTGTGTTTCAAGGGGAATCTCTGTAAGTCGCTTTCTGAGAGATGAAACCTGGTTAAGGGGACCAGAGTTCCTCAGTCTCCCTGAGCATCAATGGCCTAAATCTCCAGATTTGACTCTAACAGCCAGCGATCCTGAAGTGAAAGTTTTTGCAGTAAGTGTCACCCCCCTGGAAGAAAGCTCTGTTACAGTGAACAAGTTGCTCACTTACTATTCCCACTGGCATCGCCTGAAAAAAGCTGTGGCCTGGATGCTACGCATAAAATCCGCTCTGATGGCGAGGCCAAAAATGGATTTGAAGGAAAAGAGAGCAAAACATGAAAAAGGACCTCTCACTGTTGAAAACTTGGAGGAAGCGGAAGCTGCCATAATTCAGTTTTGTCAGTCCGCTTCATTTAAGGATGAGATAACTGCGCTAAAGAAAGGACTTGCAGTAAAAAGGAGCAGTCATCTTCACAAACTAGCACCCTTTCTTCAGAACAACTTGGTAAAAGTTGGCGGAAGGTTAGCGAAATCCGCAATGCCAGCCGAAGCCAAAAGCCCAATTATCTTACCTGCAAACAATCATGTGACTCAACTCCTCATCAGACATGTCCATGAGAACATAGGGCACAGTGGAAGGACTCATACTCTGTCACGTTTAAGGCAGAAATATTGGATTCCTGGAGGAAATTCTGCCATCCGAAAAATCCTCTCTAAATGTGTAACCTGCAGGAAACTCAGTGGTGTAATTTTTACCTGTCTAAACATCAGAGCAGTTCACCTCGAACTTGCGCACAGTCTCAACTCTGACTCTTGCATTAATGCCATCAGGAGATTCATTGCAAGAAGAGGCCCTGTCAAGGTCATGAGGTCAGACAACGGAACCAACTTGGTTAGAGCTGAACGTGAACTAAAAGAAGCAATACAAGAGTTAAACCACACACAAATTCAGAACAAGCTTCTTAAAGAGGAAATAAACTGGATATTTAACCCACCAGCAGGCTCCCACCACGGAGGAATCTGGGAAAGACAAATCAGAACCGTCAGACGCATTCTCAGTGCCCTCACGCAAGAACAAAAGCTTGACGAGGAAGGACTTGCCACACTTTTCTGCGAAGTAGAGGCGATCATAAATGATCGACCCATAACGACTGTTTCCAACGACCCTGGAGATTTAGAGCCCCTCACTCCAAATCACCTTTTGCTGCTCAAATCAAAACCATTTCTTCCGCCTGGTGTCTTCAATCCGAGCGACTGCCACGGGAAGAGAAGATGGCGCCAAATTCAGTACATGGCCAACTTATTTTGGAAGCGATGGACCAAAGAATACCTACCGGAACTCCAAATAAGGCAAAAGTGGAACAGGAAAAGGAGGAATTTTGCAACCGGGGACATTGTCCTTATCGTCGACGAAAATGCTCCAAGAAATTCCTGGCTCATGGGACGAATAACGCAAGTCTTGCCAGACTCGAGAGGTTTTGTACGACAAGTGGAAGTACAGTCAAAAACCAGCACACTCCGTCGACCCATCACGAAGCTGGTACTGCTGGTCGAGTCCCAAAACGAGCTCTAGCCCCCTTCCCCTCTTGCACCACACAAGCACATTTACACACACACGGACTCATGTGTTAATACACATTCACCCCACTAAGGGTCAGAAGCCCTGAAGATGGACACTATATTGCAGTGGACTTCATATGAATTATAGTTGTTAACAAACAAATGTTTTGTATTGGCTCTCCATTTTATGTTTATTAGTAATTGTCATGTGTGATTCCATAACAATTAGGGGCCGGAGTGTAGGAGCCAAAACGTTGATTTATTATTTATATTATTTAATCATTTAATGTATGTAATGGAGTATAATTGTTTGGTGTCATTTGATTGGGATCCGCAGCCACGGTGGGGCGGAGCGGCTGATTGGTGCTGCGATTGCCTCAGCTGGTTAAAAGAGTCCTGCTGATTACACTCTGGGTGCTATTTTGGTTGTGAAGCCACACGGTTTTTTGACCGCTGCATTGCACTGCAGAGAAGATATGATTTGTTTATTTAAGTGAAGAAAACTGTTTCAATATCGTCTGGTAAGATACCTTCATTTGTGTTTGAAGAAGAGAACGAACATGGAAATAAATGTACCAAAAACGAACAATATATCTCTGAGTGATGTGTGAGCGCGTCGGCCAGGCGCTAAAACCAAAGAGCAGAAAAGAGCTTAAAGGTGGAAAGATGGCTCTTATAATTAGTATTATAAGTAATATATGATTTATGAACATAACACATTGAAAAGATTTGAGGTCAATGTGAGTGCCGTCAGCATGGCTACCATGGTAACACAGACCAAAACAAACAGTGTGTGTGTGTGTGTGTGTGTGTGTGTGTGTGTGTGTGTGTGTGTGTGTGTGTGTGTGTGTGTGTGTGTGTGTGTGTGTGTGTGTGTGTGTGTGTGTGTGTGTGTGAAACATGAGCTTGTTTATCATGATTCTCTGGTAAAACAGATGTGGATAAAAATACTTTTCTTTCTCAACTTTTGATTGTTCTTGTTTTCTTCCTCTCAACTTTAAACTATTTTCTTCCATGTACTTTCCTTTACTCCCTCTTTTTAAAAATATTCATGTTTTCATGTTTTTACTTTGACTCTTTCTTTCCTTCATTTGATTATTCGACTGTTTTTAAAAGCAATAAATCTCCAAAACTGTAGAACAGAACCAACATGAGGTTAACATCTAACCAGGAGTGCAAAAGTAGCAGGTATTAATATCATAATATAAGTATACACTATGAACAGTAAATATATGGTATAAACACTTTAAACAGTACACTGTAGAGCTGGTAGAAATAAAGACAGTGTAAATATGAATACACGATAGACCATTATTGATCCTGATTTAAACAGTTGGAAGAAATATTCCATGGAAGAAATAGCAGTTTGACAGTTTTTTAAATAGATTTGATAACATAACCTGTAACACGGTCTCCCTGCAGAGGTCTGCACTGATTTTAGACCTGATGACTTCCTGCAGTAAACCAGTCTCTCCACCGGAGGGCAGCGTGAGCTCATCTTACCTCAGTCTGCAGGATGTGAGAAATACTTTCATTCTTTAAAATATGTTTTAAACCAAAACCAACCATCAATAAAACTTTATAAAGTAATGGAGAATTAAAATGTAGTCTGGACTTTTTGTAGCAGAAACAAAACTATTACAATCCATAGAGAAGATGACTAAAACACCCAATGCATCACAACCTGTAGCTATTGATTGTCGTGTTGCATTGTGGGACATGTAGGCGCCGGGTTTGACAGGGAGCATGATACCTCTGGTTCTCCTGCATCGCTTTAGATATTTTACATTTACGGTCAACATGAGTCCAACTGTTAAAGAAGTGTGATCTGCTAAACCCGTCGCTAGAGACATCGTCACTCTTTAGTGTCCCCTGGTCTCCCAGCTGTGTGCGTCACTCTTTTGTGTCCCCTATTCTCCCAGCTGTGTTTGTCACTCTTTAGTGTCCCCTGGTCCCCCAGCTGTGTGCGTCACTCTTTAGTGTCCCCTGCAGTGGCGTCGTCTGGCCTGGGCATCCGGGGTTTTAGCCCCGGAAGTTTTTTCTGTAGCCCCGGACAATTCTCCCTCAATAATATAATACATTAACCGTGCTTTACGTGAACCTCATCGTGACACGAGAGGACGGCAGCACTGTAATTTCCCGTGTTCAGTGAATGCAACAGAGGCATGACACCAGACCAATCAGAGAGTTGCATGGAAATAAACGTGTGCTTGTGTCATTCAAGCTCGGCTCTGTGTGTGTGTGTGGCAATAGCGCATTTAGTGTGATAGAGGGAGAGAGAGGGGGAGAGAGGGGGAGGGACCGGTGCCCGGTGCCCGGTGCCCGGTGCCAGCATGGACCGTGTTGTTAGCATCTGGTTAGCTAGCTGCACTAACGGACATAAGGAGCTGTTTGTTCCACAAGAAGCTGGAGGAGAGTCCTCTCCTCTCAGACTGAGAGACTCAGGTGAGCTAAAAAGGACTCTCTGAGTGTTTAGATAGTTAACTTTAGTCTAAGTTATCTCAGTGGGTCTCAAACGGTTTGGTCACAAATTATTCAAAAGATTATTTCCGCGGCACACCTTCATATGATCATTATAGTTATACACACAATAAGAGAATAAAGGAAAAACAGTTATGAAATACTATATGGCAGTAAAACAAGAATAGAGTTTAAAAGGGGAGTGATTAGTAAAATATCCATAAAGAAAAAGTACATCTGTTCACAGTTCTGTTTCATATGGGTGTTGAGAGAGGTATCCATAGATCTCTTCATGTTGCTCTCAAAGTGCACCAGATTGATGCATTTAACTTCAATATTTAAAAAAAAATCTTCCCCGGGGGAGCATGCCCCCAGACCCCCCTAGAGGAGGCCACTTTACTCCTGCCTATATGCCGTGAGCTGATTATCGAGCCTTCATTGTAACAGTCGCGGGTGTATTGTGTGTGTGCGTGTGGGGAGTGTTGCAGTAAAAAATGCCACTGTAGTGCCGCCGCCACTGTGGGCTAAGCCCCGAATGTTTTCAGGTCCAGGCGACGCCCCTGGTCTCCCAGCTGTGTGCGTCAATCTTTAGTGTCCCCTGGTCTCCCAGCTGTGTGCGTCACTCTTTAGTGTCCCCTGGTCTCTCAGCTGTGTGCGTCACTCTTTAGTGTCCCCTGGTCTCCCAGCTGTGTGCGTCACTCTTTAGTGTCCCCTGGTCTCCCATTTGTGTGCGTCACTCTTTAGTGTCCCCTGGTCTCCCAGCTGTGTGCGTCACTCTTTAGTGTCCCCTGGTCTCCCAGCTGTGTGCGTCAATCTTTAGTGTCCCCTGGTCTCCCAGCTGTGTGCGTCACTCTTTAGTGTCCCCTGGTCTCTCAGCTGTGTGCGTCACTCTTTAGTGTCCCCTGGTCTCCCAGCTGTGTGCGTCACTCTTTAGTGTCCCCTGGTCTCCCATTTGTGTGCGTCACTCTTTAGTGTCCCCTGGTCTCCCAGCTGTGTGCGTCACTCTTTAGTGTCCCCTGGTCTCCCAGCTGTGTGCGTCACTCTTTAGTGTCCCCTGGTCTCCCATTTGTGTGCGTCACTCTTTAGTGTCCCCTGGTCTCCCAGCTGTGTGCGTCACTCTTTAGTGTCCCCTGGTCTCTCAGCTGTGTGCGTCACTCTTTAGTGTCCCCTGGTCTCCCAGCTGTGTGCGTCACTCTTTAGTGTCCCCTGGTCTCCCAGCTGTGTGCGTCACTCTTTAGTGTCCCCTGGTCTCCCAGCTGTGTGCGTCACTCTTTAGTCTCCCCCTGGTCTCCCAGCTGTGTGCGCCACTCTTTAGTGTCCCCCTGGTCTCCCAGCTGTGTGCGTCACTCTATAGTGTCCCCTGGTCTCCCAGCTGTGTGCGTCACTCTTTAGTGTCCCCCTGGTCTCCCAGCTGTGTGCGTCACTCTATAGTGTCCCCTCGTCTCCCAGCTGTGTGCGTCACTCTTTAGTGTCCCCTGGTCTCCCGGCTGTGTGCGTCACTCTTTAGTGTCCCCTGGTCTCCCGGCTGTGTGCGTCACTCTTTAGTGTCCCCTGGTCTCCCAGCTGTGTGCGTCACTCTTTAGTGTCCCCTGGTCTCCCAGCTGTGTGCGTCACTCTTTAGTGTCCCCTGGTCTCCCAGCTGTGTGCGTCACTCTTTAGTGTCCCCTGGTCTCCCAGCTGTGTGCGTCACTCTTTAGTGTCCCCTGGTCTCCCAGCTGTGTGCGTCACTCTTTAGTGTCCCCTGGTCTCTCTGCATCCTTTCTGAAGCAGCAGCGTGTCTCTCCCGATGGAAGAGTCTGCACCAGTCGGGCACAGTTAGTTCTCACGACGCCTCTCACTGTCTCTCGTCTGTTCTGGGTCTTTGAGCCGGTCAGGTTTCTGCGGCTGATCCTCGTTTCGCTGACGCTGATGAACCTCGTGAGCGGATCATCTGCTCGTAAACAGCTTTAACCTGCAGGCGCTGCAACATGAGCGCAAAAAACTAATCTGAGAGTGACCCCCAGCCAGGGTCATGATGGTGAAACACAAAAGAAACAGTTAAAAACCATGATGCAACAAATATATATAAAACAAGACGGAATAGAGTGGTGCAGGAATGAGTCCTGAAACCTGGAATTGAGTCAGCATTTGATCACTTCCTGTCCCCTGGTGTGGAGGTCAATGGGTTTCTGAATGTGTTTTTGGTTGTTGTCCTGAATTAAGGTCTGAGGTTAACACGGCCTGCAGTGTATATAAAGCCTGAACAGATAACAGAAGAAAAAGATTATTATTATGTATGTAGGTTAAAGGTCTCTGTCTGACACCAGAGCCCAGTTTGCTCTGATTGGTTAGCTGGAGAGCTAATGTTACAGAGTGATGTCACTGTGTTCCAGAAGGAAACAAAAGAGGAATACATTTAGGATGAGCAGGAAACAAAGATTCATTGATCATAATAGGCCAAGGCAACTTTTGGTTTTTTAAGATAACCTATTATTGTTTTATCTTTCACCTGAGGTATTTATTTCAGATTATGACAGATAATTAAATTGAGATCAGGTATAACAACAGGTATAAATGTCATAGAGCTAAACTTAATTAGTGTTATCGCCTTTTTCCACAATTAAAGTGAATGCATTTGAAAGATAAGATATACTTTATTGATCCCAATGTTAAAACAAGGCATTGCATGTAATTAGACAAATAAAAAGGGTAGAAAATAAACAAATATAAACATCTCAAAAGAGAAAATAAAACATTATTTAAAAAGTTTAATATACAAGTTGCAACTAAATTTGAAAGTAGGATATTATTGACATTAACTGGTAAGGAATGGCATAATGAATTAAATATAAATGTTAAATGCACATGTGAAATGAAGTCCAGCAATCAGCTTGATCCAAAAAAGAAGACCAAGTATAAAAATGATAAAACTGTCCATCTGGAAAAAGCAGTCAAATATCTAAATGCCTGTTTTCTGTAAATGTTCTCTCTTTTCTTAATGTTTTCTCTCACCATGTTGGACTGATGTGTGTGTGTTAGATTTGGGAGGGTAATCTGTGTGTCCCCATGTGTCCTTAACATCCTCCTGTAATCCTGTTAGTTCCATAATCCTCCCACAGCGCTCAGATCCCTGCAGGACTTCACGGTTCTTCTTCTGTGGGACGCTGCCGGACCCTCGCTAACTTCTCAGGTAGGACAACCAGCACATAGACCCCACAAAACACCCCAACATAGACCCCACAAAACACCCCAACATAGACCCCACAAAACACCCCACCGACCTCCACAAAACACCCCAACATAATACCTCAACAGGCGGGGAAATACTGCAGAGCATGGCGGTTTAGTCGCTGTGAGTCACTTAGTTTAGATTATCTGAGTGTGCAGTTTGTTTAGCCAGTAAACAACATTTGCTAACGAGCTAGCTAACATGCTAACAGACTAATACGGTTGATTTGCAGTGCTCGTTACGTTTACTTCAATAAATTATACTTCTGATCGTTTTTTTTCTGAAGAATACTTTTTGTATTTGCGATAAAATGTAAGAACTTCTGCTTTCTTACACTGGGATACATACTTCTCACTATTTTTACCAAAGTATTTAGCTGTAAATAATATCATAGTCAGCCGAGCTCACACGCAATTGTCTAGCAGAGTCTGTATACACACACACACACACACACACACACACACACACACACTCTTGTTTTCAGCACATGTTTCTTGTTCTTTGTAGAAAACGTATTTTGTTTGAATGTAATACATTAATAATTGCATCCAATGAAGTTCCTTACTTTTTACAAAATACTTATTTTTACTAGTCATTTTAAAGTTACATTTATTTTTGCTTACCCACCATTTTATTTACTCACTGCTATTTATTTTCTAGGACGTTACCTGGCTGTGAAGTTAATTAAACTAGCCAACTTGTCTAATTTGAGTAAGTGGATGATAATTAACCATCAAACTAGTTAACCAACTGTTTACCTGGCCAGTTGCATGAAGCATCTTTATTTAGGACTTCCATTTAAAAAGTACTTACGGTTCCCTTTGTAACATGAGTTGTAATTCCTATACTGAGTATATTGTCTTAAGTGTGTATGTTTTCATAATGATATTAGCAATACTTTAAAATCAATGCACAATTATCCTTGATAAGAAATTTAAGCATTGATAAAAAGCTACTGAACCTCAACCAAACGTATGGCTAAGTTGTGGCAACAAATTGTAAAACCCCTGAGGCAAATGTGTAATATGTGATATTGGTCAATATAAATAAATCTGACTAAATTTGATTTGATTCAAAAATTGGCTGATCGACTGATCTCACTACCTGATTTAGAAACTAGCTATTTTGGATAAAGAACAGAATGTTAATGGTCGATTTAGTAACAAGCTAGATATCTAAATATCTATTAAACTAGCTAACTAATAGCAACTAGCGTAATATCTAACAAGCTACTTGTAAAGCTAATTAACCGACTTACTGGTTGACTGAGCATCTGGCTGAAAATCTAAAAATCAAACAAAAATAATAACTAACTGACTTACTTGTTGACAAACAAGCTATTTGGCTAAAGAGCTAACTGGAAAGCTAACTAACTGACTCACTGGTGGTTTTAGCAACTAGCTAAAATACTAAAGGGCTAACTGGAAGGTGAAAGTGACACCTTTATACCCTTTTTCTCACCTACTGAATCAGTTTGATATGTTTTGTTATAAAACAAAACAATTCCCTTTACTCAGGAGATTTTGTTGGGGGGGGGGGAATTGGGTTTTTCCCAAGCTGCTGAGAGGTTCCTAAAACAGAGTGTTGTACGATCTACAGATTGAATATAAGATAAGATAAAAGATAAGATCAAATGTACTTTAATCTCAATTTGGGAATTGCTTTTGTTGCATAATATCTGAGATTGGGCTCCATAAAGACTTGACTTGATTAAAGATGTTGCCAAACGTAAACCTGGCTGATAACAATCAAAACTGCAAAACTGGTGGACATAAAACCTAGCTAAATGGCTAAAGAGCTAACTGGAAAGTGCAAGTGACTGGACTCCAGTTGAAATGTTTGTCAGCACAGTGACACAGCTCTGCTGCCGACCTCCTGAGGCGGATTAGGGTCACGGTCAGTCAGCGCTAATCAAGCTGAGGCTGAGCCAGAACTGATCTAAACGCCGCTAAGCACCGAGCGAGTCGAGTCAATAGAGAGAGCGCTAATAGAGTGGTGCAGGGATGACGTATTTACCCTGAAGGAAGCTGCTGGTTCCCTCGACAAAAAAGCAATGGGATTTCTCCATAGGATTTTGGAAAATAGCTCCAAATAAGGTCTGTGGAAAACGAACCTGTTCGATGAATGCACGTTTTGTTCAGCCGGATAATCTCCACATGTCTATCCTACTTTTATAATGTTCGAATCATAAATCTAATGGCCAGAAGCTAAATGCTAACGTTATGCTATAAAGCAGCGGTTCCCAACCTTTTTCAACTCAGGGTCCACTTAAGAATCTAAAATGTTTTTGCGACCCACATTCAACCATAAACAATACGGAGGCTAAATAAAGTTCTGATTGGTCGATTCAGAACATGTGACACGTTGTTAATCCAGTAGAACAGACCGCTGTCAAGGACTGTAATGGCCGTTGCTAAGGAGGATCAAGAAAGAGAAAGGAAAGGAGGTGTCACGGCTGGAGGGCAAGGTACACAGAACCCAAATGCAGAATATCCAAATCCAAAATACTTTTATTGCGGAGCTAGCAACAAAGTAAAATAAGGCAAGGCAAAAACACAAAAATCCCTCTGAACAAAAACCTTCTAACAACATCAATAATCTCACAAAGACAGACAAACCAGAACTTAAATGCACACAAGACTAATCACACAAACAAGACACAGGTAAGGAGGGAGGAGAAAACACAGGGGCACCAGGTGAACACAATCAGGTAATCAGGTAGGAGGGAACACAGAGACAGGAAGCAACAGGCAAGACGGGGGGTGAACACAGTGGGTGTTTCTCAATCTCGAGTACGCTTGCTTGGTAGCACATGTCTGCCGAGCATCTTGCTTCAGAAGCGAGTCAAGAATACTTCCTGCCATTCGGAAAACGAAGAGTGGAACATGCTAGCAAGTGTGCAGGTGTGCGTCATATGAGAGGCCCCGCCTCTTACATCTTCCGCCACAGATTTGGGGAAATTGGTCCGTGCGCAAAGCATTGTGGGGATTTTAAGACCGCGGAGTCTACTCATGTGCAGCCTCGATATTTCTCCAAACGGAGTACGCCGGGCTCGCTAGATTTCCAAGTATGCTGGAGATTGGAACAGTACTTTGGCGGCACTCGATGACGTAGTATGCTTGAAATAGTGGCTCTGAAGCAGCTTTACTCGACATTGAGAAACACCCAGAGACAGGAAACCAAAGACAGAACTAGACATGACAAAAACACAACACAGACAGATCGTGACAGGAGGTTCAAATAAAAAAAAATCGATCCATTAGGAACTTTTCCAAGAACTCTTGATTTTTTTAAAAAGATACCAAAGTTCTACATTCATGCTTTTCTTCCATGTGGACAATGTTCTGACATTGTGTTGTTGGACTGGTGTAGTCGTAATGAACATTAACACTTGTTTTTGGACATTTTCATTAAAGGTAGGGTAGGTAAGTTTGAGAAACCAGCTCGAGATCGCTAGAATTTGAAAATACACAGCCGGAGAAAATCTGCCACTTCCTTCCAGAGCCCCTCCTCCAACACACACGAACGCGCACATGACCAATGAGGGCACGAGATAAGTTTGTGCACAGATGGAAGGCTGACAGGCAGGTAGGCCATCCAGTTATTTTAGCCGGGCCGGCTCAGATGATTGGTCGTGCTTTTTACAGTACTACGGCTTCCACAGATGATATTTTTTTATGGATTTTTTGTCAAAGCACTTCAGATATTCATTGCTATCGGGATGTTAAGAGCATTCCATGGAATATAACAAAAAGTGTATCTCGAGCCGGTTTCTCAAACTTACCTACCCCACCTTTACTGTAAATGAATATAAAAGGGGCAAAATGATCTCAAACAAAAAATGCAGGTATGCAATATCAGATGTTTACATTTGAGTTTTTTGTGAGAACTGTCATGATTTTTTTTTTGTATCTCCAGTGGAGAGATTATGATGTCAATTCTTATACATAAATAAGTATTTGTAAATGTATTAGAGGCAAGTGGGTAAAATCAAGTAGTATTTTTTTGTTTATTTTTGGGGTATAAATAGTTTTTATACTGTTTTAATAAGAGCAACAATTACATTAGTAAGAGAATGCAAATACAGATTAGACCAGGTTGTATGGTGCAGGTATGAGTTTTTAAACCCTTTTTTGAACCCTATTCCTTTATGGCCTAACGTTAGCTTTTTACTTCAGAAATCATAAATGGAGATTATCCTGCTGAACTAAAAGTATCATAAACATTTGTTTGACACAGAGATAATATTCTGCAATAATCCAAAATCACACGGAGGAATCCCATTGGACCAGGGAGATGCTGCCTTCAGGGACCAACACAGAAATACGACATCCCTGCACTCTTAATCATTTATTTGATCTTGATCTGTGTGTCTGTTCTCGCAGGATGTTGAGCTGGGTGGCTAAAGTCGTTCCGCAGCCGCCGGAGCCTCCGCCAAAAAATGTTGAAGAGCAGAAGCTGGGGAAACCAGTGGCCACGCCCCCTGCGGTGACTCCTCCCCTTAGTTTAAGCCACGCCCGTTTGTGTTTTGATCACGATTTTATCATTTTCGTTTCATCTCTTATTGCCATCGTAAAAACATATTACATCAAGTGTATTCACACTACAGCCACTACCAGAGTTCCTTTTGTACGCTATCATTCTGGGTCCCTAACCCAAATGTGGAAAATAAAGACAATATGAAAAATAATATTTGAAATTACACTCAAAATGTTTGAATCACACTTTAATGGTTACTTTACTGACTTTAGATATAGAATTTAAATACGTATACATACCTTATAGGTGATATACTGCACATACATTTTTTATATAAAAATATAATACACATTATAAGACTGCATGTATTTGATTTATGCCATTATGCCCGAGGAATACTTGTCAACATTTATTTTAATTGTATAATATTTTATTTTTAATTTATATACATAGCTTATTCCTCTTTAGTGTTTTGTATGCAACAAAGCAAATTACTTTTTAATAATACTTGGCAATAACCCTGATTCTGATTATGTGTTTCATTATGTAAACTTGATATGTTTAATATGAAATCATATTGTGTTTTCAACAGGAGAAGAAAGTGACATTTCTAGATGAGAGCAAACAGCAGGGTAAGACGCACCGTGAACATCTCGTGGTTCAGTGTGGTTTGTGTTCTTCTTGCTAAACAATAACAGTTGTGTTTTATTAACAGCTCAAAAAGATGGCAAACCCAAACAGGAAGTACAGGCGGCGGAGAGCGGGTGAGATGATCTGAGATATACAATGATGTTTAATATAATTATTACTTCATGAAAGATATGCATTGCAATTCAGTTTATGGTCATTTTCCTGTTTGTGTCCCTTTTCATACGTGGGGAGGTTTTGATAAACAGGATTATGAACAAAATAATGTTTTTAGAAATAATATTCACCTGAAATGATATAAAAAATGTATCGTATTGTCTTTATAAATTGAAAATGACAATAACTCACATCAACTTAAATGAATCTCTAGTGTATTAAAGTAGCAAGTATACAGTTTATGTACTGTATTGTATTTATGTTATGTGCCCTTATTTAAATGAACTCCGGATGTTTTGCTCTCAGCCCGGAGCCTGTCGCTCAGTCCGGAGTGTTTACGTGGTTCAACGCCACTTTGCCCAAACCTGCACTCCCACCAAACCTGAGCCCGGCCAACTCTGTCGAGAAGGTAAGGACCAGATACTGACCCAGCACTAGATACTGACCCAGGACCAGATACTGACCCAGGACCAGATACTGACCCAGCACTAGAAACTGACCCAGGGCCAGATACTGACCCAGGACCAGATACTGACACAGCACTAAATACTGACCCAGCACTAGAAACCGGGACCAGATGCTGGCCCACGACAACATATCCACCCAGGACCAGATACATGCCTCAGATTGCTTACTTACCCAAGACCAGGTTCTTACCAAGGACCAGCTACTGACACAGGACCAGATATTAACCATGGGACCAGATACTACACCAGAACCACACTGCCCCAGGACCACATACTGCCCCAGCACAAGATACTTACCCGGATCGCTTACTTACTCGGGACCAGATCCTGCAACAGAGTCGTTCTGTAGGTCCCAATAATATTTGTTGTGTCTTTTCCTTCTTTCCAGGAGGAAAACACAACAACCAGGTAAACATATATATATATATAATATAATAAAGGATATGTGGTTTCAGAGATTATACTGTTTTTATATACACAGTACAGTATAGTGTAAATAAAGGAGGACCAATAACGGATCCCTGTGGTACTCCTTTACTAACTTTGAGAAGACTTAGCTTGAGTTTTTCCAATAAAAATACCATGATTATTGTTAATGATTGCCCGAGGCTTTATTGATATTGTTAAGTCAACACAAAGCAGCTGTGCTATGACAGATTTTGTATTATGTTTATCAAAAATGTGGACTTTATGGTTTCCAGATGTGTTGCAGTGATAAAAGTGTTTTGATGTTTCCTCTGGGTTCCTTCCTCTCTGTAATAACAGTAAACCTGAAGACGAGTGAGTAACGACAGGAAACAGATAGTGCCAAATACTGAGCTGCTTAATAAACCCATTAGCCATATGCTGCCAAATACTGCGATGCTTTAAATACCCATCACCAGGCAAACTGTCAAATACTGAGCTGCTTAATATACCCTATAGGACCAACTCTGCAAATGACTGCCATCAGTTTGCACCGAGATCCTTTATAAATCCACCAATAGGCAAACTGCCAAATACTGAGCCGCTTTAGAAACTCATTAACAAACGGACTAATAGTGAAATAGTGAGCTTGTCTAAATACCCCTCAGCGTGCATACGGCCAAATAGTGAGCTTCTTTATAAACCCCTCAACGTGCATACGGCCAAATAGTGAGCTATGATATAAATCCATCAACCCTGCATAATGCCAAATACTGAGCTGCTTTAGATGCCCATTTGATGGTATATGCCAAATGTGCTAAATAATGAGCTTCATTTCATGTCTCATTGCTGTTTACTACAGTATTTATCATTACGCTGATCATGTGATCTATATTATATTTGTCTCTGTTAGGATAGCTTCTCATCTCCTGAAGAAGAAATAAGTCGTTGTGTTTCTGTTTTCATTTCCCCTCAGGAAAGGGATGATGGCCTGGATCTCTGAGGGTTTGGAGAAAGTCGTTCCTCAGCCCGACCTGAAGAAGGAAACCCCAGCAGAACCTGAGCAGCACACCGAGGTAAAGCTGTTACTGCAGCACAGGAAGTGTGTGAACACACTCCTGTGATATCATACCAACCAGAAAGAGACTAAGAGAATATATTCTACTGGATTTGACGTATAATATTATAGTGCTACTATAATGTGAGTGTGTGTTTCTCCTCAGGTGTCGGTGGCAGCACCTGAAAAACCTGCAGAGCCACAGATCACTGTGGAGGAGCACACTGACAGACTCCTTCCCCCCAGGTGTGTGTGTGTGTGTGTGTGTGTGTGTGTGTGTGTGTGTGTGTCATTTAGACACTTATTTTATGTCATAGACCAAACCGTTAAAATCTCTTCAGCTTGTGTTAACCACAGACCTTATTTCAGGCAAACAACCAAAAACACATTCAGAAAACATTTGACCTCCAGACTCCAGACACAGGAAGTGATGAAGTGCTGACTTATTCCTGCAAAAAAGTCCACAAGTGTTTTTAGAAACAGTCGATACTTAAGCCACACTGAAAACAGAAGTTAATGTGATATTTGAATGTGTGTGTTTATATGTGTGTGTATGTGTGTGTTTATATGTGTGTGTTCATTACAGAATGTTAGACTGGATCAAACAAGGTTTAGAGAAAGTCGTCCCTCAGCCGAAGACAGAAATCATGGAGAGGACTGAAGCTCCTGCCGTATCTAAAGGTCAGCTTGTACTCATCATTACACATGAATACATCTCATACTAATGTTGAGAGTAAATATATGTAACCTGCGTCTACTGATTATTTAAACAGCACCAGAACCGGCTCCAGACACAAAAGCAGCTCCTGAAACTGAGAAGTGAGTACATATTTGTATCTCGGACAAACAAATGTTATGTATTTGAATAATTCAAAGAGGGGAGATCAAATTGTAAAGTAAGAGGGTTATGCTTGTTTATTCTCACCAACAACACAAACAAGATATCCAGGATTAGTTGTCAGTTGTAATACCTTTTCTATAAATGTGTTAATAAAAGTATCCCAGAAATGTGTGAAAAATGTCAATGAAAATGGCCAATAAGTTTAAGGTAAATATAATACAACATTTTGATTACAAATATTTGAATGTCCGAAAAGTATCCCCTTAAATGTGTAAAACTCTTCCAAAATATACCTGGAATGTTTAAAAAATAAACCTATAAAGGACCAGAATCTGTGAAAATGTCTTGCAAATATACCCAAAGATATATGAAGAATGTAAGAAAATGGCAATAACTGTGTGATACATTTACAAAAGCAAAGAAAGTTTAAAGAAATTCCAAAAACTGTACGAAAATGTTTGGAAAATGTTTACACTTTGACATTTAGAGATGAAGGACAAAATACAGATGTGTCCCATTTATTTGCTTATACTTGATAAACGGACTATTTATTATTTAATCATTATAATGTTTCTCTTTTCTATTCGTTAGGTCTTCAAAGGAAGGAGAGATGCAGGCCAAGTAAGTGTTTACGGTTTCCTTGAGTTATTTCACGGGTAAACTCTGATATCTAAAAAGGACTGATCGGAAACAAACCCTTTGAGTGTCTTTGAGCACTGGGAAAAGCTCTATATAAACAATAAAAGATATGACGTATTATTTATCCAGACCATGCTCCATGAAAAACACCCCCTTGAAGAGTTCTGTGCACACATCTTATTACAACTTTAACAACTAAATGTCACCCTTTCATATGCGTTTCATAGGCTTTATTGACATTTGTTTTGCACCTCTGGTTAGATTTTGTTGTTTTAAGAACTTGCAATGACAATAAAGTTGAATTGAATCTAATCTAATTTGTGTAACAGCTTCAATTTAGTTTTTGTTAATAAAAAATGAAAGTCCTCAGGTAGAATCATAACGTTTATAGCATCAGATATTCAGCATGTGCCCTCATCACAAGCAGCCTCAGATAATCCTGTAGATGTGTAATCACTGCGTAAGAGTCTGTCCTGACTCTGGTCTGTTGTGTTGACAGTATTATGGGATGGGTCGGCCGCATGCTTCCTCAGCCTGCTCTGAGGCTGGTGAGTCACGCACACACATTCATCTGCTACGTTTAAATCAAAATGTGGTCATCAGATCATGAATCGGCATCAATGGAGGATAATCAGACGTACACTATACAGATGATTTAAATGCATAAAGCACTTACATGTCATTTCCCCATGTGTTCTCCTGCAGGACGCCGGCTGTGACGAGGTGCAGAACAGTAAGTACATCACAGCTTAAATTATATATTTAATACTAATTTTAGAGTCTGCTGAGCACCATCCTCTAATCAAATATTTTAGAGTCTAATACCACTTAGTTTTTAATAAACTTAACCTATGTACAGGTCCTGGGCAGAAGCTACTTCCCATGCATTTGGACTGAAAACTGTTCACAACTGATGCTGAAAAGTAGCTGTTAATTTGGACAGAAATACCGTGTTCAGATAAAACCTTTGCAAATATTTTGTCAGTCAAACGTTGGCTGACCCTGAAGGATTTCAGTCCTGATTTATTTGGCCAGCTTTATTTAATGATAAAATCGGTAAATGTAGTTTAATCTCCCAGAATACAGAACGAACACTACGCATTTCCTGTGACTACTTCACAATACAAGTCATTCAGATGCTTTTAATGTGAAGCTTTAGCAGGATATACTTTACAGTACTTTAATCCATTGTTTTATGTAGGTAGTAGCACTGCAAGTTCATAAATATTGCAATACTTTCATCATGTAAAACCTTTGAGATTGACGCTTTAATTTACATTTTTTTTATTTAAAAAAACTACAGCCGTTGTTTCTGCTGACCGTTGATACAGCCACAGTTTGCAACAGCACGCTCATTGGTTGATTGATTGATGAGTTGATTGGTTAATTGGTGGGTTTGTTGGTTCATTGATTGGTTGGTTGGTTAATTGATCTTTTGATGGGTTTTCTTAGCAGCTGTGCTTTAGCCTGGTTGCTGCGGTGCTGAGCGGACTTTAACTCGGCTGCTCTTCTCCTTCTGTTTCAGGAGGATAAGGCGGCAAGAGCCCCTTAAAATAAAAGGAGAAGGGAGTCACACTGACAGCAGCTCACTTTAACTGAAGGACAGACAGACGTTTATAAAACACTGACTCCATAAATCAGGCCTGTAGCGTCTCCACAAAGCTGCAGCAATTTCAATTTCTGCAAGGCTTTGATGAATTGACTTGATATTACTGAACAAAAGATCGGGACAATGATTGCATGAAATGTACTTTAATTAGATTTCTTCAGATTTCTCTCTGATGTTGCCAATGATGAACACGCAGTGTTAATCTGCATGCTGCAGTAGAGCTACCGCAGGACAGACTTTATACCGGGAACTCCATAAGCTTTTAGAAACTGAAATGTTGACTTTTTATAGTGCAGGACAACTTCGGGGTTTTCTAAGCTTTTGCAGCTAATTCAATGCTAACTTTGAAAATTGTTAAAGCATTTTGCTCTTTGTTTATGAAAATAAAGAAATGTAATAGAACGTAACACTTTGTTGAGTGTTTTTTTGTTCATTGGTACAACAGAACATACAGGGAGTGTTAAACTATCAATAAACCAATCAACCAATCAACCAATCAACCAATCAACCCTTCTACCAAACATCTGTTGTCCCATCATGTCCAGACATGTACGGTTGTACCTGTAGGCGTGTTTTATAAACGGTGGATGTATTGCAGATGCATTAGATGTCATGCTGTGTGTTTGTATTTTGAATTCCTCAAAGTTATTTTATCAAAATGAACCACACACACATGTTTCTCCTGCCGTGTGGCGTACAGTCAGCATCGCGCAGAAGGAGAGCAATCTGGTGCTGGAGGACGTGGAAGAGGACGTGGAAGAGGACGTGGAAGAGGACGTGGAACAGGACGTGGAAGAGGACGTGGAACAGGACGTGGAACAGGACGTGGAACAGGACGTGGAAGAGGACGTGGAAGAGGTAGTGGAAGAGGAAAAGGACGAGAACATTGACGACAAGCAGAATGAGAAGAAGGTGAGAGAGGAGTCACAGAACAATAACAACCGCTTATCTTGATGCAATCATCTTTGATATCTAAGTTATTATTTCATATCCATGCCTTACTCTACACCGGGGATTATTACTTAGTTCTGGTTTTGCACATCATCTTTAATCAGCAGAAAGCAAGCTGTGGATTTCATTTCAATCATTCGTGGTCTAGAAAGGATCCTTCTAAAAATAAACACAGAATGCCTTGTAAAAAAACTACTCGAATTGACCTGAAATTCTTCTTGATCAACATGGCTTGCTAACAGGCTAATGGTAGCATTTTCTACATCCAATAGTAGACATGCGTGTAAATTGTTAACTAGAGTCAACTTGGAAGAGTACCATCGTAGTACACAAGTAGTTAATGTGTTCCCTAATAAGACGGGTACTATGTCCTTTTGTAGCGTCTGCACCATGGCTCTTTAGAGGGTACGATGCTAGACCAGAGCAGGTACAATAGAGCTTCAGTTACAAAGGTACAAGGAAAGGTAAAAAACAGTGTAGGTACCTTGGTTTATCACAGAATACTGTGGGAAGGGGTACTAAGGGAGTTCCAGAGTAGTTCAAATGTCCCTCTAAAGCAGGGGTGGGGAACCTTTTTCCTCTCAAGGGCCATTTCAATTTTTACAACATCCTCCGAGGGCCGTACAAATTATTGACCTCTGCTTAAAAAAACTAAAATCACAGCCCATTCATTTCTCCTTTCTTTCATGCTGTGCAAAGAAACAGCAACCTCTTAATCCAGATATCTTACCATGACTCGTGCATGCACGTGCACGGTGTGGCATGACCACCACAACAGAAAGATATGGACACAAGATGTGTGCAAATGTATTTAGTTTCCTATCCATGTGGACATGATTTAAGTGGGGGGCGGACCTAACCTCCTCTAGGGGGGTCCGGGGGGCATGCTCCCCCGGGAAGATTTGTTTTAAATGTTGAAGTTAAAAACATCAATCTGGTGCACTTTGAGAGCAACATTAGGAGATCTATGGATACATCTCTCAACACCTATATGAAACAGAACTGTAAACAGATTTTCTTTTTCTTTATGGATATTTTACAAATCACTCTCCTTTCAAACTGTATTCTTGTTTATTAATAACAACTTTTTTTTACTGTCATATAGTATTTTATACCTGTTTACTTTATTCTCTTGTTTTTTGTATAACTATAATGATCATATAAAGATGTGCCTTTACCTCACTGGTTGGAGAAAAAGCTTCTTATATTCGTTAGCATAGCTAGCTAACCAGATGCTAATAACAACAAAGTTATTGACAGTATGATCAGTATGACAGATGAACAGATCTCCACTGGGCTTTCAACTAAAGACACAGCCACGCAGAAACTGCGGCATGTGTACGGCTCCTTATGGGTACTGACATTTCTGAGTGCCGGAGCGCCGTTCTGGTGCTCTCCGTCAGAACTACACCCCTGTCAGACGAGACATCTACCACGTGATGACACGTTAGGCTTGTGTTGTGTTCAAGGACCCTGACCTTGGCCAGGAAAAACAGGCACTCGCTTGTTTAATTATTTTGCGATCTAGGTTTCTTTAATTTTTTGCGTGTGTTTATAAATTACCTCGAGGGCCGTATAAAATGGTCTCGCAGGCCGTATACGGCCCGGGGCCGGAGGTTCCCCACCCCTGCTCTAAAGGGTACCATGGTACTAACTTGGTGGATATAGAGTTTTGGCTTGGGAAACTATGCTCTAATACCCCTCAAAGTTCTACCAGGATAATTATATATGGTAGACTTCATGTTGGAGGGTTGTTCATGGTAATACCAGAACATCATTTGGCTGAGAGGCATAGATTTAGATCTGTAGATGTATATGTTTCCCTGACACAAAAACATCGGCAAAGGCTAAATTGTTACTCTAAACATCTGTATTGACATCTGAGACATCAGTGCATACCTACAGTAACTGATATTTTAAGAAAGGTGCTAAAATAGTACTCTTGAAAATGTTAAATCCTGTGGATAGTTGGAAAGCAGAAACGCAGAGACCCAGGTGGATCAATCCCCTGATCAATCCCCTCCAGTGATCGACAGCGTCAAGGAGGAGGCTGAAGAGGCGGGTCAGGACAACGTGGAGGAAAGGTCAGTGACGACTTCCTCTGGATAAATGACTCCCTTCTTTCTGTCCAACAAGTGCACTAAGAATGAAAATGTTTACTGATTGTTGCTTTAAAAAGTTTGGTCGAAGGAAGACATCTCAGCGACTGAAGGCCGTTCTTATTGTCAGATGTCATTAATGGTGCAGCTTCTCTGGGACACTTGCATGGTTTCTTTCAAAAGTGTAACTACCTTGAATATTGTTGAGTATCTGAGCTCTTCGCTGTGTTACAGGCTTCAGCAGCACCAGCTGGAGGAGGCTCGCGTCGCAGAGGAGATCGCCAGGATGGCAGCGGAGGAGGCCGTCCGGCAGCTGGAGGCGGAGCAGTCGGTTAAACTCGTTGTAGAGACAGTGCCAGTGTGCAACGAGCCGTAAGTCACAAAACAGCACATTTATACACACACTGTCCAGTTGAAACCCTGTGTCTCAAACACTCAGCTTTCTATAACTGACAAAGAAGACCCTTATTATGAGTCTGCATCTCAAGTAAGTATTTCAACACATAGGCTGATTCGTTTTCTGTTTTAGGAGAGGCTTTATCTGAAAGAAATTCACTTTGAGACGAATAATACTTGCACATACACTAGGTTTTCAGGGAAAAACACACATCATACACACTGATCTGAGACACTGTCTTGCTGCTTGTTCTCTACAGACTACCCAACATCCAGGAGGAGGAAAACGAGGAACCAAAGTAAGTCCATCTTCATGAAACACACACCAGCGCCCTCTCTATTTGGAGTTCCTGTTCCTAACAAAGCCCAAAGGAAGACTGGCAGTCTTTGAAGCAAATCTTCGTAGTGGCCAAACGGTGGAATTACAACGTTCTGGTCACGTGACACCATGGTGCTCAGAGAGGCATTTACTATTGAAGAAGAGGAGTGTTTAAATCAGAGATCTTACTTTCCTACTGAGCTTTCATTGAGCATTTGGGGGCTGTAAAAACCTTGTCAAGAAATGTAGGATATCATCAATTCTGTTGTGTTTATTCGCCTTGTCTTGTTCGAACCTACTTGATCTATTTTGTTGACTTGTAGTAATTTGCAACTCCTCTTAATTGTGCTTTACCTACTGTAATTGAACACACCTTATCAGTGATACAAGCCAATCAGTTAAGTTCCAGCACCAGGTCAGAAGGATCAGATCTTCAGGAGGTGTATTCTGCCCATCTTCTTCACCAGGAGTCTGAAGGAGGTCAGTCCAGCTGAAGAAGAGACTCCTCCTCCGTCAACTCATGTGGAGCCGGCATTGGAGAAGAAAGATCTGGAAAGTCCCGAACAGATCATCCCACAACCAGAGTCACAACCTCCAGAAACCCCCCCCACAGTCCAGGTGATACAGAGTCTTTAGATCCGGCAACAACTCCTCACTGTTCCTGTCGATCTGTGTTTCAAGAAGACATTGACAACGCAACAGTTTGAGGATAATTCTAGTTAATTATGATTATAACTAATTTATCTTTCCATCATTACTATCAGTTATAATATCATTGTAGTCACCAGGTTGCCTAATGTGTGCAGAGTAACTGTTACTGATGGAAGTGATGGACAACATGGGTATTCTTTAACTTTTGAAGAGCACATTTGCCAATAAATGCTTAACCAGTAAAGAGGAAACACCTGTTAATGATATCATCTGTCGGGGTCAGGTGTTATATTGTTTTACAGATTAACATCTGATTGATATTTGTCGTTTAATGCTTCACCATTGGATTGACCTATTTCAAAGGCCTTTCTGTACAATCAAATGAATGTTTTGTATAAAGTTCAAATAAACTATGATACTGTACTGTGAAAGGAAATCAAATATAGCTTACTGTAGTTCAAATTATAAAAAGGTATAACCTAAAACACTAGTGTAAATAGGCTCCTAAGCCACGGATTGGCAGTGCTTTAATCGCATTTCTGCTCTTTGAACAAGCCTGAAAATGTATGTTTTTTCTTCTTCTTTAGGTCGAAGCTGCAGAAAGTGAATGTGGAGGTAAGGACAGGAAATATGATCTCAAACCAGCCTCATCACTCATGAATAACACAGGCGAGAATAGATAGCTTTAGTTTCTGGTTTCTCTACCAATCTTTTAGAATAAGGTTTATTTTGTATTTAAATGTTCAATGTAAACGTTCCTTGAATCTTGACTGCTTTTACCGGGGTTATTATTCAGCAGCTGACTAGTTAGCTAGTTAGCTTGTTAGCTTGCTAATGGCACCATGCTTTTATGCTACACTAGTTTCAGAAATAAGGGTCTGCTATAGCTAATTAATGTTCTAATTTACATCTGATGAACATTAAATTCCTCATAAGATAAGATAAGATGAGAAGTACTTTATTGATCCCAATTTGGGATATTTTTGGTAGCAGTCAAACAAATGCGTAGTTTGTCAGCCTATATTTTTACATGGAGTTTATATTAGCATGTAGCTGTATATTTAAAAATCCCCCGGTCTCTGTAAACGTATGAATCTTCCTTGAATCTTGACTGTTTTTACCAAGGTTATTATTCAGCAGCTGGCTAGTTAGCTTGCTAGCTTGCTAATGGCACCATGCTTTTATATTACACTGGTTACAGAAATAATGGTCTAGTTAGATAATTAATGTTCTATATTAGATCTGTTATTTATTGGTAGCAATCAAACAAATGCGTAGTTTGTCAGCCTATCTTTTTACATGAAGTTTATATTTACTTAGCTGTATATCTAAAGATCCCCTGGTCTCTGTAAACGTTTGAATCTTGAAATGTTTCTCCATGCAGTTCCAGAGGTTTGTATCCCGATAAAGAGCTTTCTGCTTCGGTTCTCGCTCGCTGCTGAGTGCCTGGAGCGCGGCAGGAAGTTGATGCACGACCATAACCTGGCCCTCCCCACGCTGTCCATGCCGACCCCCCCTCTGGATCTCGCCATGCTGACCCAGGAGCTGCAGCAGCTTTCCTCACAGGCGCGGCAGTGCTGCACGAGCATCGCTAGCCGCTTAGCACGCCTTAACTCCAACTCCCAGCATCCTCAGCAGCCTTAGCCCCGCCCTCCTCCTGCAGCAGACCCTCTAGAGAAACCTTATAGTCGCCTCATTGGAAGTAGATAGAAAAAACCTTTAACGTGCCAAAATAAACCAGTGGTTCCTTATTATCGGCATCACTCCCATCATGCACTGCTGCTCTGCACGGCTACACCACGAACTAAACAGGTGATCCTACAGGAAGTGGATGTTTGTGATACTGTTGTAGCTTTTTCTATAAAGTGGTGCAGGAACGAATTATAAAACCCATAGCGCCAAGGGATCCTGACTTAACGTCAATATAGGACGAGTTGGGAGTGAGAACGTGTATAAAAACTGATTTTAATTCATGCATGTTCTCACTAGAGTTAGTTATGATAACATGATAACTACACTATATAGACCAAGGTATTGGGACACTCGTCTTAATCATTGAATTCAGGTGTTTCATTCAGTCCCATTGCCACAGGTGTATAAAATCAAGCACCTAAAACATGGAAATGTGTCAGCTTTATGCCACTTCCTGTCCACTGGTCTGGAGGTCAATAGTTTCCTGAATGTGTTTTTGGTTGTTATTCTGATTTAAGGTCTATGGTTAACACAAGCTGAAGAGATTGTTACCTTTTGTTCTACAACATAAAATACGTCAGTAACGCTGCATAAAAGTAATGTGGTGTAAATATCGTTGTATCATTGGTCCTACAGTTACCTTCCTATAATGTAACATCAGTCTGTTCAGAATTAAGTTGTTATTTAACTAATTTATCAGCTGGCTAGGTAGCTTGCTAGCTTGCTAATTGCACCATGCTTTCACACTACCCTGGTTACAGATATAAGGGGCTGCTAGATAGATAATTCACTACCACTGAATTCATCAAATTCAGTGGTAGCAATCAAACAAATGTAGTAGATCAGAAAGTATTACATTTGTCTCTGAGATGAAGAGTATCTCAGAGACAAATATAAAGTACCTCAGAATGCAGACGTTCCTTGAAGTCCTTCAGTGTTTCTGCTCCGTCCTGCAGGAAGCGGTGCTCAGGGTTTGGGTGGAGCTCCAGTGCTGAGGGTGGAGGATGTGGACTGGGAAGAAGGGCAGGAAACAAACCTGAACATCCCCCAAATTATCACAACTCTAGAACCAGAGCTCAGCGCCCCTATGTCACACCTCAGGTAACAGACATTTCCATCTGCTGCTGACAGCCTTAGTGATGTGTGTGATCGGTTTAGTGTCTGGTGTGTGGTGGAAGAAGTCCTCAGATATTGTACTGCAGTAGAAGTGGTGATACCAGAGTGTAATAAATAAATAAAGACATAACTACTGATATGAAATGTGTATGTCAGTATAGTAATGTAAAGGTGAATGGGTGAGCATAATGTGTATTAGGTGTCGTATGCCAAAACAAAGGTATGACCAAGTGAAAGCCAGAATGAGTGGTTGGCAGGAAGGAGTCCAGGAGAGAGAGAGAGAGAGACTCTGGAGCGGGGATTTAAGTGGTGAAGGAATGAGTCCTAAACCCGGACATAAGTCAGCGGTGGTGACGTGAAGTCATGTGACCGAGCTGTAGTGCCTTTATAGCATAATGTTAGCTTTTTAATTCAGAAACCATAAAGTGGTGTTATTATGTGGAGATTATCCTGCTGGACAAAACATTTGTTTTCCACGGAGATTATTTTCTGACATAATCCAAAATCACATGGAGAAATCCTATTGGACCAGGGAGATGCTGCCTTCAGGGACCAACACATAAATACAACATTCCTGCACCACTATATCACTGGTGCTCTGAGTCTGTGTTGTCTGTCTTTAGGGACAAAGCAAATACATACAGTCATGAACTTCTTGTATTTATGTCTCAATGTGTTTATGTCTCCTCAGCGCTGCAGGTGAGGAAGATGATGCAGTGATGAAGGCCGATCGAGAGGACAATGAGTGAGAGAAACTACACACACATACAAACACGCCGAAGCTGCCTTTAGTTTTTCAGCTCCCCACAAATGAACAAACTTCCAGAAACCCTGAGGTCTTCTTCACCAACGCTGAGTTCCTTTAAGTCAAATCTAAAAACATGACTTCTTTAAGCTGCTTACTCAAAAGTCTTTTGACTTGTTTTAGCACATACCGTATTTACAATGTTGTTTTAGCACCATCTCTTTTACGCATGGTTTTTATGAATCTGTTATTCCATTGTGTTTATTTATTGTGTTGTCTTCTTCTTAAGTGTTAATGTTAATGTAAAGCACTTTGAATTGCCTCTGTGTCTGAAAATGTGCGATATAAATAAACATACCTCACCTTACCACATACAGTGTCAAAGACAACAAAAAACAGGTGTGCAATTTTTTTTGAAAAATAACAATAAGACAAGATTAATAGTACAAAAACATTTAAAATTATAGACAAACAGATGGTTGAAAACAACAACAACAACAACACATAATCTGTCCTCCATGTTGACTCTTGCTGTCTTCTGTCCTCCATGTTGTCTCTTGCTGTCTTCTGTCCTCCATGTTGTCTCTTGCTGTCTTCTGTCCTCCATGTTGTCTCTTGCTGTCTTCTGTCCTCCATGTTGTCTCTTGCTGTCTTCTGTCCTCCATGTTGTCTCTTGCTGTCTTCTGTCCTCCATGTTGACTCTTGCTGTCTTCTGTCCTCCATGTTGACTCTTGCTGTGTCTTCTGTCCTCCATGTTGACTCTTGCTGTGTCTTCTGTCCTCCATGTTGTCTCTTGCTGTCTTCTGTCCTCCATGTTGACTCTTGCTGTCTTCTGTCCTCCATGTTGACTCTTGCTGTCTTCTGACCTCCATGTTGACTCGTGCTGTCTTCTGTCCTCCATGTTGACTCTTGCTGTCTTCTGACCTCCATGTTGACTCTTGCTGTCTTCTGTCCTCCATGTTGACTCTTGCTGTGTCTTCTGTCCTCCATGTTGACTCTTGCTGTGTCTTCTGTCCTCCATGTTGTCTCTTGCTGTCTTCTGTCCTCCATGTTGACTCTTGCTGTCTTCTGTCCTCCATGTTGACTCTTGCTGTCTTCTGACCTCCATGTTGACTCGTGCTGTCTTCTGTCCTCCATGTTGACTCTTGCTGTCTTCTGACCTCCATGTTGACTCTTGCTGTCTTCTGTCCTCCATGTTGACTCTTGCTGTGTCTTCTGTCCTCCATGTTGACTCTTGCTGTGTCTTCTGTCCTCCATGTTGTCTCTTGCTGTCTTCTGTCCTCCATGTTGACTCTTGCTGTCTTCTGTCCTCCATGTTGACTCTTGCTGTCTTCTGACCTCCATGTTGACTCTTGCTGTCTTCTGTCCTCCATGTTGACTCTTGCTGTCTTCTGTCCTCCATGTTGACTCTTGCTGTCTTCTGTCCTCCATGTTGTCTCTTGCTGTCTTCTGTCCTCCATGTTGACTCTTGCTGTCTTCTGTCCTCCATGTTGACTCTTGCTGTCTTCTGTCCTCCATGTTGACTCTTGCTGTCTTCTGTCCTCCATGTTGACTCTTGCTGTCTTCTGTCCTCCATGTTGACTCTTGCTGTCTTCTGTCCTCCATGTTGACTCTTGCTGTCTTCTGTCCTCCATGTTGACTCTTGCTGTGTCTTCTGTCCTCCATGTTGACTCTTGCTGTCCTCTGACCTCCATGTTGACTCCTTTGTGTCCTCTGTCCTTCAGGATGCGTCCTCCGTCCTCACCGGGCGTGGGCAGCGTGTTGCTTCAGGAGCGTCTGCTGCAGCTGGTCCAGATGTTCAAAGGTCGAGCGGAGCGTCAGAAGGAGCGTCTTCTGGACCTGGACGAGTCCGAGGAGGACAGTCCTCCAGCCAGTGAGTGAGGGGACGATTGTCCTTTATATAGATTTATTTATATACGTCTCTCACGTGTTTCCTCTGGTTATCATCGTGTTTTTCTCCGAGGTGTTGAATGTAAACATTTGAGTGTAAAGTTTTCTTGCTGAAACTGTTTTAATATTTATCTCTTTTCCTGAAATTCAGATTATTTTCCTCGCATTGAGGCAGAAATGTGTGGAAAATATGTATATTATTCTTAGTCTTTATAGTCTTTATACGTAAAGATAAATGCTCATTGTTAGGTCTTAATGTTGAATATAAATGTTTAATGCTAAATCTATATATTTAATCTTTATTTTAGTTTAATTATACATGTTAAAATCAAAATGTAATGTTATATTTTTTCAATTGAAATATGAAATGTAAATGGTTAATGCTAAATATCAGGTTTCATTACATTTACATCTAAATGTTTAAATATTAATTAGAAACATTCATATATATATCTTAATCTAAACAGTAAATGTTGAATGCAAAGTCTGATTATTAAATGTTCTTAATCTAAATGTTACCTTTTTCAAATCAAATTGTGCATCAGTTTCATTTCATTGAACTTTCTTTTTCTGTAAAATCAGAACATATCAGATATCTGTATAATAATGTAAAATGATGAAGTGATGACTCTGTCTGATGTCTGCAGCTCCGAGCAAAGCCCCCCCTCCTCCTCCTCCTCCTCCCCCTCCTCCAGAGGACCCGCCTGCAGAAGAAGATGAAGATGAAGATGAAGATGAGAAGGAGGAGTTTTTTCTCCCATTTGACATTTTGGGACATCCGGTGAAAATCCCCAAACTTCCCGTGATGCCGGACTGGCTCCGAGCCGTCGCTGCGTACCGCTTCCCCTCCAGCATCGACCAATTCACCGGTGAGAGCCACACGCATGAAGATCAACTTTCATCATACAAGTTGTTTTGTTTCGCAAAGCTTAAATTACACCGTAGTTGTTTCTATGTTATAGCAATACACCTTGAATCTTGAATCTGTTTGTTTTCATAAACAACAGTGACCTTATTCTGACCTACAGTTTAAAGGGTCCACATTTTAAAAAGCTAATAAATGAAATGATAAAAGCGATCACAGCAACATGAACTGTGTCATCTGCATAGATAACACATGACAGATCCTAATGAGAGGCATTGTTGCTTTGTCTGGCATCTCATCTTTCATTTAGTTGTTGGCACTCAATCCTTTTTGTACTACAGCGTCACATGTACTCTCCTCATTTAAAAGTTAAAGGCAAAAGGGCCCCAGTATTAAGCCCTGAGAACCCCCACATTTAACTCTATGGCCTTTCTGCTTCTCTTACAACTTTCTACTCTTCAACAATTTTAATTCTTCTCTTATTCATTTTCTTCTCTCTAAAAAACAACAACTTTCCACTCTTTGCCTCAAACCGTCTTCCCAGATGATTTTCTACTGTTTTTCAATCACTTCCTTTTCGGTTCCAAAGACTTTCTATTCTTCTCTAAAAACATTCTACTCTTCTATAGCATCTTTCTACTCTTTAACAACTGTCCAGTCTCCAACAATTGTACATTTGTCTATCACTTTCTATACTCTTACCCGACAACTTTCTTCTTTTCTTCAACAACTCTCTACTCTTCTTTAAAAACGTTTGACTCTTCTCTGATAACTTTCTGTTCTTCAAAAGCGTTCTGCTGTTCTATAAGAACGTTCTACTCTTTCTTCACTCTTTATCATTGTCCTCATCAACTGATTTCTGCATACCTCCAAACAGCGTCTGACGTAGTTGGAGTTCTAGTTGAAAAGTCACTTTTCCCCCACCTTGCATTAAGGCAAGGCAAGTTTATTTATAGAGCATCTTTCAACACAAGGCAATTCAAAGTGCTTTACAAGAATGAAAGACATTAAGAGCATTTAGAGATAGATCAGTGGAAACACGTTATAAAATTACATTTAAAAACAGTCATTAAAAAGCAAAGATAATATGAATAGCTCAATTAAAAGCAGCGACAAAAAGAAAAGTCTTCAGCCTGGATTTAAAAGTAGTCAGAGTTGCAGCGGACCGGCAGGTTTCTGGGAGTTTGTTCCAGATATTTGGAGCACAATTAATGAACTTCTCCATGTTTAGTTCTGATTCTGGAGACAAATGAAGCTGGTTTGTCTCTTCAGATCTGATCTATGTGATCTGGCTGTTCTTCGTGGTGGCGGCGTGGAACTGGAACGTTTGGTTGATCCCGGTGCGCTGGGCGTTCCCGTACCAAACCGCCGCTAACGTCCACCTGTGGCTGCTGGCCGACTACACCTGCGACTTCATCTACATCACCGACATCCTCGTCTTCCAGCCGCGCCTGCAGTTCGTCCGCGCAGGAGACATCGTGGTCAGTGAGCTACAGAAGAAAGAAATGCAACATTTGTATTTAAGTTTAAAACATGGGGGGTTCAACAAGAGGAAGTTCTGAGTCGTTCTCATGGGGGACACCAAATTATGCTTTTTATTAGATTTTAGAAAATACAAATGAATATGAATCCAACATACACACTAACATTTCAACTAAAATTATGGGTTATAATATTAACACGTACATGGGTTAATTCCTCTTATAGTCAAATCTTTATAAATGTTATTTAAAATAATTCATAAAATGCTTTGCATATGTAAAACTAATCCAAAAACAACAAGAAATTCTGAAGATTTAAAATGTATATATTATAAACACATAAACACATTTTAAAAAATCGGAATAAAACAAATATATTTTAAGGAGATTTTATTGGTCTATGAAAATGTATAGAAGGAGAACATTTAAAGTTCAATAAAACAACTTCTTTAAAAAAAACTGTAAACTAAAATGTGTCTACAACGTTAAACTATAATTAAAACTTGTCAGCATTGTTAATATTAAAAGTCTGTGTCGTTTATTTGCTAATAAATCGTAGGCCTTTCACATGAATGTTAAACACGTAAACATAATATGAATCTGTAAATAAAAGTTATTTTTCATGCAACATAAAAAAGTATATTTACAGATATGACTTTAGATTTAAGAACATTTTAAATAAAGAGGCAACCACAGGTTAATTAAACCAGGTAAATGGTTGTTGGCCAGAAACATTTTGAAGACTCCTTATTTATCACAAACAACTTTTTTTTAATGTGGAACTTTTTTATTTCAGTGTGACAAAAAAGACATGAGAGAAAACTACATGAAGACGGAGAGATTTAAGGTAAGATCCAAAGATTCAAATCTTTCTCAAACTCTTTTCTTGGGGTTTCTAACACCAACAATTAATAATACACATTATTTATACTTATGTCTCTAAGGTTGATCTATTTTTATGGTTAAACATGAAAACTTATTATCTAACTCAATTGGGCGGCAGGCTCCGTCTGTAGTGGTTTGGGAACTGAAGGGTCGCTGGTTCAAGTATATATATACATATATAAATATACAGAGTGTGGACTGGTAGCTGGAGAGGTCATTGAGCACTGAACCCCAAAATGCTCCATGGTGCTTGAAAACTGGCCGCCTCCTCCCTTTGCCACCTCGCTAACAATGCATGTGTTTGTGTCATATGCGTGTGTGTATTTCTTCTTCTTCCTCTTGTCATTGTCCGTGTGTCTTCAGATGGACGTCCTCAGTCTGTTTCCCCTGGAGATTCTTTACTATTTCACCGGAGTGAACTCCCTGCTCAGATTCCCTCGTATGCTGAAGGTCCGCCGGTTTCTATCTTTATGCATTTCCCGATTGTTAAAGATGAAATATTGACTCTCTCCTCTTCCTCCTCTCTCAGTACATGGCTTTCTTTGAGTTCAACGACCGAATGGAGGCCGTGATGAAGAAAGCGTACATCTACAGGTGAGGTTTCAACTCTAATAACCGACCCAAACTCAACACCAGTTTGTGCAATGGTCACAGAATATGATCTACTGTTTGTGTGCATGTATGTTGATTTTACCCTTTTCTCGTGCCACAGAACACGATTTACAAAATTATTTATTTTAATTGGAAGTATCTTTTTTTACCTCCACCAATGTTCAAATACAATTATTTAGAAAATCTTACTTTGTGTCATCTTCTCATGTTTTCCTCAAAGAATTCCATTTTTGGTTTTCTCCTTCACGTAATAAAACAAAAAACAAACTGGCACCTTATTGTTTATATTTAGTTATATTTGAACTCTTCTTTGTACTACCCTTTCAACTTTTATCTTATCTTATCCTGTCTTATATAAAGATTAAAGGAAAAGAGGCCCCAGTGTTGATCCCTGAGGAACCCCACACATGTTTTTCTTTCAGTGCATGTGTGCGTGTGCATTCACTTAACTGAATCTTGGTCCTTTGTTGTTGTTGTTGTTATTGTTATTGTTGTTGTTGTGTGTCAGGGTGATCCGGACCTCCACCTACCTGCTATACTCTCTGCACATCAACGCCTGCCTCTTCTACGTGGGCTCCGACTACGAAGGACTGGGCTCAACCAAGTGGGTCTACGACGGAAAAGGCAACGCGTAAGTCACTATCTTTATATAAAAATACTGATTTAGGTTATGTACAATGTTTCAGTCTGTTATTTTGGATTTAGTGTCTCTACTTTAAAGAGTCCTCTCCTGCTGATGTTCAGGTGTATATCAGTATGTAGTGTCTCTACTTTAAAGAGTCCTCTCCTGCTGATGTTCAGGTGTATATCAGTATGTAGTGTCTCTACTTTAAAGAGTCCTCTCCTGCTGATGTTCAGGTGTATATCAGTATGTAGTGTCTCTACTTTAAAGAGTCCTCTCCTGCTGATGTTCAGGTGTATATCAGTATTTAGTGTCTCTACTTTAAAGAGTCCTCTCCTACTGATGTTCAGGTGTATATCAGTATGTAGTGTCTCCACTTTAAAGAGTCCTCTCCTGCTGATGTTCAGGTGTATATCAGTATGTACTGTCTCTACTTTAAAGAGTCCTCTCCAGCTGATGTTCAGGTGTATATCAGTATGTAGTGTCTCTACTTTAAAGAGTCCTCTCCTGCTGATGTTCAAGTGTATATCAGTATGTAGTGTCTCTACTTTAAAGAGTCCTCTCCTGCTGATGTTCAGGTGTATATCAGTATGTAGTGTCTCTACTTTAAAGAGTCCTCTCCTGCTGATGTTCAGGTGTATATCAGTATGTGGTGTCTCTACTTTAAAGAGTCCTCTCCTGCTGATGTTCAGGTGTATATCAGTATGTAGTGTCTCTACTTTAAAGAGTCCTCTCCTGCTGATGTTCAGGTGTATATCAGTATGTAGTGTCTCTACTTTAAAGAATCATCTCCTGCTGATGTTCAGGTGTATATCAGTATGTAGTGTCTCTACTTTAAAGAGTCCTCTCCTGCTGATGTTCAGGTGTATATCAGTATGTAGTGTCTCTACTTTAAAGAGTCCTCTCCTGCTGATGTTCAGGTGTATATCAGTATGTAGTGTCTCTACTTTAAAGAGTCCTCTCCTGCTGATGTTCAGGTGTATATCAGTATGTAGTGTCTCTACTTTAAAGAGTCCTCTCCTGCTGATGTTCAGGTGTATATCAGTATGTCGTGTCTCTACTTTAAAGAGTCCTCTCCTGCTGATGTTCAGGTGTATATCAGTGTGTAGTGTCTCTACTTTAAAGAGTCCTCTCCTGTTGATGTTCAAGTGTATATCAGTATGTCGTGTCTCTACTTTAAAGAGTCCTCTCCTGCTGATGTTCAGGTGCATATCAGTATGTAGTGTCTCTACTTTAAAGAGTCCTCTCCTGCTGATGTCCAGGTGTATATCAGTATGTAGTGTCTCTACTTTAAAGAGTCCTCTCCTGCTGATGTTCAGGTGTATATCAGTATGTAGTGTCTCTACTTTAAAGAGTCCTCTCCTGCTGATGTTCAGGTGTATATCAGTATGTAGTGTCTCTACTTAAAGAGTCCTCTCCTGCTGATGTTCAGGTGTATATCAGTATTTAGTTACCTGATGTTCAGGTGTATATCAGTATGTAGTGTCTCCACTTTAAAGAGTCCTCTCCTGCTGATGTTCAGGTGTATATCAGTATGTACTGTCTCTACTTTAAAGAGTCCTCTCCAGCTGATGTTCAGGTGTATATCAGTATGTAGTGTCTCTACTTTAAAGAGTCCTCTCCTGCTGATGTTCAGGTGTATATCAGTATGTAGTGTCTCTACTTTAAAGAGTCCTCTCCTGCTGATGTTCAGGTGTATATCAGTATGTAGTGTCCTCTACTTTAAAGAGTCCTCTCCTGCTGATGTTCAGGTGTATATCAGTATGTGGTGTCTCTACTTTAAAGAGTCCTCTCTCTGCGATGTTCAGGTGTATATCAGTATGTAGTGTCTCTACTTTAAAGAATCATCTCCTGCTGATGTTCAGGTGTATATCAGTATGTAGTGTCTCTACTTTAAAGAGTCCTCTCCTGCTGATGTTCAGGTGTATATCAGTATGTAGTGGTCTCTACTTTAAAGAGTCCTCTCCTGCTGATGTTCAGGTGTAATATCAGTATGTAGTGTCCTCTACTTAAGAGTCCTCCTCCTGCTGATGTTCAGGTGTATATCAGTATGTCGTGTCTCTACTTTAAAGAGTCCTCTCCTGCTGATGTTCAGGTGTATATCAGTGTGTAGTGTCTCTACTTTAAAGAGTCCTCTCCTGTTGATGTTCAAGGTGTATATCAGTATGTCGTGTCTCTACTTTAAAGAGTCCTCTCCCTGCTGATGTTCAGGTGCATATCAGTATGTTCGTGTCTCTACTTTAAGAGTCCTCTCCTGCTGATGTCCAGGTGTATATCAGTATGTAGTGTCTCTACTTTAAAAGAGTCCTCTCCTGCTGATGTTCAGGTGTAATATCAGTATGTAGTGTCTCTACTTTAAAGAGTCCTCTCCTGCTGATGTTCAGGTGTTAAAAAGATGCAAGTTAAAAGTCCTTTATCAGTATGTAGTGTCTCTACTTTAAAGAGTCCTCTCCTGCTGAGGTTCAGGTGTATATCAGTATGTAGTGTCTCTACTTTAAAGAGTCCTCTCCTGCTGATGTTCAGGTGTATATCAGATGTAGTGTCTCTACTTTAAAGAGTCCTCTCCTGCTGATGTTCAGGTGTATATCAGTATGTAGTGTCTCTACTTTAAAGAGTCCTCTCCTGCTGATGTTCAGGTGTATATCAGTATGTAGTGTCTCTACTTTAAAGAGTCCTCTCCTGCTGATGTTCAGGTGTATATCAGTATGTAGTGTCTCTACTTTAAAGAGTCCTCTCCTGCTGATGTTCAGGTGTATTATCAGTATGTAGTGTCTCTACTTTAAAGAGTCCTCTCCTGCTGATGTTCAGGTGTATATCAGTATGTAGTGTCTCTACTTTAAAGAGTCCTCTCCTGCTGATGTTCAGGTGTATATCAGTATGTAGTGTCTCTACTTTAAAGAGTCCTCTCCTGCTGATGTTCAGGTGTATATCAGTATGTAGTGTCTCTACTTTAAAGAGTCCTCTCTCTGCTGATGTTCAGGTGTATATCAGTATGTAGTGTCTCTACTTTAAAGAGTCCTCTCCTGCTGATGTTCAGGTGTATATCAGTATGTAGTGTCTCTACTTTAAAGAGTCCTCTCCTGCTGATGTTCAGGTGTATATCAGTATGTAGTGTCTCTACTTTAAAGAGTCCTCTCCTGCTGATGTTCAGGTGTATATCAGTATGTAGTGTCTCTACTTTAAAGAGTCCTCTCCTGCTGATGTTCAGGTGTATATCAGTATGTAGTGTCTCTACTTTAAAGAGTCCTCTCCTGCTGATGTTCAGGTGTATATCAGTATGTAGTGTCTCTACTTTAAAGAGTCCTCTCCTGCTGATGTTCAGGTGTATATCAGTATGTAGTGTCTCTACTTTAAAGAGTCCTCTCCTGCTGATGTTCAGGTGTATATCAGTATGTAGTGTCTCTACTTTAAAGAGTCCTCTCCTGCTGATGTTCAGGTGTATATCAGTATGTAGTGTCTCTACTTTAAAGAGTCCTCTCCTGCTGATGTTCAGGTGTATATCAGTATGTCGTGTCTCTACTTTAAAGAGTCCTCTCCTGCTGATGTTCAGGTGTATATCAGTATGTAGTGTCTCTACTTAAAGAGTCCTCTCCCTGCTGATGTTCAGGTGTATATCAGTATGTAGTGTCTCTACTTTAAAGAGTCCTCTCCTGCTGATGTTCAGGTGTATATCAGTATGTCGTGTCTCTACTTTAAAGAGTCCTCTCCTGCTGATGTTCAGGGTATATCAGTATGTGAGTGTCTCTACTTTAAAGAGTCCTCTCCTGTTGATGTTCAAGGTGTATTCAGTATGTCGTGTCTCTACTTTAAAGAGTCCTCTCCTGCTGATGTTCAGGTGCTATATCAGTATGTCGTGTCTCTACTTTAAAGAGTCCTCTCCTGCTGATGTCCAGGTGTATATCAGTATGTAGTGTCTCTACTTTAAAGAGTCCTCTCCTGCTGATGTTCAGGTGTATATCAGTATGTAGTGTCTCTACTTTAAAGAGTCCACTCCTGCTGATGTTCAGGTGTATATCAGTATGTAGTGTCTCTACTTTAAAGAGTCCTCTCCTGCTGATGTTCAGGTGTATATCAGTATGTAGTGTCTCTACTTTAAAGAGTCCTCTCCAGCTGATGTTCAGGTGTATATCAGTGTGTAGTGGTCTTTACTTTAAAGAGTCCTCTCCTGCTGATGTTCAGGTGTATATCAGTATGTAGTGTCTCTACTTTAAAGAGTCCTCTCCTGCTGATGTTCAGGTGTATATCAGTATGTAGTGTCTCTACTTTAAGAGTCCTCTCTCTGCTGATGTTTCAGGTGTATATCAGTATGTAGTGTCTCTACTTTAAAGAGTCCTCTCCTGCTGATGTTCAGGTGTATATCAGTATGTAGTGTCTCTACTTTAAAGAGTCCTCTCCTGCTGATGTTCAGGTGTATATCAGTATATAGTTCTTTATCTTTCTCATACTGCCTGTGTTGCAGCACCTCTTTCCACCCTCTGTCTGGAACCAGATTAAAGACAGTATCACATGTATTGTTTTTCTCACAGTTATATCCGCTGCTATTACTTTGCGGTGAAGACGTTGATCACCATCGGAGGACTGCCGGACCCGACCACCGTCTTCGAGATCTTCTTCCAGCTCATCAACTACTTCGTCGGCGTCTTTGCGTTTTCCATCATGATCGGGCAGGTCAGCCATTAAACTCTTATTTCAGAATATTATTCATTGAATGAATAGAAGGGAATACAATCCTTAAAGATCAGTGGGTGCAGTGCTTTGTTACTCGCCACACAGCGGGTACATGTTCAGCATTACAAAGGGACAGAGAGACTTATGTATTTAATAAAGAGGCATATACAATTTAAAAAACGAATTACATTAACATGGTAAAAGTAGCAGCATTATGAAAACGCAAGATAGTTAAAAGCGATAAAAGTATTAAAGCAGCCATTGATAACATTGTAAAAGTAAAGTAGTAAACTAATGATAATGAGAATTATGATTACAAAATCATCCCTATCTTATTTTGAATCAATGTCGGTCAAAATAATTGCAGTAAAATATTGTTTTGAAATTGTGTAGCCCTAGATTTCATCTTCACGACTCGACTTTTTTTTTTTTAAACGGGATTATGAGTAGTGTGGATATTTTGTTCCTTCCCTTGGAGAAAAAGGTCGAGGCGTCATTCCCGTCTTCTCCGTCAGCACTACCCCTATAATAACAAAATGTATGACATGATGTATGTAATGTAAAATGATATAAATGTGTGTTTCTGTGATTTTGTCTCAGATGAGGGATGTGGTCGGGGCAGCGACGGCCGGAGAGAATTACTACCGAGCGACTATGGACAGCACGATGAAGTACATGAACTCTTACAACATCCCCGCACCCGTCCAGAACCGCATCCGCACCTGGTACGATTACACCTGGAAGAGCCAGGGCATGCTGGGTAAGATACATCATTACAAATGTACATGAGTAATAGCACAGCACAAGTATAAATGCAAAATATACTTTAAATATCAAAAGTTAAGTTAAATGTTACATATTTTTAGTTTGAATTATTAATACTGATGCATTTACATGTACACATTATTTGAATGTTGTAACTGTTTGCAATGGGGCTAATTTAAAAGTGTTTTTGAGTAACTATATGAGTTTACTACCTAAATAATCAACACATCAACCTTTTATACAAAAATAATGTCTAAAAAAAAGTATGCACAGTACCTCAAATTGCAGTAAAGTACTGCAGAAAGGAGCTTCAGGGTACTATTCAAGTACAGTACCTCATCATTATATTACTCCAATTGATGATTTTAGCAGTTTTATTTAAAGAAACTGAGATATACAGAAGTTAATGTGTCCCTAAACGTCTCGTGGTGCGTTCAGGGACATTGAGAGTGTTTGGATGTGTTCTCTGCAGATGAACAGGAGCTCCTGGTGCAGCTTCCTGTAAAGATGAGGCTGGACATCGCTGTGGACGTCAACTACGCCATCATCAGTAAAGTGGCCCTGTTCCAGGTCAGCAAACTTTAATAACATCAAAATAATACAATTCAATATTTAAAATGCTTTGTGACACCACGAAATAATTTCTGTTTCTGTTTCATGTGAACAAATTATTATAAATAAAATATGAAAAACGATTCCTTTTTTCATCAATTTTATTTGTCCATATTTATTTATTTCATTTGACTTTTTATAATTCAGCATAATTATTCCCAATTTAATTCAGGGGACTCTTTTATATTTCTATATTTCCATATGTATTTATTTATTTATTGAAGTATAATTTGTATCTATTTTCTCTGCCTTTAAGGGCTGTGACAGACAGATGATGTTCGACTTGCTGACGAGACTCAAATCTGTCGTCTACCTGCCCGGAGACTTCGTCTGTGTGAAGGTAACACACACCTGTGTGTGTGTGTGTGTGTGTGTGTGTGTGGTGTGTGTGTGTGTTGTGTGTGTGTGTGTGTGTGTGTGTAGTGTGTGTGTGTGTGTGTGTGTGTGTGTGTGTGTGTGTGTGTGTGTGTGTGTGTGTGTGTGTGTGTGTGTGTGTGTGTGTGTGTGTGTGTGTGTGTGTGTGTGTGTGTGTGTGTGTGTGTGTGTGTGTGTGTGTGTGTGTGTGTGTGTGTGTGTGTGTGTGTGTGTGTGTGTTGTGTGTGTGTGTGTGTGTGTGTGTTGTGTGTGTGTGTGTGTGTGTGTGTGTGTGTGTGTGTGTGTGTGTGTGTGTGTGTGTGTGTATTAACCTGTGTGTGTGTATTAACCTGTGTGTGTGTTCTGCAGGGGGAGATAGGGCGTCAGATGTACATCATCCAGCAGGGGGCGGTGCAGGTGGTGGGGGGTCCTGACCTGCAGACAGTATTCGTCACCATCAGAGCGGGCGCTGTGTTCGGGGAGATCAGGTCAGAGCAGCTTCGTGTCTGCGTCACAGTAATGTCCTGTAATTAAATCCTGTTAACTTGTTAAAGACACGGTACAGGGTGTGAGTGTTTTCAGAGTGCAGAGATCAGTAGACCAGAGTCCACACAGTATCAGAAGGCTTTATTTATCCCGGGGGAAATAGCTTGGTGTATGTGGTATTTCTGTGTTGTTCCCTGAAGGCAGCATCTCTCTGGTCCAATGGGAATCTCCGTGTCAAACAAACGTTTATGATTCTTTTAGTTCAGTTCGCAAACATTTCCCAAATTGGGATCACTAATATACTTCTTATCTTCTTATCTTATCTTATATAAATAATCATAAATTATATAAAATGATAATTGATGAAGAGCATGTTACTGACTCTTGGACCTTTTCTATAGTTAACATCACATTTTGTTTTGACAGACAAACCCTTCAGGCCTTATATTTTGAGAAAGGGCAACGGACATTCTATATTATTTTCGGACACTCGAGAAAATAATTATTTAGTTTTGATGTGCATAAAACACTGAGAGTGTTCTATATTAATATTAGCCTGCTTAACCTACAGTATGCTAACTTTTGTTAACAAGTTAATATAAAATGGTTCAGAAATGAGTCCTAAAACCAGAGCCTAGCCTCGTCTGGAAGTCAATGGTTTCCTGAATGTGTTTTTGGTTGTTTTGTTCCACGACATAAAATACGTCAGTAAATACCCCACTGGTGGATTTAGAAACTGAGGTTTCTAACAAGAGTCTAAATGAGACGACTAAACATCTTCGAGCCCAACATTTTGTGGCGGGAACCAGGGAGATGTTGCCTTCAGGGTCCACTACAGAAATACTCGGTGCTCTGAAAATCGATGTTCAGTTTTCTCTGAAACCTGCTGACCCCCTCCTCTGTGATTGGTCAGTTTGCTGGCGGGAGGCGGTGGGAACCGGCGCACGGCCGACGTGAGGGCGCACGGCTTCGCTAACCTCTTCATCCTCGACAAGAAGGACCTGGCAGAGATCCTGGTGCACTACCCCGAGTCACAGAAACTCCTCCGCAAGAAGGCCAAGTAAGAGAGTCCTTTCTCTGAAGTGCTGCCTGGCTCATGTCATGGGTCACTGTGCAATAAAGCTTATAATACTTACATACAGAAAAAGGGAAGCTGCTAAACTGTGTTCTTCATGTTAGACGATCAGAATCAGTATTCCTTTAGCGGGGAAATATAAGTGTCAAGCAGGTTAACCTGTTAAGCCCGAGAGACCCCGGTACCGGGGCACTGCCGCAACATCTTGCAGGAAACAGTGTCTGAGGGCATGTTCATTTAATAAACTATGAATGTTTTATATCCATGTAACAGGAAGAAACTCATCTAACTGATCTTTTTTTTTTTTCAAAAGAAAACCCACAATGCTAACACTGAGCCTCTGAATTAGCAACGAGCAAAAAATGCTAACAGATTACTGCACCGAAAATCACTCACAAAACCTTATTATTTATCTCTTCTCCACATCCATGACATCGATTCACATCGTGAGGTGACACAGAATCGATAGGTACCCTCATTATCACTGAATTATACAAATTTGCGACGTTATAAACAAAAACAGACATCAAAACAGGTGACGCTAGGTAGCTAAAAATGCTAACAAGGTTACCTTGGCTCTGTAGTCTCTCCAAAGTGGTCTTCAATGGCATTAAAACGATAAAAACGCTGCTGAAGTTAATCCATAGGTTAATCCAATGTGTCTGTGTCCCTTTGAAATGATTTCTGATAATCCATAATCAAACAGACGGATAATCCATGCTATTCCGTTTCTAGATGTCAGAGCTAGAGTGTAGCTTCACTCTAATGCAAAATTACATGTGCAAAGCCCCCACCTTTTTTTTTCACAATGAGTGTGTGTGGGGGACTCCCCCTTCGATTCTATTGGCTCTAACGGTCAGAAAGAGGTGTCAACCATCAAAATCGAGCAAGGGGGGCCAGAGATATGGAAAATCCACCCAAATGACCCCAGAAGTGGTTTATTTTTGCTAAAAAAGGTCAAATGTCACTTGTTTTGCATCAATCTTGATACAGGGTACTTATTATATGTTGTACTTTGGATTCCTAAAGCTTTTAGTCTACTAACCCATCATCCAAGGGTAGTTTTCACTATAAGTAAAAAATCATTTTTGGACGGACACTATAATTTACAGTTTTTTACTATGTTCAATCTGAATTTTCTTTAAAATAAAAAACATCTATATTGATTCTGACTTTTCTACATCCAACTCACAGGTTTATCATTACTTTGAGAAAAAAGATTATTAATTTAACCCTTTTAGAAGGGAAGATATGGTCATTTGTTCTGGGAATGTCATTTTCGAGCCTGAGACCTGAAAAACAGGCTCAGGGCTTAACAGGTTAAAAAAGGCAAGCAATGATAAAGCTAAGCTAACGTATTAATATAGGTTAAGTAATATAAGACAAATAAGAAGACAACCATGGTGGGTAGCCGCAATTTAAAACCTAAGTGACATAATATGGTGGTGAGACATTATAACTAATGTATGTTTTTCACATAACAGTGATTATTGACACAGTAAAACTGGTCTATTTTGTACGTTCCAGGTTTATTAACAGTGTAATCAGTCTGTATTGTGTGACCATGCTGCTTCACCTGAATGTACAGCTAGTTTCAAAGATACAAAGGCTTTTCTGAAACTTGCACAGCCATTAGTCGTAGATGATTGAAGATCTTGGGACTCCTCCCCGTAGATCCTCTGGACAGGATTAGTCCGTTGGTAATCCTCTCTCAGGTGGCCTGCGTTAGAGCTCAGATCCATCATGGAGCTGCAGCAGAGCGGGTAGATGTGCTGGACCTGGAGCGGGTGTTGGTACAGACCTCCAGGGATCTAAATGTCTTTGTGTGGCTGGTTGTGTAGAAAGTAAGGTGTAAATATATGTTCTTAACAGCAGCAGAGTATGAGTTTATTGGACCATTGGCATAGAGAATTAAAGTTGTGTTGTGTCTTTGTAATAGTTTGTGTTTCTGTAGTTGTTGTGTGTCTCTTTCTACTGACTTTGTGTCTTCTTGTGGTTGCCCCTTTTCGGAGCTGTCGTTTTAGGTATTTTTCTGTTTTATGTGTCTCTTTGTAGATTTGATGTCGCCTTGTAGGTTCTTTGTGTCTCGTTGTGCTTGTTAGCCTTTTCATAGCTCTTGTGGGTCTCTCGCTTATGTTGTGTTTCTTTCAGGTCGTTTAGTCTCCCCCTTGTTTCGTGGCTTTTGAAGTCATTGTGTGTCTCTGAGCCGTCGTTTGTTGTCTCTATGAGGTTGTTGGTCGTCTCTTTGCGGTTGTGATGTGCTGGACCTGGAGCAGGTTTTGTGTCTCTTTCTACTGACTTCTACTGTTTTGTGTCTTCTTGTGGTTGTGTTGCCCCTTTTCGGAGCTGTCGTTTTAGGTATATTTCTGTTTTATGTGTCTCTTTGTAGATGTTATGTCTCTTTGAAGTCATTTTATGTCTCCTTGTAGTTTCTTTGTGTCTCGTTGTGGTTGTTAGGCTTTTCATAGCTCTTCTGGGTCTCTTTGTGCTGATGTTGTGTTTCTTTGAGGTCTTTTTGTGTTTCTTTGAGGTTGTTGCGTGGCTTTTTGAAGTCATTTTGAGAGTGAGGTTGTTTGGTGTCTCTTTGAGGTCATGTTGTTTCTCTATGAACACCTATTGTGTCTCTTTAAGGTTGTATTAGTATTTTGTGTCTCTTTTTAACCATTTTGTGTCTCTTTGTAAAGATGTTGTGTGTTACGTTCTCTGTATTTGTGGTTGTAATGCCCCTTCTCGTAGTGGTTGTGGGTGACATATCTGTGTCTGAACCTGCATTATTAAATGTTTGTGTTTCTCCTTTATATCCTCCTTCCACCCGTCCCTGTGTCTCTGTGTTTGTGCAGGATGATGCTGTCCAAGGACAAGAAGCCAGAAGAGAAGGTCAAAGAGGTCGTCCCGCCCCGAAAGGAAACCCCCAAAATGTTCAGGGCGGCGCTGAAAATGTCGCAGCAGCAAGGACTCCAGGGATCCTTCTCCGCTCTGAGGAAGACCTTCAAAACCTCTGAAGGCACCTCAGAGGTGAGACAGCATGACAGCTTTATATATATAACTTTACTTAGTCTTCCCTTTAGTGTTTACTTCCTGTCTGTCATCTTCTTCTGTTCCCTTTAGTGTTTACTTCCTGTCTGTCTTCTTCTTCTGTTCCCTTTAGTGTTTACTTCCTGTCTGTCTTCTTCTTCTGTTCCCTTTAGTGTTTACTTCCTGTCTGTCATTTTCTTCTGTTCCCTTTAGTGTTTACTTCCTGTCTGTCTTCTTCTTCTGTTCCCTTTAGTGTTTACTTCCTGTCTGTCATCTTCTTCTGTTCCCTTTAGTGTTTACTTCCTGTCTGTCTTCTTCTGCTGTTCCTTAGAGCGTCCTTAGCAAAGGTTTGCTATCGATAAATAGCATATTGTTAGGAAAAGATCACTGTTCACAGACTTGAGCTTCAATCTCAGGATCCATGTATCTGTGATCCTCTCCAGAATGGAAGTAGTCATCACATACAGAGCATCAACTAGTTCCTGAACAGTGTCCTTCACATGCTGATATCCAAGAGAGGGAGTTACACAGTCACAAGATGGAGGAATAGAAAGCAGTATTCAATGTTTACTTCAGATTAGCTCCACGTCAGAAATGAGCATGCTTGTCATATGTCTATCTCCATAGAGGCTGAATCATCATGTTCATCACATAGCTATCATATGCCTCAAACAGTCCTGATGCTCTTCTAGGTAATCATACATCCTGTCATGTTCACAGCTACAGTTGGGATACCTTTGTTAGCATGTTACTCTCATGTTGGAGGAGTACATTCAGGATTTTACCAACACTTTCTATACTTCTTTCTGCAGGTTTCTCAGCTGCCCCCCCCCTCCCCGGTTCACCGGCGCTGTCCGATCCCTCGCGTCACGGTGCAGGACGGAGAGGACGCCGTGTCGGAGACGCCCTCCATCACCATCCGGATGACCCCCCGGCTGCAGGGCGAGGAGACGCTGTCTGTGGAGGTGCCCAGGAACGCCTGAGGCAAAGACTCTGCTTCCCACAATGCATTTCAGCAACCTTCAGGGAAGAGACGTGGCATGCAGACCGCGAGAGGAATACTACAAACCCCAGTGCATTATGGTCTCTGTGTGCAAACTGCTCTCTGCTTCTTCTTCCTTTTTTGGCACCTTTTGAAGTAAAACTGATGAATTGATGGAAAATCATCTAAAGGGTGTTTTACTTTTCTTAACTTACTGAATTTGTGGGCGCTTCTCATCGGCTCATTTGATAAAAGATGAATTAAGGAAGGATTACTTTGTGAAATTAGCGTCAGTTTTTCAATTGATGCATTCATTTTCTGCATTTAATGATTTAGTGATAAACTGAACATCAAATGTTAATATCAAAGACTGCTTGTTATTTGTTGGGGTAAATGAACCACCGTCATCTCTTACATTTATGATTTTTCTTTTGTAAATCAACCACTTTGATCTCAGTGAATATCCAGGTGTGTTCTCGTACAAATCAGACTTCATCTTGATCATTTGCTACCTTGCTTACAGAGCACATTTTAGATATTCTTCTCATATATTTCTGGGTTTCTCTACATAAATCTACCTCTAAGATCTCAGAGTATAGACTTGTATATGTTTCTCATTCATTTACCACGTTCAAATCAGGGAATACTTGTAAATGTACCAAAACAACCTCAGAGAATATAGAAGGTTTTTTTCTCATAAATATTTGAGTTATTTTTCCGACTTTAATCTGTAAGAATATTCAAGTGTTCGTCTCGTAAATGTACTTCTTTTATGTCAAGGAATTGTCCCGTTGTTTCTTGTAAAATGTTTACTTTAACCGTGTTACTGCCCCTCCCCCAATCCGTAAATCGGCATTTTATATTTCACGTAAATTGGCCCGAATTTTGCGTTTCAAGAGGTCACATCTTCTTCCAGGGTCAATGCTTATTAACAACTTTTCTAACTCATCTTGCTCATGTTACATGGACAGCAATTAATGAAAACAATCTATTACAGCTGCATGTAAGCAAAACGTTGATATGCAGTTTGTGAAATAATAAAATGTTTTTTACCAAACTTTAATTTTCGTCCCTCATGTTTCTGTTTAATATGACGTAAACTCGGCAAGTCGCATACCAACATTTTCATCGACCTTTAGAGTTGTTCAGACTTTAGCTTACGAGTCAAAAACACATTTTCCTATTATTTTGGCACCACTTGAACGCAGCATTAACATCAAAGCATGAATGTAATGCTGAATCAGCAGTAGGTTTGTTTACCTAAAAACAAATGAAAGAGAGCACTTCAGTTCCATAGGAACGTCATTTTGTAAGAAACAGGGTTTGATCAACATGTTTATGAAACTCCATTTCCCAGAATCCCTTCTGTTCTCAGCACTGTGGCCTTCTTTGAGGTGATTATATTCCAGCAGAAGCTTCATGTTTGAAAGTGGTGATGAGGATGTAGACGTATACTTTTTTGATTTTATTGCACATAATTACATCTGCATCATCTGTAAATGTTCGAATAATAAATAAATAATAATAATATATAACATAAGTGCTCTGTAGTGCGGATAAGATCGATTTCTTCTGTTTCCTGTTTCCACTGCTCAATAACTAACGGACTGATCTCTGATGGCTTTTAATGATTTCATTCTGCTGTATCCAGGTCTGTGTGTGTGTGTGTGTGTGTGTGTGTGTGTGTGTGGTGTGTGTGTGTGTGTGTGTGTGTGTGTGTGTGTGTGTGTGTGTGTGTGTGTGTGTGTGTGTGTGTGTGTGTGTGTGTGTGTGTGTGTGTGTGTGTGTGTGTGTGTGTGTGTGTGTGTGTGTGTGTGTGTGTGTGTGTGTGTGTGTGTGTGTGTGTGTGTATCAATTCAGATTCACCATCAGCAGGGTTTATTTCACAGTCAGTGTAGAAGGGTAAGTTTGTGTGTTTTTTGTTGCTTTTTTTATTATAGAACTTATTTTTATTTAAAATGGTTCATGAAACACGGTTGTTGTGCTTTTTTTAAATTATTAATATTATTAGTAAATATTTATAAATGTCCGAAGTGGCTTTTTTTGTGGCATACAAAAAAGGATGTATGTTCTGTACAACACAAGACAATGAAAAGCAGCAAATGATTGCATTGAAGATTCTTAAAACCCAAATACTTTGAGAATGAATATCTGCTTCTGATGACGCTCCAGACCAAACTCTCCCTTCAGATTCAGAGACTTTCAGAAGGAGGTTAAGATGATCTGCAGCAGATGGAGTTAACGCCTCTAATTAAGCTAACAACGTTATTAGTATCAGCCCGGCAGCTTGTGACTGATTATCCTTCATAGGAGCCTCCTGTCTGCTGAGGAACTAAAAAGTGAAATAAAATCGCAACTGTTCTCTGTTTTTGGTTCTTTAACTGCCTCATGATTACTTTTACTTTTCATATTTTAAGTGCATTTCGCTGATAATGATTACTTTTTTTTCCAGTCACCATAGTGGATACCAAAAGCTTTTACTTTTATGTAATTTATTGCTGACCCTAAAACTAATTTGCGCTTTGTGTTTGTAAGCCCCGCTAAAACAATCAAGGCATTTATTAATCAAATGTTCAATTGTTAATAAACTCAAAATAATACCACGAGATGTCTGTATGAATAATAACAGGAGTGGATAAGAAACAAGACTTCGTTCACATTATTTTCTAAAGATCTTCTGTAAATTCAGTTAAAATCTACACTTATTCTTTGGAAAGTTGACTTGTTACAGATTGGGAAAAACAGTAAGTGTATAAAAAAACAAAAAAACTGAATGTCTACGACAACAAAACATTAAAATATGAATAGAATATCTCTCACCTTAGCCATAGAGACGTGCCTCTAGATGTCATGTTTGTTTTGTTTACATATGTATGTTTGTATGTCTTTGGGTTCATCAAAAATGAATTATTATTTGTATAAACCTGCAGGTATGTTGCAGTGCCTGCCGCTAGGGGGCGCTGTCTCTCTGAGCTGCAGGTCTGCAGACACAGGGCCTCACGTGTTTAGAAATGCAGGAAAAGCTTCAGGAAACTCTCATTGTGGAGTCTGAGCCGAAGAGGAAGACAACATGAGAAAAGAAAATAAGAAAAGGAGGGAAAATCAAAACAATGTATAGCTTCCTCATCACCGCAGAATAGAAACAGAAGAAGAAGAAAGACACGAGGTGCTGGTAACAAAGGGAAACATTTTACAATATTCTGCTAATGAAACCAACACACAACTTTAAATGATGCTACACTGATTAACAGGCATACATTAATATATTAATAATACTATAATTCAACAGCACTAACCTGCACTGGCGGATGGATACGCTGTTAATCCTCATAAAAATAGATCCAGCAGATAACTGCCTCGTTAACAACAAACTGCTGCTTTTACACTTTTATTAAAAGTTAAACAAACAAGATATTATGTGTATTGTAAAAGAACAACATGTACACATTATGGAAATATTGATAATGTTAGAAAAATATGTAGAACAAGATGTACCCAATTCATTCTTAAATATGAGAAGGTTATTAGTTAATAAAATCAAGCTGTATACATAATATGGTTTATTAATTCTGACAACATTTGTGCAAAATAGAGCTTTACACAGATGATTGTAAGTTGATGAATAAGCTGTAAACATTTTCATAACAATCACACAGTGTTGGGAAAATATGTTCCTAGGCCCATAACTGTGAGCCAGTGTATCAGTTTGTACTGACCTCACTGAGCACAGGCACCTGTAGCTTGGCTGCTGTGCTCTCAGTGTGTTGTCTCCCTGTTCCTGCCTGTTGGCGTCAGCTGATAGAGGTGTTATGGTTTTATCTTGTTATGCACAATGTTGATTATTCTCTCAGAACCAGCTAAACACATGGGTCTGGGGTAGAGATCATCAGAATTGGTTGTGGCATCTCAACCGTGTGGTCAGATCGTGGCTCAGAACATGCCGGGTGAATTCTCCGGCCGAAGCTCCAAATAAACCGTCAGTGTTTGCCATCAAAGCTCCAGCTCTCCTCGTGTCTCTCTGAGTCCTGTTTCCAATTGCTTCAGAAGTTTCCATCACACTACTGATATGTCGGAGTAATATTTGTACCAAAAAAAAGACACTTATGCACATGACACATGACAATTATGAAATACTAGAATAATACTAGCGCAAAATAATATGTCCTTTAATACTATAGATAGTATAACAGCCTAATATTTCAAACATAAGTATAATTTTTGATATCATAAATGAGACTTTGATATGATAAATGAGAATACAATTATTGCAAAAATAAGCTGTACACATTTGAATAATAATATAATAATAATAATACATGGTATTTATATAGCGCTTTTCCTGGTGCTCAAAGCACTTAATATTAATTTGATTATGGACATTCCAATAAAGCATCTTTTAATCTGAATTTAATAATGACAATATGACAATATGTTTCCAAAAAATAACATGTAAACATGATCATTGAGCATGATATAAGTGTAATAAAGGACACACACAGTTTACATCTAGTCAATATAGCTTAATATGTGTGTACAGAATGTGTAGTTTAATGACATACAGGTGTTTGCAGGAACACATATCACTCTCATGTGTTGGTCACATGTTTCCCTTCCTTTGAATCCCGGAACATTTTGCTCATGTGGTCCGAGACCGCAGATCCAACCCGGTCTATAAATGTTCTGATCCTCCCCGCCCATGCGCAGATGAATCCCCAAACGTCCGACAGTCCGTGAAGGCAGCATCAGCTCAGACAGGCAGAAGTGACTCCGCGGCGGAGACTCAGAAACATCCGGAGAAAACCCCAGAAACCGGCTGATAACGGGCAGGATTTAACTCTAAACTCACTCTGGAACATCTGAAGTCTTCCCCCGAGTGACACTAGAAGGATTTGGTGCCAGGAATAAGCGTGTAGAGGCGGGGGAAGAGGAGGGAGAGGAGTCGCTGCTTCGGACCGGAGGTGAGGAACACTTTGGCGTCTTGAAACTTTGTATCTCTTTTAAACACACATTAATGAGTTTATGTGGTTTACAGGGACACTTTCACCCGACTTTAGAGGGACTGTCCCCGTGTTGTGACAGTGTGTGTGAGTTATGTGTGTGTTTGTCCTCTAATGAACCAGCTGGGGAAAGTGTCACACAGTGCAGATCTGATTCACCTCTCGCTCTTTTCATGCGGCCGTCCAGCAGCTTCCATCGCTGCAAAGCCTTTCTGTGTGTGACAAAAGAGCCTCACCTGGTCCACACACACGCACACACACACACACACACGCACACACACTCACACGCACACACACACTCACAGTGCCAGTGCTGGCTGAACATATTCAATATGTATTGTTAATTGACGATGACTTCCAGTTGTCCTTGTAGGACTTGGCAATATTTTGATAACGTGATAAGACTATAAATCGTGTAGGATTTGTGATATTGTGATATCGTATGTGTATTTTCCTGGTTTTTAAGTCGTATTGCAATGTTTGTGGACAATATGTCCTTTTTGTAATGTCAAGTTTTATAAGGCGTTGTCTTTTTCTGGTTTTAAAGGCTGCAAACGGTACATTTATATAATTTAATTAATTTAACAGACTGTTTTATTATTTTTACCTACTTGGTAAATCCACATTGCTGATTATTATTTATCAGAAATTCTTATGTATATATTTTGTGAAATCATAATTGGTCAACCTAACATGCTCTTTGAATACTTTTGTAGTTTTCCTGTTATCACGTCTACTTTCTAACCATACTTCACATACTATTGAGCATTTTTTACACATTTATGTCTGTTTTTATGTATCATTTTCAGAAATTTTTCACATACTTTTCGAACAATCTTTACGAATATTTCGGACTGTTATCACGACTACTTACGATAATTTTCACATATTTTTTTAGCATTTTTTACGTAAATGTTTGTCTGTTTTCATGTAGAATTTTCGCAGCTGAGTCCACACACACTTTGTAGAAATGTTTTACCTATATATTGCAATGTTTTCACGTTTGCTTTTTGGACATTTTTCACGTAATATCTGGACATTTACGTGAATTTCCGCCTGTATCATTTTCGCACATAATATTCACAAACAACTTTTATTATTTCTCCTTACCTACTTGGTCAATAAATCCAATTCACTGATAATATTGATCTAAACCTCTTATTGTAGAAATGTTTAGTGAAAGCATCAATGGTCAACCCTAAAATATCGTCTTAATCTCGAAGTATGTAATCAAAAATAATGTAGCCATGTGTCCATAATAATACAAATAACGTCACATAAGTTTGTGAAAGTCCTCAATCTACCAACAGCTTAAAGCCAAATAAATCACATTTACAAAACGTGAAAAAGCAATAAAACCTCACATATTGTCATCTATCTATTAATCAAATAATCACTGAGAAATCAAAGAACTATTGCTGCAAAATATTCAAATATGTGAATCTGTTGCCACAATATTTGACCTTTATTGCTTCATTAAGAACTAAATAATTAAACAAGTATGATGATTGTTGATACATTGGCTAATTATCTCATCATTAAAGCAGAGCCACGAACTGTTTAACATGCATTAAAGCTGCATGAACACATCTGCATTATTATAGGAGATTCTGTGTAAATGCGTTGCTTGCCGAGTCAAACCCACAAAGCGTATTTACAGCTCTGTATTGTCTTTTAGCTGCTAGTTTTGGTTTTGAATGAATGCTGCCCAAATATAAAAATGTTACCGAAATTGCAAAATGGACTAGTGCGATATCTAATTCGCAGTAAGAGCACAATTTGTGAACATATCTGAATGAAGTATGTTTCCTCGTTTGTTTTGATATATTTTTCAGTGAATTATGTTTTAAAAACGATCATTTCCTCTTATAATGGAAACCCTATCACAATCACAGACTCAATAATCACATTTTGTTGTTTTGTTCCAAATCCCAAAGCCCCGTTTGTCTCCGCTGCTCACTTCCTGTCTGTTTCCAGCCGCAGCTGTTTTTCTGTAGAAACGGAGTTGTCCCAAAGTGAAACGCTGTTAGCTGAGAGCCTGCTGAGTTACAAACACGTCTGTAAAAAGCAGATGTTGAGAGGACTCTCCAGCAGCTGATTAAAAACACAGACCCTGAACCCAACATTAGACTGAAGACTGTCCTCTCTAGAGGATGTATTTATTTTTGGAGAGTGAGTTTATAAAGTCTCAGAAAACTATGAGTAATGTCCTCAGAGTTTCCAAGAAGCTTACGTGACGTCTTTAAATAACTTCCAACCGAAGATCCAAAACACAACGTTTATTCCATCTTGGATTAGTTTACCCTGCATCCCTTTCATTCCTGATTTTAAACTCGAGATTAAACTGACAGCAAGTTACAGAACGTCCTCTCTCTGCAGGATTGATCTCTTTTTCCTTGTGAGGACATTTGGGACACAGACTCTCTCTCTGTTTCCTCTTCATGCTGAGTGGGTCCCTTCTAGTTCATTCTAATAACATCTCAGAGAACTATCAAATATCCATCATAGTCTCCAAAAAACTAAAGTAACGTCTTTAAATGTCTTTGTTTTTCCGTCCAAAACACAAATTATATTCAACCTATGAAGGAGAAGCAGCATGTTGTCACTTTTAAGAAGCTAAAATCATCTGATAGTTAGCTTTTCTTGCTTTAAAAGAAACCTGAACGACTAGGAAAAGTGTTGAGATGGATATCCTGTTGAGTGAAAGCATGTTTATACCTTAGGTAATTATTTTGTCATTCCAAGCTTTAACTGAAGACAGCCCGTTACAGAAGCTGTCCTCTCTCTGCAGGATTTCTTTCTTTATCCTTGTGAGGAGGACTTTTGGGACACTGTGTGTGTGTGTGTGTGTGTGTGTGTGTGTGTGTGTGTGTGTGTGTGTGTGTGTGTGTGTGTGTGTGTGTGTGTGTGTGTGTGTGTGTGTGTGTGTGTGTGTGTGTGTGTGTGTGTGTGTGTGTGTGTGTGTGTGTGTGTGTGTGTGTGTGTGTGTGTGTGTGTGTGTGTGTGTGTGTGTGTGTGTGTGTGTGTGTGTGTGTGTGTGTGTGTGTGTGTGTGTGTGTGTGTGTGTGTGTGTGTGTGTGTGTGTGTGTGTGTGTGTGTGTGTGTGTGTGTGTGTGCAGTGTGAGTGCAGGGTGTGTGTGTGAGTGCAGGGTGTGTCTGCAGAGGGACTTCTCTATAAATAATCCTGGTTTTCTGGTTTTGTCCTTAGTTTCTTGCAGCAGTGGCCACATCACCCGTCAGATGTTAGTGACGTGGAGCTCAGGGTGTCTCCCTGAACCAAAGCTTCATATTAACTTTATAAAACTAGATCAACAACTTGACAGAAATGTTCTCGTTTTTCTCAAACGCAGCCTGAATCTGCTTCTGATGGACAGTTATCCTACACAAGAAGTCAACGTTTTGTCATAACAATCTATTTTTGTCGGACTTGTTTTTGTCATTAACAATTGAGAAATACAAAACACATTTCAGTAAAACATTTTATTTGTGCCGGTTTAGCGTGAATAAATGATGTCTGAAATGTTCCTTTTTTTTATCAAATTGTGATATACACAGTCTTAGATATACGGTACTGTATATGTTCAATTCTATTGTGAAGAGCCTAATTCCTATTTGATAGATTTTAAAAGCTTAATTTCATTCTTTCGGACATTTTACACAAATGATTTCAAAAATGTTCACGTAGATTTCCGTCTATTTTCAAGTTTGCTTATTTGACATCTTTCACATACTTTCCGGACAATTTCTACAAATACTTCCCACTTTTAGAAACCATTTTCAAATACTTAAAATGTTTTCAATTTTTTACATATATTTCCGTGTGTCTTCATGTTACGTTGTTTTTTTACGTTGATCACAACCATTGTCCTCTACCTACTCCCTTTTTATGGACTGATACGAGGAGTCGACTAAGTAGTAAATCAATGAACAGAAACATAATCTCTAGCTGTAAACAAAAACGTTGTTAAGATAAGGCATTCTTTATTGATCCCAAATTGTGAAATGTTTTCGTTGCGGCGGCATGTAAATCAAAGTATTGCACATAATTAGAAATTAAATAGAAAAGAACAATTATAGAATTAGAAATTAGCTTCAATTTGAAAAGATAGGTGTTTTTACAGAAACTGCAGGCATGTGATGAGTTCACTGGTAATTGATAAAAGTGCGTGCCTTTCTGTGTTTGTGTCCTTATGAAGGATCAAATGGAAAATAATTATATTGTTACATAATATTTTATGTCCAATGAATGTTAGACCAATTTTTTGTAGGATTCATGTTAATTAATTACTTAAAGTTAGTTAGATAGATAAATACTTTATTTATCCCAATTTGGGAAATGATTTAGTTACAGAAGAAGCTTCAGTGTGTTCAGACATCAAATACAAATACTTAAAAAGTGGAACAGAGAATTAACAACTAAAAATGAAAAGTACAAATAAAATAAAAATATGATATCAAATATAAACAGTATAAAAAGATGGATATAAAGTGAATGTAATTACTCGCTGAATTTGATCAAAAAGAGTTAAAATAACTAAATGAGATGATTGTTGTATGGATGCACTTTGTTAGAGTTGCAGCTCCATATATCTATGAATGAAACCCGCCCTCAGTTCAACAGACTTCCTCCAATGAGGTTTTCTCACCGCTTTACAAACACATTCCTGCAGCGGTTTATTAAAGATTAACCCTGCGTGCTGCGTTCAGGGTCACCGCTGCTGAGAGCTAATATTTGTGCTGATATCTCTGCAGAAAACAGGCCGGAGTTTATCACTAACTCTCTTTGAGTGTGATCAGAGCAGGAATGCAGCAGCACGAGGTTTCCCTCCGCTGTGAAATGTGATTACCCGCTTCATGATCCACTCAGTTTGGAGTTTCTGAGGAAGAGGCTGTGACGTCTGACTGCAGAGCGGAGAGAGAATTACAAAGGGTAGAGCTGCAAATATGAGCTATCGTTGAAGTACATGTCTGTGTGAGGGACTGGATTGGATATATTTCTTATTGTTTTCAGTAACAGCGATTGGTCTAATCAATAGTGGCATGAGAGGAAAATAACCTCAAACACATTTTCTGATCGCGTTATCATTAAAGTCATAATTAATGTCAAAATGCTCTCTTTAGCATCTCAAATGTACCGTTTTATTTCATATTAAAGTGAATATCGTTGGGTTGGACTGAAGAAACAGGACATTTAAACACATCAGCTTGGACTCAGACTGTGATCGACTTTCTTTGGACATTTTTCAAATACTCTTCAGATTTTATTTTCAACATTTTGTTGAACTGGTGCAATGACTAGACTCATCAATGTTCTCACGACAGAAAAGTTATCGCCAACTTTTTGTCATAAAATGCTTTTTTTTTATTCTAAATTATTCTCTATTTTGTATTAAATTGAAAAATGTTCTCACATTATATTGCTCAAATAGTTAATCGAGAAAACATTAAATAATCTGATGAAAATAAGTGTTCGTTGCAGCCCTAGAAAATGAACAAAATTGTAGTTTTTTTTATTCAAATTTATTTTTATTTTCTAATATTAGAAACAAAACATTATCTAACCCAGTGGTTCTCAAACTCTTTCTGTCAGGCGGGGATACTTTGGAGAAGAAAAAAAAAGTCGGGGCCCCCCAACACAAATAGTCACGTAATGTGCCAAGTTAACATTTATTAAAATACATCAATATGAACGTGAGCATTCCTTTGCTAACAGTGATAATAAAACAATGCTCCATAAGTCTGTGTGCTCAAACAAATAAATACATAATACAATTGTGCAATCCCTTTGCTAGAACAATAAGTTATAATACTTTGCCACTTTGCAATCTGTGCAAAAAAATTGAAAAGAAAGAAAATGCTGATATTGGGCAGAAAAGTGTGTGTTATCATTAGTGGCTGCAATGAGCCTGTTTGGCACATTTCTTCAGAACGGGGTTGCAGGCTCAGTGGCGGCGCCAGAGATTTATTTTGGGGGTGCTGTGGGGTAGCTTGACCTTTCATAGAGGGTGCTCAAACATTTAGGGTTTCCCATTAATGTACCGGGCGCTACAGTGGAATGTTCTACTGCAACAATCCCCACGCATATACACAATGTACCCACGACTGTTACAATGAAGGCTCGATAATCAGCTCACGGCATATAGGTGTAAGCAGGGGTAAAGTGCTATTTAAGTGGGGGGTGGACCTCACATCCTCTAGGAGGGTCCTCACATCCTCTAGGAGGGTCCTCATCTCCTCTAGGGGGGTCCGGGGGCAAGCTCCCCTGGGAAGACCTTTTTTTAAATATTGAAGTTAAAAGCATCAATCTGGTGCACTTTGAGAGCAACATGGAGAGATCTATGGATACCTCTCTCAACACCCATATGAAACTGAACTGTAAACAGATTTACTTTTTATTTATGGATATTTTACAAATCACTCTTTTAAACTGTATTCTTGTTTTACTGTCATATAGTATCTCATACCTGTTTTTCATTTATGCTCTTATTTTTTTATAACTATAATGATCATATAAACGTGTGCCTCGGAAATACTTGTTTACATTAATGGTGACCAAAACCTTTGAGACCCACTGAGATAACTTAGACTAAAGTGAACTATCTAAACACTCAGAGAGTCCTTTAGCTCACTGAGTCTCTCAGTCTGAGAGGAGAGGACTCTCAGTCTGTCAGGAGAGGACTCTCAGTCTGTCAGGAGAGGACTCTCAGTCTGTCAGGAGAGGACTCTCAGTCTGACAGGAGAGGACTCTCAGTCTGTCAGGAGAGGACTCTCAGTCTGAGAGGAGAGGACTCTCAGTCTGTCAGGAGAGGACTCTCAGTCTGAGAGGAGAGGACTCTCAGTCTGTCAGGAGAGGACTCTCAGTCTGACAGGAGAGGACTCTCAGTCTGAGAGGAGAGGACTCTCAGTCTGAGAGGAGAGGACTCTCAGTCTGTCAGGAGAGGACTCTCAGTCTGACAGGAGAGGACTCTCAGTCTGACAGGAGAGGACTCTCAGTCTGAGAGGAGAGGACTCTCAGTCTGAGAGGAGAGGACTCTCAGTCTGAGAGGAGAGGACTCTCCTCCAGCTTGTTGTGGAAAAAGCTCCTTATACCCGTTAGCGTAGCTCGCTAGCACCAGAAGCTAACAACAACGATCTCCGGTACCGGTGCGCTCTCTCTCTCTCTCTCTCTCTCTCTCGCTCGTGCACGCACACAAAACGGCTCGTTCCACACACACACAGAGCCAAGGTGCGGGACATCTCTAAGCGGTTGACCAATCACAACAGAGCCGGCCAGCTAACCAATCAGAGCAGACTGGGCTCTGGTTTCAGACAGAGGGTGAAAAGAGGTGCTACAGCACAGTATGAGAGACATAAAGAGCTTTTTGAACATTAGAGCATGGAGACGTGTCCCAGGAGAGACGTGTCCCAGGAGAGACGTGTCCCAGGGGAGACGTGTCCCAGTGGAGACGTGTCCCAGTGGAGACGTGTCCCAGGGGAGACGTGTCCCAGGGGAGACGTGTCCCAGTGGAGACGAGTCCCAGGGGAGACGTGTCCCAGGGGAGACGTGTCCCAGTGGAGACGAGTCCCAGGGGAGACGTGTCCCAGGGGAGACGTGTCCCAGTGGAGACGAGTCCCAGGGGAGACGTGTCCCAGGGGAGACGTGTCCCAGTGGAGACGAGTCCCAGGGGAGACGAGTCCCAGGGGAGACGAGTCCCAGGGGAGACGTGTCCCAGTGGAGACGTGTCCCAGGGGAGACGTGTCCCAGGGGAGACGTGTCCCAGGGGAGACGAGTCCCAGGGGAGACGAGTCCCAGTGGAGACGTGTCCCAGGGGAGACGTGTCCCAGGGGAGACGTGTCCCAGGGGAGACGTGTCCCAGGGGAGACGTGTCCCAGTGGAGACGAGTCCCAGGGGAGACGTGTCCCAGTGGAGACGAGTCCCAGGAGAGACGCGTCCCAGGGGAGACGTGTCCCAGTGGAGACGTGTCCCAGGAGAGACCACCAGCTGGAGAGGACCCTTTAACACAGGAAGTTGTTTCATATACACTTTTTAATGAAATCACCACAACGTTCAAACTCTTCTGATAAAAGCCGACAGAGTCCTCCCTCTGAAGTGCGTTTGATTACATCTGTCACTGAGTCCCTGGTTTATAGGGAGGTGGACGTGTGTGTATGTTGTGTGTGTATGTTGTGGTGTGTGTTTAGGTGTGGTTCTTTAAACTTAACGTCTTTTTAATCTCCATCATCCTGACGTCAGATCGTCTTCATTCAGAGGAAAATCCCTGTAACTGTCGGAAACCAGTTCCACCAGAACACACTGAGCAGTGTGTGTGAGTCACTGTGGTGCAGGGTGTGTGTGTGTTATAGCCTGTGTGTGTGTGTGTGTGTTATAGCCTGTGTGGGTGTGTGTGTGTTATGTAGCCTGGGTGTGTGTGATTAAAACCAGACGCTGCACACTGATCAGGTCTCCAGCAGGGGGAGCTGTTGCTATAAAAGAACCTGTGTGTGTGTGTGTGTGTGTGTGTGTGTGTGTGTGTGTGTGTGTGTGTGTGTGTGTGTGTGTGTGTGTGTGTGTGTGTGTGTGTGTGTGTGTGTGTGTGTGTGTGTGTGTGTGTGTGTGTGTGTGTGTGTGTGTGTGTGTGTGTGTGTGTGTGTGTGTGTGTGTGTGTGTGTGTGTGTGTGTGTGTGTGTGTGTGTGTGTGTGTGTGTGTGTGTGTGTGTGTGTGTGTGTGTGTGTGTGTGTGTGTGTGTGTGTGTGTGTGTGTTAACAGACCCCATATTTAATCAGAGCTGTAATAATGATCATTTTTAGTAGCATGAATCTGTAAAGTAGACCATAAATCATCATTAATGGTGTTCCTTTCAGAGCTTCACTTGAAGAAGATTTTGTTACGAGGATAATGAAAATACCAGAATAAGGTCTGGACAATATTTAGACAATAGAATATGACGGTATCTGTGATTTAAGTACCTCAATATCGATATTGCAATGTTTCAAGGTTAACAATCAATGCTTTGAGTGGATCTAATGACTCCTCACCAGAACACTCACATTTATTATAATGATTGACAAAGTTCCTGTTTTCACACAGATCACTTGTGTCACATGGCAGCTCAGACCGGTTCATACGACTACGATCACATTCAATATAAAGCATAGATCTGACTGTTTGAAGAACCATTCATATAAAAGCATTAATAAGGTTCTCAGTGTTTCCAAATGCTCCCGTCAGGAGAAACCTGCGAGCTGTGGAAACATGCGAGCTGTGGAAACATGCGGCGTCTTTAAGTCTTCAAGTGAGTTTTAATGAGAGGAAGTTAAAACGCAGTCGGGATGATTTTGATCTTCTAGAAGTTTCCGCTCTCAGGTTGAGCTTTATATCAGTTTTATATCTTTTAAACACAAGCTTTCATGCGTTTGCTGCTAATTCAAAATACTTTATATCCCATTTAAAGGCTGGAGTGTTTATTTAGTGGATTTCAGACCGAACATTAAACAGGAAGAGGCGAAGGGTTCTCTTTCCTCCTCCGTCAGCTTTCCTCTCTGCACCTCCTCCATCCTCCCTTTATAGAGTGTGTGTGTGTGTGTGTGTGTGTGTGTGTGTGTGTGTGTGTGTGTGTGTGTGTGTGTGTGTGTGTGTGTGTGTGTGTGTGTGTGTGTGTGTGTGTGTGTGTGTGTGTGTGTGTGTGTGTGTGTGTGTGTGTGTGTGTGTGTGTGTGTGTGTGTGTGTGTGTGTGTGTGTGTGTGTGTGTGTGTGTGTGTGTGTGTGTGTGTGTGTGTGTGTGTGTGTGTGTGTGTGTGTGTGTGTGTGTGTGTGTGTGTGTGTGTGTGTGTGTGTGTGTGTGTGTGTGTGTGTGTGTGTGTGTGTGTGTGTGTCCTAACACTGTAATTTCCTCCTAAAATAGCTCTGCTGTTGACCTGTAATGAGTGTGTGTGATGCATTGTGGGACCTTTTTAAAACCACTGAATCCAAACATCTTTTTCCACACAGCTGCAGAGAGTTCAGGTGGAGGGTCTTAAAACATAAATACAGACCTTAGTAAATACTTTGTGTGCGTCACTCTTTAGTGTCCCCTGGTCTCCCAGCTGTGTGCGTCACTCTTTAGCGTCCCCTGGTCTCCCGGCTGTGTGCGTCACTCTTTAGCGTCCCCTGGTCTCCCGGCTGTGTGCGTCACTCTTTAGCGTCCCATGGTCTCCCAGCTGTGTGCGTCACTCTTTAGCGTCCCCTGGTCCCCCAGCTGTGTGCGTCACTCTTTAGCGTCCCCTGGTCTCCCGGCTGTGTGCGTCACTCTTTAGCGTCCCCTGGTCTCCCGGCTGTGTGCGTCACTCTTTAGCGTCCCATGGTCTCCCGGCTGTGTGCGTCACTCTTTAGCGTCCCTTGGTCTCCCGGCTGTCTGCGTCACTCTTTAGCGTCCCATGGGCTGAGTTTCACTTCTCTTATTTTTCATTTCCTCGCTCCTCGGTCTCGGTCTCACCGGAAGTTGATTTGTCTGCGCCATTTTGAGTAACGTCCCAATGGCCTTATTTTTGCCGGAGGACCGAGGATCGAGGAGCGAGGAGCGACAATGGAGGAGCTATAATCGAGGAACCACCAGACCATCCTTCGATGAAATCCTCAGAGACTCGCCCCGCCCCCTTACTGTGTATCGCTCACTGATTGGACGGTGCAGCGCATGCACTGATCTGATGCTTCTTGACATGAGAGCAGTTTCCCAGCAGAGTGAAGAAAACACATGAAACTCACGGGACTCACTCCTCAGTTTATACTGTGTTTTGTTTCAATGAATGCATCATTCAGTTACAAACATGTGATATATCTGAACAACAAAGTGGTCAAAAATTATTTTATTCATTTATTGGAAACATTTTCGTGATCGCTTTTTTCGTTTTACATTTTCATTTATTGTCATTTCCATTCAGTCAGTCATTAAGTGCTATTCAACATGTTAATTTGCTACATATCCACAAAGTGTGCAATCCAGTTAATGTTAATCTAACTGGGTTTTGATAGATAACATATCTCTTTTTCTTCTCACAATTATTTTATTTATATTGTGCACTCTAATCAATATTAACCAAACTAATAGTTCGTTTATACATTTTAAGAATGGCGTTTATGTTTTTTGTGAATTAGTTCTTATTTTATTTTATTTATTTGGGTCTACAACAGATGATACACATGTTTGTGTCAGTAAATGTGTACTAACAGAGGCGGGGGTGTGTGTGAAAATAACGGGGACAGAGCTGGCTGCTGTCAGACGATCAGCTGTGCAGCGTCATCACAAACGGACGTCGCTTCACGTGACGCTCCGGAGGAAAGGACGTCCCATTGCTCTTAAAACTCATTTCCCTGCTTCTCGTGGTTTCCTTGCGTCTCTCCATGCTTCCCTGGTGGGAGGGACTAGTCGCAGGGAAACGACGCAAGTGAGGGACGCAAGGAATCCATTTAACCGAAGTGAAACGCAGCCATGGTCTCCCGGCTGTGTGCGTCACTCTTTAGTGTCCCCTGGTCTCCCGGCTGTGTGCGTCACTCTTTAGTGTCCCCTGGTCTCCCGGCTGTGTGCGTCACTCTTTAGTGTCCCCTGGTCTCCGTTGTGTTTTGTGCTTCTTCAGCTTTTTGTATTTTAATTGAATTGATTTATTTAAAACAAGGGACAGTGTACATTAATCAACATATTCAAAATATGTAAATGTACTCAAATTAGCCAGTCATGATAATAAAGAAATACGCACACACACACACACACACACACACACACACATCAGTGCTGACACTGTTGGTTATCAGTGAGCCACTTCTTCACACTGTGCTTGAATGAGTAATAGGATGAGGACTCTCTTATCAATGGGATGCGCTGAATGAAGAGACAGCCCGGCTGGATGCACTGTTCCTGAATGGGATGCAGCGTCTGGTTTCTGCAGCTTTTAGTAAACGCTGCCATGTCTCCTCAAGTTGCTGAATGTTCTCTAAAAGCTGCACGTGTTGTTGCTGAAGATGTTTCTTCATGTGGAACCTTTGTGTTCTTGTAGCTGCATCCTTTCTGAAGCTGCAGTGAGTTTCTCCTGATGGAAGAGGTTTGGGACGTTGTTGCGTGTTTGCACCTGTGGGCCACCGTAGATTAGCTCCTTTTATAAATAGACCTTTTACACATCATGCTAACTATGCAAACAAACATTCAACATTTTTTTGCTAAAGCCCGCACATTTAGAGTTGTTTACTTTCACAACAACAGCTTTAACATGTTATAAAACACAATCATTCTGTCAAGTTGATAACCATTAACCTGTTAAGCCCAGAGCCTGTTTTTCAGGTTTCAGGCTCGAAAATGACATGCCAAAAACAAATGACGACAACTTCACTTCTAAAAGGGTTATATGAATAATTTATTTTATCAAAGCAAGGTTACATCTGTGAGTTGGATGTAGAAGTGTCAGAATCAATATAGATGTTTCTCAGTCAGAGTAAATTCAGATGGAACATAGTAAAAAAAGGTAAATTCTTACCTCCGCCTACAAAAAACCCATTACTTATAGTGAAAACCACCCTTGAATGATGGGATGGTAGACTAAAAGCTTTAGGAATCCAAACTATAACATATAATAAGTACCCTGTATCAAGATTGATGCAAAACAAGTTAAATTTGACCTTTTTAGAGAGGTTTAGCAAAAAAAGTTCCAGGCGGAATAAGCTTTCGGCACATTTGGGTACATCTGGTTCCATCAGTGCCATTTGACCTTTTTCAGGTACCAGACTATAAAAATGATGTATTACATTGAATTATCACCATAGGTATTCATTCCATCCAAAGAAAAAAAATAAAAATTAAAAAAATTAATTAAAAAAATAAATACATTTAAAAAAAGACCCGCCGACGGGGGCTTTGGGGCTTAACAGGTTAAAAGGTGCAGAAATGTAGAACGTTTAAAGACTGTCATTTTAAAATAACACCATAAAAACGATCCATCAGTCAAATCAAATATGGTGTGATAGTTTTATCCATTTATTTTTGCAAACACAAGAAACCCCATTGTGTTCAAGCACTAAATCCCAGCAGGTGTGGAGATTAGGGTTAATCTCAGGGGAATAGAAATAATTGTAATAACCTTTTGTCAGATTTGAGTTCCTAAAAGCTCCATAAATAATAAAAAGAGGGACATGTTTCCACTAATCCGGAGTCTTCTGAGCTTTTTATAATAACCAACACCTGATGCCTCATATCTAACACACACCTGAAGGACCTTTACCTTTGAAATGTGACTGGTTTAATAAGTGAGATGAAATCAGTCTGATCTGATAACACCTCGGTGTTGGACATTAGCCTCAGACCATGTTTACTTTCTCTGGAACCTTATCAGGTACCGGCTGTAGACGCTGAGTCAGGCTGGACATGTAACCCTAACCCTATAAACATCCACTTCAGGTCAAAATAAAACATATTTGAAGGTCCTTTTTCAAAACGACTTCAAATGAAATCAACTGGAAAATCTATATATTATTAGATCTTAAAAACAGCCTTTAAAATCCTGTATCAGTCACATAGCGTAGATCAGGGATGTCAGGAGACCAGAAATATAGTAGTTGACACCAAAACCAGTGAACTAACAAAATAAATCCTATGTACTTCAACAGTAGCATGAAGTTAAACCGATCATAATTCCTCTAATATCTAGTTTGTTTTACTCTGGAAACATCTGGATTTATTCAAGTATATCTCCAAAAACTACATTTTTAGAAGATTACGTTTTGAACGCATCACAAAATTGTGTAAATAACCTTTAACCAGTAGTCATTTGTACGTTATAGAGCATGAACGCATTGTGTAGCGCTAACGTTGGCTAACTATCCTAAACATATGTTTTTTGCATGTAGCATTATCTGGAAGAAAATATTGGGGATCCCATATTCTCTTTGTTGGTGAGTTTATACTACGTCGCAAACTCATATGATTGTTATTCTACGGACAATTGGAAACTGAAGAAAGGGGCGGCTGTGCCTCATAAATCTACCTGCACACAATATTCAATTTCACTTGATAGACCTTGAACACATCACAGTGTAACGCTGACAGCTAACGTTAGCTACCTAGCCTGCAGATTTTACACAGATTTATTTTTCACAGGTAGCATTATCTAGAAGAAGTATTGTGCGTCTCCTGAACTCGATCACAGCGTCCCAAACACATTTGAATGACGATGGGATGCTGAAGAATCATTTATAATATGAAATATATAGAAATACTTGATACCTTCCATCAAGCCTAACGATAAGTAGTATGTTATTTAAGGTGAACCACATTTCCTGAATCCGTGACTTTGGTTTAACCGGCAGCAGCCAATCAAGATCAAGAGATCTGTAGTTTCTGCACAGCACAACTTGACTCATTGAGTTTTGGGTTTCCATTTGGGAAAGTTGTGGAAGTACCCGGTACTTTTTATTGTACCACCTTATAGGTTGTAATTGCTGGACATCCTGCACAAACCCGGCTTCTTTAAATAGCAAACTACCGTCAATAGTGATCACATCTTCGTTTACTCAAAAGCACATTTCGTACAGAATTAGAAAGTTGAATCTGTATATTTTGAGGAGATTCATATCTCTTCCACTTATCCTCAGAAACTCTGTGACCTTTCACAAGGACCCTCCCTGTAAATGGGAGTTTGACATGTTTGGCGTCTCATTGGATGCTTTGAACCATGTGACCCCCGCTGTGACCCCGCCCCCTTCATTAGGACTCTGAAAGAGCTCCGTGGACCGGAAACTTCTTTTGTTTCCGCCGGACGGTTTCCAGAAATCCCGGAGCTCTGTTTCAGCGAAGTGGAGGTAGAGAGAGCGATGGGTCCTGATTCAGACTGTCCGACCCCCCACTGAGTCCCCCCCCCCCCCATTTGTTCCGTCACATATACAAGACGTTGATCAACTCGGACCGGGAGGACAAAAACTTTATTTCATGTTGCATGGTCTCCAATACTCTTCATTCAAAGATTCCTCACCTTCCTGCTGAACAAAATGTAGACCCTAAAGCGATCAAGAGTTTAGTATCAGTCAATATAAAGTAAGAATCTCTCTAAAGCAGAAGTTTAGTATTCGATGCCGCTGAAAGTTCAAGATTCTTGACGCAGTAAAACAAAAACCCTAAATCCTGAACAAGCACTCCTGTAAACTGTTTACGTACTTTGATGTGATTCATTCTCAAATATCCATTTCATACTGCTCAAAAAAGAAATTAAGAATATATATTCAGGGTCTGTCTGGTGACATAAATCAAAATATAGAAATGTATGCATGATTACACGCGTAGAAGCATATCTGATATACAACCAACAAAAGTGAGAATCTGAGCCAATGATACAACACTGCAGCTTAAAGTCAAACCTGAGCTATATTTGATTTCTGTGATTTAGATTTATTTCTACGATTTGAATGTCATTTGTGCAAATTCTCAAATGTAAATATGAACTTCCAACAAGCTAAGCGTGCTAAAAGTCGTCAGATGTTGAACTCTTCCATGAATACATGATGGAGTATCACAATGTTACATAATCAGAGAGCGTATTATCCTGGAACAACAGATGGTCCCAGGAGGGGGGGGGTCTCTCTCTCTCTCTCTCTCTCTCTCTCTCTCTCTCTCTCTCTCTCTCTCTCTCCTCTCTCTCTCTCTCTCTCTCTCTCTCTCTCTCTCTCTCTCTCTCTGATGGAGGTGAAGACCTGACCTGCCTCTGGTTTAATCTGCTGGACTGTCACAGCATAACGACGCAGAGAGAGGACAGTTCCTGCTCCAATCACAACGGAAACTTCACCAACGAGACACTGGAGAGGGACTTTAGAGAGACTAAAGAGAAACTGGAGAGAGACCAATGTGTGACCAACAACAAGTGACTAACAAGGATCTACTTGGGAAGTAACGATGGACTAACTGTGGATCTAATGTTGGACTAACGAGGATAAAACGAAGGACTAAGAATGGAAGAACCGCAGAGTGAAGAAGCCTCACTTTCCTCGTCACAGTCTCGTCTTTTTGTTGTGGGATTCTCATATTCGTGATTTAGCTCGAGGTGGTCGGGGTTTTATTTAAGATACATATTCTTCACTGATCAGAAGTTATGAACCCCCGCTCGTCCTGACTGATACTCGGCTGCAAGATATTTTATAATTTGTGGGAAATCTTTAAAGGCACTGAAGTTATTTTCTTCTTGTAGCACAGCTCTGCAACCTCGACTATAAAACGTAACCTCAGATACTTTCGCCTACTTTTTCTCTTTTTAGAGATTTTATTTGTTTAATTCCCACTCCTATATAATATTTTATGTAAAAAAAAAGTCTCCCAACGTATATCTTTTTTTATACAAACATATAAGAAAATCTAGCTTAAAAAAATAAAATCCCTCTGTTATTATTATTATTATTATTATTATTATTATTATGTTAATAAAAAACTACATTTAAAAATGTGTTTTAAAAAAAGTGTTCCTGCTCCTATCGCCAACAAAGTAAAGTTAATGGAAACAAAAATCTAAATCTCATCAAACTAAAATATTTGTATTTGTCTTTTTTTAATGTAATGCCAAATCCACTCTCCTCGTGGCTACCAATTAAATACATATCTCTGTCTTTTGTCAAATAAAATCTCAACCTAGCTTAACATTTTTAAATATTGTTCTGCTTTGCAAGAGAAAAAAAACTGTCTCTTTCCTCCGTAAAAATGTGCAGACTATTATTGAAAAGTTATCGGCGCTTTAGTAAACTTGTTTTTAAATGCGTCCAGCAGACGTGACTTCAGCCGTGACTTCAGACGTGCAGAGAGAGTCTTGAGTTACGTGCAGAAACTGAAGCTGCCGGCTCTGGTTTCAGATCAACTCTGAGGACGTGACGAGGATAAAGTCCAGCGGTTATCAGCTCTGTGGATTCAGAGCAGAGGTGAGCAGGCAGAGCGCTGCATGAAGAGAGGGTTACACTCACAGCTGGACTCGGAGAGGATGTAACTCTGAGGGGGGGTCGTGGTGGAGCTGGAGCCCCCTCCCTCAGGAAGCCTCGCACTGACCCTGTTTCTCACGCTGATCGTAGGGATGTTTGTTTTATGCACCCTGGCCGTCCTCACGCTGCACGACCTCCTCCGGCGCTGGAGCCACAGGGAGGTGGAGACGAGTGGGGGGGCGTCAGGGTCTGTGGGGAAGAAGAGCCATAAGGTCTGCAGGAGAGGAGGAAGAGGAGGAAGAGCAGGAGGGGACGACAGCAGGAGGCCAGGGCAGGTGAGCAGATGGAGATCAGGTTCAGGCAGAAAACACCGTCTATTTGCGCTTCACTCGAGTGTTTTACCAACAAATGATACGAAGAAATTCAATCATGAGCAAGTCACTTTCTCCTCTCCGTACTTTTGAGGTGTTCTAGTAACTTTGTAGTGCACCCACAAGCAGTTTGTCTGAGGTGTTTATATACAGGTAAATATGATGCAATGCAAACATGTATGGAAGTAAAACTCACTTTTCTCCACTGAGTAAAATAAATGACATTCTTTTTAACGACTCAATTCAAAAATATATTTTCTATAAACAGTATATGTTTATAGAAAATAGTAAGACCGTTGCAGGCGCCACTCTTCGCAGTGATTAGTTTTGAAGTATAACAAGAAACAATATTGACTCAAATGTATTATTGAAGGTGCCTGCGCTTCAGTTGAGTGTTCCCATTACACTCCGTATATTCTACAGCTTTAGTAAAGCCCTTTGGCCACAGAGCGTCTGACAATATCTCTATCAGTATTTATTTGTTTGATCATCCAGTTCCTATCGGACTGCTGTACACGGCGCCATCTGGTGGTCAGATTCAGTCTTTCTAAAAGTATGTCAGGCAGAAGGCATAAGTGATATGTGCGGGCTTTATTGTGACGGTTTTAGTGCTGGACCTTCTTCGCCAGGCTTTTATTGTGAAAAACGAATGCTCAACCTTTTATTATATGGCTTTTATTGTGAAGGTTTTGATGCTGGACCTTTGTCGTTGGGCTTTTATTGTGAAATATTAATGCTTGACCTTTTATTATATGGCTTTTATTGTGAAGGTTTTGATGCTGGACCTTTGTCGTTGGGCTTTTATTGTGAAATATTAATGCTTGACCTTTTATTATATGGCTTTTATTGTGAAGGTTTTGATGCTGGACCTTTGTCGTTGGGCTTTTATTGTGAAATATTAATGCTTGACCTTTGTTGCCGGGTTTTTATTGTGAAGGTTTTGATGCTGGACCTTTATCGCCAGGCTTTTATTGTGAAATTCTTAATACTAGACCTTGTGTGCAGTCTGTTTTCTACTCATCACAAACTGACAGTGAACACAGAAGTTAGCTGTGAGTTAGGGAATGTTATTCCTCTACTCTTTCCGCTCTTATATTTTTGAAGCAATGCATAAACCTGAAGGGTAATTTCCTCTCAATCTGCAGCCTCTTGTGTTCACTCTGACTCTGCATGCAGTCCTGCGTAAAGCAAGATGCGTCCAAACAAACAAACAAACAAACACATTTACAGTGAGTGTGATTCTGCTGATGTTGCACTTCAAAGTGAGCGTCCCTCAGTGGGGGGGGGTCTGATGGAGGGCAGAGAGATATTTAGCTGCTGCTGATGTGTTCAAAAACTTCATGTCTGCTGGTTAATGTCAGCGTCTTCAGTTTAAATCTGCCGTGTCCAGCAGAGGAATGTGAAGCCTGAGGTCACATGACGTCTGAAATCCTGTGTTATATAAAAACCCATTCATCGTCTGAGGATCTTAATCTGAGCGCTCCGTGTTCAAACGTCTGCTTTCATCTCATGAAGGACTTTCACTTTCATCCGTGCAACAAGATCTGGATTTCAAAAGTCGTTTTTACAAATATCATGATGACTTTTTAGATGTATTTTTATAATTGAAAACCCGTCTTTATTATGCAGAATATATATTATTTACATGATGTACTGAGTGCAGCTTCTTCAGCGTGAGGAATAGACTATAATTAACTACATACTTTCTTTATGTGCTGCCATTTAGATCGACACACTTCAAATAAGAAAACACTGGAGTTATTAAACATGGGTCAGGGTTAAAATACAAGAACAGACAATAATTATTCAGAAAATACAACTATTTTAATCAAATTGATAATTTTACTAAATGAATTTTCTGAAAACTGGAAATGTTATCACACAAAATAAAGCAATTAAGTGAAAATCAGGTTTATTATATTTGTAATGAAAAGGCAGAAGTTGAAAGACCATAATTACAATAGCTAATAAAATAAATAAATTGTAATTATTCTTATTAATCAGATTCTTGTTTTTCCTCTTTGAACACCTTTGTTTTGGGGTCTTTAGGATACTCAAAAACTCGCCTCATAAGCCCCTCCCCTCACCGCCTTCAAACAAAAGCCTCGAAATGTAACTTCCACTCAGACGTACGAAACTCTGTACGCATGTGTACCGTGGTCCGGCGTACAGAAAAGCCTCTTGGAGGTGAACTCTGAACCCAACAGGAAGTCGGCTATTTGGCTTTTCTGTTGCTATTTTAGGCGCTTTTTAGCCTTTTTACAGGGTTTGTTCCTTTTGAATATTATCAGAACTTTGGTTGCAGCTCTCGAGCAATGCATTCATGTTTTCACTATGCTCCTAATCGCATGCTCACACACACACACACACACACACACACACACACACACACACACACACACACACCCTGCTGTTGCATATTGCAGAGGGGGGAGGAGCCGCTCTTACGCTTCAGTTGATGCTGAAATATTTATCCGTCGGCAGTGAAAGGGGGGAGGAAGGGAGGATTTGTGTGGGGTGGGGTGGGGGGGGGGATGTTGTAAGGGGTGGTTCTAGAGGAGGTGTGATGCTGCTGTGCTGTTGCTAGGGGAACAGAGAGGGAGGAAGCTGTGTGTGTGTGTGTGTGTGTGTGTTGACACTGATCCTGCAGAGTGTGTGAAGCAGCAGGAGGATGCAGCGATGATGCAGACGGCGAGGTAAGGACAGGGGGACACAAAGAGGGAGGTATGGAGGTCTGGGGGGGGGGAGGAAGGGAGACATGTTGAGTGTGTAACCTGATGCAGAAAGATGACCTGAATCCTGCCGAGTGTTCGGAGCACCGGGCGTTCATTTTGTTCTTCCTGTTGGATGGTAATCTGCTCCCCTCGCTCTGGGGGTCCTCTGGGCTTTAACGTGGCCCACTGACTCAGGTCTGATTGTGATCACGCTTTTAATTTCCTTTTTGTAATGTCTATGTAATCCTGCACCAGATGATGCGTTCAGGTGCAGGACAAACGGCAGCATTAAGGCTCATTCATGCTAGGGCTGGGCAGTGCACTGATGTATGGATTCTTATCCTGCTAGATATCGTCTTTTGAGAGGATTTTAGAATATCGTCTGTTATGGTGAAAACTCATTGTATTGAATTGTTCAGTATTTCTTCTCTGGAGCTCTGCAGGGTGTCTCATGTGGCGCACAGCAGCAGATCGTCCACGTCAGAAGCCTTTTCACTTCCTGGAAATATTCTGATTAACCCCGGTCACGTAGCCGGCTCGCAGCTCGTGGTCAGGTGTCTCTCGGCGTACCTCGAATCTGTCTCAGGATTTCTTTTCTTGCTGCCATCTTCGTGCACATGACTCTTCCTCTTCACCCTTAGTTTGTCTTACCATTCTCACTCCCTGGAAACACAGCGAGTCTCTCCTTTAACACCCTCCAGTGTTTCTACAGATTTCTGTCGGCTTCTTGGTGAAAATGACCTTCCTTCTTCCTCATCTTCCTCAACCTCAGACGTTCATTTTGAACCCTAACCCGACACACTTTGTTCTGAAGATCTGCCGGTGTAAAGTCCGTCTGATGTCCAAACATGTGTCAGCTACAGCTTCTCCGAGTGTGTAGCGCTCACACTTGCTTCCCTCATGTAATGCTAATGAACTATAGCAGTATTTATGAAGCTCGATGTTTCAGGCCTCTGAGGATCCTGTAGCAGGTGGAGATGCCTTCAGGTACTTTTTACTTCATTGTGACTTTGAGACGCTTTTTTGAAATGGGTTGCAATGCTCTTCCTCACTGTGTGTTGGGCCAACCGAAGCTGCACGACTCATCGTGAAACATGGTTTGGATCGATGTCTCATTGATGGTGATTTTTGCTGAATTCGGATCAGTTTAAGAAATGTCAGATATATGTTCAGCCTGAAGGAGTCTCTGCAGCTCAGGTGACTCGGGTGTCTTTGAGCTGACCTCAGAGTTCGTTTGTAAAATGAATATAGTGGGACGTCTGTTGCACAGGAGAGCATAAAAAGGCTCTATTATTGATTTAAAGATTAGCTGATCAGTTTCCCCTTAGCTCTCTTTGTTTTTCTGTATGTCCTTAAAGCCTGGCTGTAAACACAGGAAACGGCAGCATCTTACCTCCTCTGAACAAGTCAGTGATAAATACCTAAATATGAAACCCAACATAGACCCAGATTCTACTCGTGTTAAAGCGATTAGTCCAATAAATACATGTGTTGGACATTAAAAAACCTTCTTTAAAGGGGACCTATCATGCAAAATGCACTTTTGTACGTCTTTTATAAATGAATATGTGTCCCCGGTGTTCCAGGGAACTCACCAAGTGTCAGAAAACACAACCCTCTCTATTTTCCTCCATACCCAAATCTCTAAAAAAGGGGCTGCAACGGATCTGATAAAAACTGATCCAGATTTGAACACTGTCCTGACGTCAGGACGGTGGCGCTACGGCTATTGGGCCAACTCCACCAATCAGGAGGAGACAGCCACGGCCATTGCCGTTCGAAAGCGCTGGAGACGCTGTAGTACATATGCCAGGCCAGTAGATGGTGCTGTTCTCACAGAATCAGCCCTTGCTAAAACAGAGCTAACATTTTTCAAATTGAGCGAAATGAGGCATGGCTAAAATGCATGATCTGTTTGGTATTTTGAAAAGAAAAAAGTATAAATATGCCTTATATAGGTATGGTCCTACACTAGATTATTCAAATATAGCATGATAGGTCCACTTTAAGTCATTTCTTCAGATGAAATACCACACCACGCGTTCCAGCCTCTCCAGTGTGACGTGGTTACTTCGTCTCTTTAACTCTTCGTCTGTCGGACTGGATTTGAAGCCCATTTGTTATTTACTTGCTGAGTAGTATGATGCCTTCAGGGTAGGGCTGTGCAATTAATCGTATTTTAATCGCAATTACGATTTTGGCCTGCCACAATTACGAAAACAACATAATCGGAAAAAACAATTATTTTGCTTTGCTGACAACATATTTGATCTAATTAATTTTGGTCTAATTTATTTATTATATATATATATGTTTAGTAGCTCGTGGAAGTGCGCTCCAAAATATTTGTTGATCTTTTTTTATTGGTATTTATTATTTTGATATTATTTATTTAAATGTAAATATAAATGTATCATTTATTTTAGTATTGGTTTTTCAGTTGAATTATACGTTCAGGGTAATCAACAGTTAAAAAGATACTGTTCAAATTATTATTTGTATTTGTTTTAAAGTTCAATAAATGGATTTTTTCAAAGTCAATGAATAATCGTATTTAATAATCGTGATATCAATTATTGACCCAAATAATCGTGATTATGATTTTTGCCATAATCGCACAGCCCTACTTCAGGGTCTTCAGAGGGAGCTGTGTAAAGTCTGATGTATGTCTGCGTCAGTAGGGGCTTTATTTCTTGATATGTTCCACTCAAAGAGCAAATGGTAGACTGTACTTCCTCAGCTTCTCAAAGGGATGAGCAGCAGTCGGTTATTGCTTCAAACTGGAGGCTATGTTTGCAGACTTTCATTGAAAGATATAAACAGTATATACATGTTTTCAGCCTATTTTAATTGCACCCTTATTTGTATCTGCAGACATTCTGCAGACACGGATTCTTCTGTTGCATCAGTAAATGTATTTCAGATGTGTTTTACTAATGGAAGACGAGAGGAATGGTGAAAAAACACAAACGATCTGACTCCCTCCACGTTAGTGATTTAGATATACCACCAGCCGTCATAGTAAAGCTGTGTGTAGACGTGTGTGTGTCTGGCTGTCTGTGTGAGTGTGTGTGTCTGTGTGAGTGTGAGTGTCTGGCTGTGTGAGTGTGTGTGCGAGTGTGTGTCTGTCTGTCTGTCTGAGTGTGTGTGCATGAGCTTGTGTGTGTGTCTCTGGCTGTCTGTGTGAGTGTGTGTGTGCATGAGCGTGTGTGTGCATGAGTGTGTGTGACTGTGAGCACATGGAGACTGGATAAAAACAGAAGGGGAAGATTTGACCCAGTTTCAGGAGGAGAGAGGAAGTGATCTGGATCTTATTGTCTGGATGAAATATTGAAGCTAAACTGTTGGTTTTTAAACAGCTTGTTGTCCCTTTTGTTAAAGAAGCTTCCGGTTACAGCTTAGCACAATTAGAAAGATACATCCTATCATTCAGACAAACAGGTGTGAAAACGTCATTAATCATTAAATCACCTGCTAGCTCTTACCGGTAGGTTAGCAGCCAACTCTTGTAGGTGCTATTGACTTGAAGGTGCGTTCAAGCTCCATTCAGTGTGTGTGTGTGTGTGTTGTGTGTGTGTGTGTGTGTGTGTGTGTGTGTGTGTGTGTGTGTGTGTGTGTGTGTGTGTGTGTGTGTGTAGTGTGTGTGTGTGTGTGTGTGTGTGTGTGTGTGTGTGGTGTGTGTGTGTGTGTGTGTGTGTGTGTGTGTGTGTGTGTGTGTGTGTGTGTGTGTGTGTGTGTGTGTGTGTGTGTGTGTGTGTGTGTGTGTGTGTGTGTGTGTGTGTGTGTGTTGTGTGTGTGTGTGTGTGTGTGTGTGTGTGTGTGTGTGTGTGTGTGTGTGTGTGTGTGTGTTGCAGTGTGTGTTGCAGTCTGCAGGGAAAAGTGTCAGCAGCTGTCATCATTAATAATACTTACATTTAGTGTTGGTGTGTGTGTGGCATACCAGCGTCTTACTCCAACCTTAAAGCTTTAATCCGCACTCACAATGTATCCTGTGTGTGTGTGTGTGTCTCTAGAGCAAGTGCTGCTGCTCTGCATGAATGAGGGGTGAATGACTCGTAGGATGTAAAGAGCTTTGAGGGGTCGTAAAGACCTGATAAAGAGTTTATAAGTACAGAACATTTACCAGTAGCACGTGCTACTTAGCTTCTCTGCTAGGTGTCTTTGTTGGTCAGTAGGTGTAGAGAGTTGCTCGAGTCCTCTGTGGTGTTTAAAGCCAGTCTGATAGCTGGCCAGTACTCTCTATCCAGACCTGGATCAGACCTCTTCTGAGTGGAGAGTGAATCTTAGAGTCTGCACGGAGAGAGTTAGCTTCCTCCATTAGCTTGTTAGTGAGCGGTGAGTAAATAAGCTGTGGTCAGCGGGGGGTTGAAGGCACCATCTGCTGGGGATTAGCAGCTAACACCCAGGTAATCCTGCAGGTGGAGCGGCTGCAGGTGAGGGTTCTGGTTGTGGTCTGGAGGATGTGAGGCAGCATGCTGTGCTGGGTGGGAACGCTGCTCAACAAGAGCCTGCTGGAGAGGGAGCGCTACGCCCCCCCGACCGAGAGGAAGCCTCGCTGTGGACTGAGGACGGAGAATAGAGAGGTGAGGAGACTAGAGAGAACGGAGACTAGAGAGGTGAGAACAGAGACAAGAGAGGTGAGGAGACTAGAGACTAGAGAGGTGAGGAGACTAGAGAGGTGAGGAGACTAGAGAGAACGGAGACTAGAGAGGTGAGAACAGAGACTAAGAGAGGTGAGGAGACTAGAGAGGTGAAGAGACTAGAGAGAACGGAGACTAGAGAGGTGAGAGGTCGTCTGGAGACCGCTGAGGGTCTCTGAGGTTTAGATATCCGACAGCAGTTTCAACCTTCTCCTGCAGAACATGTCCTCTTAGCTTCAGAGCTGTAGCTGCTGATCACCTGTTGGACGCCTCTTGGGACCAAAGCTGGTCGTGGTAGACGGTTTGAGGCGGTACGGGGTGAAGTGATGCTTGTTTACGGACTGGAGGCACCACATGCCCAGACAGGACTGGAGGCACCACATGCCCAGACAGGACTGGAGGCACCACAGTGCCCAGACAGACAGGACTGGAGGCACCACGTGCCCAGACAGACAGGACTAGAGGCACCACATGCCCAGACAGACAGGACTGGAGGCACCACGTGCCCAGACAGGACTGGAGGCACCACATGCCCAGACAGACAGGACTGGAGGCACCACATGCCCAGACAGACAGGACTGGAGGCACCACATGCCCAGACAGGACTAGAGGCACCACATGCCCAGACAGACAGGACTGGAGGCACCACGTGCCCAGACAGGACTGGAGGCACCACGTGCCCAGACAGGACTGGAGGCACCACGTGCCCAGACAGGACTGGACGCACCACGTGCCCAGACAGGACTGGAGGCACCACATGCCCAGACAGACAGGACTAGAGGCACCACGTGCCCAGACAGGACTAGAGGCACCACGTGCCCAGACAGACAGGACTGGAGGCACCACGTGCCCAGACAGACAGGACTAGAGGCACCACGTGCCCAGACAGGACTGGACGCACCACGTGCCCAGACAGGACTAGAGGCACCACGTGCCCAGACAGACAGGACTGGAGGCACCACGTGCCCAGACAGGACTAGAGGCACCACGTGCCCAGACAGGACTGGAGGCACCACGTGCCCAGACAGACAGGACTAGAGGCACCACGTGCCCAGACAGACAGGACTGGAGGCACCACGTGCCCAGACAGGACTAGAGGCACCACGTGCCCAGACAGGACTGGAGGCACCACGTGCCCAGACAGACAGGACTAGAGGCACCACGTGCCCAGACAGACAGGACTGGAGGCACCACGTGCCCAGACAGACAGGACTGGAGGCACCACGTGCCCAGACAGACAGGACTAGAGGCACCACGTGCCCAGACAGACAGGACTAGAGGCACCACGTGCCCAGACAGACAGGACTGGAGGCACCACGTGCCCAGACAGACAGGACTGGAGGCACCACGTGCCCAGACAGACAGGACTAGAGGCACCACGTGCCCAGACAGACAGGACTGGAGGCACCATGTGCCCAGACAGACAGGACTGGAGGCACCACGTGCCCAGACAGACAGGACTAGAGGCCCCACGTGCCCGACAGACAGGACTAGAGGCACCACGGCTCCAGACAGACAGGAACTGAGGCACCAACATGCCCAGACAGGACTGGAGGCACCACATGCCCAGACAGACAGGTTGTCCTTAGTTTCATAGGCTTTGTAACCATTTTCAATAAATACAGACTTCTGAAGCTAGCAGTTAGAACGGTTTGGCCAATGAAAACCAGGAAGCAATTACAAGGGTGTTGCTTATTGGTGGCTAAAGCAGCTGAAGGATTGGGGCTTTCTGGAGCTGGTTCTTCTTGGTTGGCTGGAGCTATTTTATATCTATTTCAGAAATATTTTGGACTGTTTATTTCTAGTGTCTTAATTTCTCTCATTTCCTTGTTTTTTATGCTGCAACGCAAACATTTCCCAAATTGGGATCAATAAAGTACTTATCTCTCTATCTATCTATTAGGGCTGTACCCGAAAATCCGAATATTCGTTAGTTGGAGTACTATTCGGGTTTCAATTTCGTTATTCGTTTTTTCGTTTATTTTGGCAGCCGCAGTGCAGCGCAAACAATTTAATTTATTCAACGTAAGAGCTTGTGCCTCTTCGGGGGGTGCTAACACTTAACCATAAACTTTATCGTTTACTTTCTCCGTCTTTATATGTAGATATGACTTTTTCCGTTAATCTCCGTCAAGTTGTTTCCATAGCAACAACAACTTCCTGTCAACAGCGCTAACTCTCCTTCAAAATAGAAGCATGTCCATACAAAATAGGAAGCCAAGCCAAATTACACTTAAGACGTATACAACTGCAACAAAAGTAACAAACACCATGCGATATCCTTTTCAATTTCAAAGAACACAAATTGGGTTACATTAACAAATAACTATAAAACAACAATACTGTAGAATAACAAAATGAATGCCAGTGAAAAAACAAAATACACGTGTTGAAGCGGTTTGCTGCTGATTACATCCCCCCCCCCCCCCCCCCCGTGTGGGCCGAATATTCGCTGCTGATTACTACCGAATATCCGGAGCCCGAAAAATGGTATTCGGGACAGCCCGTCTGTCTGTCTGTCTGTCTGGCTGTCTGTCTGTCTGTCTGTCTGTCTGGCTGTCTGTCTGTCTGTCTGTCTGTCTGGCTGTCTGGCTGTCTGTCTGTCTGTCTGTCTGTCTGTCTGGCTGTCTGGCTGTCTGGCTGTCTGGCTGTCTGTCTGTCTGTCTGGCTGTCTGTCTGGCTCCGAATATTAGCGTCAGATAAATGTAATATAATGGTACTCTCCCCAGCTGATATACTCACAGCGGGACAGTCAATGTGAATGAATGGGTGATATCTCCAGTATCTGCTCTACCTTAATGGAGTTCTGCTTCTGATCATGGGGACATTTGGTCTCGACTTTCCTCCAATTAGAACGAGTCATAGTTGTTGAATTCCTGGTCGGTCACATGTCTGATGTACCGTTGCTTTCTGCAAAACGCTCGCTGTACCATCATTGGCAGACACCTCCAACATCTTGGTCAAATTACCATTAAATACCTGTTGATTTCTAGAGAGGCGTTCAGGGTCCAGGACTCATTCCTGCACCGCTCTATACATCCGTGGTTAACCTTCCTGAGACAAATCTGTAATTTCTGATTGTGGACTTCCAGACTTATGATTGGAGTTGAACACGTTTTCAAATGGACTTTAGTTTTACGAAAATCCCAGGTGAAATGCTCTTGTGTTTGTGTGTTACATGTAATGTTGACTTCATATAGGAGTAGACTTATTATTCGAGGAGTACTAAGTAAAAAAAGTCTTCACTGGTCTCTTGTTTTTGATTTGTCTTTTATTCTGAAAAACCCAGCTACCTGTCTTCCTGTGTGTGTGCTTTATTCTGAAAATCTTGAATTTGCACATGAAGAAAATCATAAAACATCTTCACTGGACTCTGTTTTCAATTCCTCTTTTAATCTGAAAACTCTGGTGTAACTCTCCTGTCTTCCTGTGTGTTTGTTTGTGTGTGTGTGTGTTTGTGTGTTTGTGTGTGTGTGTGTGTGTGTGTGTGTGTCTGTGTGTGTGTGGTGTGTGTGTGTGTGTGTGTGTGTGTGTGGTGTGTGTGTGTGCAGCCGGTGCCGCGGTCCTGCACTCTGCTCAGCCCGGCGGCCATGTTCAGCACCAGAAAGACCTGGGACCTCGGCCACGCCCCCTGCCTGGAGCTCTGGAAGAAAGACATCTCATTGGACGGTGAGTCAGATAGTGGGCGGGGCTTCACACAAACACCAGCATGGCTGCATTTTTGGCATGACAGGTGAGTGTGTGTGTGAGTGTGTGTGTGTGTGTGTGTGTGTAATGAATGGAGCTGCACAGGGAGAGGAAACCTGAGCTCCGGCACACAGGTGAGCAGAAAATATCACGTTTTCTTTTTTATTTGTTTATTATTTATGTGTCTGTTGTTGTTCGCTGTCAGTATGTTTTCCCAGCGGATTGTCTTTCGTCCCCGGAGACGATCAGGTTTAACATCCGAGGCTTTTCATTTCCTTCTCTGCGCTGAGAGGCTCTCTCTCTCACTCTGTAGACCTGTTTTAATAACCATTTCATGTCCCTTTCTCAAAACATTTTCTGTCTCAGTAATGTCTTTAGATTCTGGAGAAAAACAAACAAGGCATTTTCTGAATGTTTCCGGACACAATGATTAAAGGATTAGACGAGAAAAAAGCTGATTATCAGTATTTAAAATCCTCATTGGTTTTCTACTTTCCTCTATTGTTTACCTCTGTGAACTTTATAAAGACATTTTATTTTCTTGACCAAAAGAACTCAAAATATTCAGTTTGAAAATCATAGAAACCAGAACATTTTAACACATTTCTGAAGCTGGAAAATGAAATGATTAAGATTGAATTGATATAGACGACTTTTTATTTATTGCGTATTTAATTTGCTGGATTTATTAAAAACTGAGACACATAACATGTAAATTGACAATGTTTAAAGTTTATTAGTTAGTTTATTTTGTTCAATCGAAACTCGAGGTCAATAATTTAATAACACGTTTGAATAATGATTTAAATTCATATTATGAGTTAGTCAACAGTCTTTTTGCACCTTTGATCAATCCACCAAATGAAGCTTTTGTCTTTAATAACTGAACATCAAATCCTGTTTATTAATCTGAATAAAATACTTTTAAAAAACACTTAAAGCTGCAGGAAAAACACAGTTTAGATATTAGTGTTTGAATAAACCCCTTATGGTAAGAAGTGTGTTCGTTCGTTCGTTTTCAGCAGCGTCACTTTACTGTCGTCCAGAAAAAGCTAACACACGTCATTTTTTTATGCAAGTGTGTGTGTTTGTAATCCTGTTTTCTGGTCTATCAGTGTGTCGCCTCAGCTCAACATTCAGTGTGTGTGTATGTGTGTGTGTGTGTACTGTAAGTGTGTGTGTGTAAGTGTGTGTGTGAGAGGTAAGTCTGTGTAATGCTCAGATTTCTCTCACAGAGTGCAGATTGTTCTCAGGTTGATGAGATTTGGTGGGGCCTTGTAGAAAGTGTGTGACCCCCCCTATACACACACACACACACACACACACACACACACACACACACACACACACACACACACACACACACACACACACACACACTCACTCAGTTGTTATCACCTGTTGTCTGGTCGGGCTGGTTCTCATGGTGGTGATGCGTTCAGGTGAACTCGGGAACAACGTGTGTGTTTTTGTGTTCTCTTTTTTTTTACGTTGACCTCGTTATTCTCTGATCTTTACAAATCTGCTTACTCAGTAAATCTGCTCTCCTTAAGAGATTTACATTTCTCCATACATCAGGAGGTCTGTGCAACTCGCTGTTAAACAACTGTTTGTGTCATTTTATATAACGTCATTATTAAGATCGGTCGTACCACGTGACGTTAAAGGATTTATCTACATGGAAAAACACAAATCTCCTGAACAAGATTTGAATATGGATTTATGTGTTCACAGCATTCTCTGTTTTAGAGAACATTTAAATACATATGTTTGACATATTCTATTGTTTCCTGAATGATTTCTCTAGACGCTTCTCCTTTTCTTCAATGCTGCCGTTAGATTGCGTCAAAGCGCTGCACCTTATTTCTATATACGTACAACATATAGGACGAAGGATCCTCTTCCGTGCCAAACTTAATCGCATTCATTTTGATCAATAATTCATTGGTTTTGGTATAATAAATGAGGGCCAGCAATACTAGAATAACCTGCAATTGCAAAAAATGTATTTTGTAGACATGTATCCAAAGAATTTAGAAATGTTTTGAGATAAAAGAACGATGCATTATCCGCAGAAGGGGATCTATTGGCGCGTTTCCACTACAGCGCGGAGCACGGTTTAAGAGGGCTGTGACGTCAGTGGCCCGTCTTTGGTTGCGTTTCCACTTGGCCTAGTACCGGCCGGCGGGTCCTAATTCACAGTTTTTCTGGCCTCATAAAATCGTGGGTCTAGGGCCAGAGACAACGAGGCTGAGTATGCTAAACTAGAGAGAGAATCGCTGGCAAGGGGGCAACAACTACAACAAGATGGACATATTTGACCGTGATTTAATTGTAATACACGTTTCAAAATGATGCCGAAGTAACAACATACTGATACCGGTTAGTAAAAACCATGAATTAATGCTTTGACAAGTCTGCAGACAGACGGCAGGCGAAAAACCTTTTAAAATGCGTGTTTTCTAAATGGAGATTGGCTAAGCTAACGCAGTATATGCTCTGACCGTCCACACTCACAACAACGGCCTATACAGACATAAATAAAGCAGCGACTGTATTCACCATGACACAGGCAGTCTGTGGTTTGTACTTGTTTAACTTTTGTCTAGTTTCTGAACAGATATGAGGAGCTGTGAGCTCTGAGTGCTAACAGCTAACGGCTGTGTTGTTTTTTCTGGGGTTCTCATTGAAGATGACGTCACGGCTCCGCCTACACTGCGTTACTATAGATACTACCCCCAGTTCCTAAACTGTAATGGAAATGCGCCATAAAGTGAGCCAGTCCTAACGAGGCCTAGCCATACCGAGCGGGGCCGAGCGAGGCCGTGTAGTGGAAATGCGCCATTAGACAAAGTCAAAGTCAACTTTATTGTCAATCTTCCAGTTTGTGTGTGTAGAGAGATCGAAATACCGTTTCCCACAATCCCGAATATAAAAACAAATGTATATAAAAATATGTGTGCAAATATGTATATACACAGTCAAAGACACATTTGTACATGTGCACACATTAGTTACAAGCCGTTACAAGTGCGCCATGAAGATGTCTGCATTGTCTCTTGGCTCATCTCCAACTTTGCCTTTTTTCGTATTTTTTCACTATTATTAGTTTCATTGTGTCGCTCTGTTGGAGGAGCCTGGGACCTAAGCTTTTCATCGTCATAACTACACTGTAGCTATGCACGCATGACCAATAAAAGCCTTGAACCTTGAGCCTTGAACCTTGAACCTTGATTAAGACCTAAATAAAAACATAAGTCACTTCAATGTTCTGAGCATTATTGAGAGATTGTCCATAGCAGCGTAGTGTCTGCAGGTTGCTCACCGTCTCTCATGATCCTGATGTGAACCTCCTCTGTGTTGCAGCGAGCTCTCTGGACTTCCTGATGAGTGATGGTGAAGACGACGCCTCCTTCCTGTCTCTGCCCAGCCTCTCTCACCGCCCCTCTCTGAGCGCAGAGCTGAGCGAAACAAGCGCCCCTAGCCAGCAGCTGCTCATACAGGTACGCTACACATCCACTACTGTCATTACACTAAACATCCACTACAGTCATTACACTAAACATCCACTACTGTCATTACACTAAACATCCACTACTGTCATTACACTAAACATCCACTACTGTCATTACACTAAACATCCACTACTGTCATTACACTAAACATCCACTACTGTCATTACACTAAACATCCACTACAGTCATTACACTAAACATCCACTACTGTCATTACACTAAACATCCACTACTGTCATTACACTAACCATCCACTACTGTCATTTATCTGAACAGTAAATAATTGCAAGTCTCTTCAGTGTGCATGTCACAAAATGAGATGCATTGTGGGACATGTAGTTTATGGACAATAAACGTATTATATTCTTTCAGAGCTCTTACGGGCCACATCAAATACGGCCTTGAGTTTGACACCCCTGCTCGGCACTGAAACCAATATTTGACCTTTTTCAGTTGTGTTTTTATGTTAATATTAGACTTACACATTTACTCTTGCAACATAATGTTTTACCTGAGCGATTATGACATCAGAATGAACCAGAATTCACTCACCGATCACTTTATCAGGTACAACTTGCCGGTACTGGGTTGGACCCCCTCTTGCGTTATGGACGTCTGCACACCTTGATGTGGTTATTAGAGTTGCCTTTCTATGATCGGACATTTTTGAGAAAAAAAGTCAGAATTTTGAGGAAATGTGTCAGAATGTTGAGAACATTTGTCAGAATTGTTGTTATTTTAAGAAGTCAACATTCTGAGGTTTTCTGAAAATGCCAGAATTGAGAGATTTTATGAAAAATTCAGCATTTTAGAAAAAGTCAGAATTTGGCGAAAAAAGTAATTATGAGATTTAAAGAGTAAGACATTTGAGAAAAAGTCTGAATCTTTAGAAAAAGTCAGAATTTTAGATTTTGGAGACAAAAGTAATTATTCTGAGAAAAACAGTCAGAATCTTGAGATTTTTCTGAAAAGTCAGGATTTTGAGAAAATGAGTCAGAATTTTTAGATTTTTGAAAAAAATCAAATATCTGAGATGAAGCAGTCTGGCCTTTCTCATCTGACCTCTGGCATCAGAAAGGCTCCCAGAGAACTGGACCAGTCTCTGTAACCCCTAGAGATGGTTGTGTGTGAAAATCCCAGTAGATCAGAAATACTCAGATCGGCCCGTCCGGCACCAACAACCACACAACCAGTCACTTAAGTCCCCTTTCTTCCCCGTTCTGATGCTCCGTTTGAACTTCACCAGGTCCTCTTCACCATGCCTAAATGTATTGAGTTGCTGCCCTGTGATTGGCTGATTAGATATGTGTGTTAACGAACAGGTGTACCAGCGAGGGTCTGCTTTAATAACTAGCTATGCAAATACTCTGATATACATTTATTATGAAACATGCAGCTTCCTGGTCTAGAAAGAGTGTAACAGGAAAATAAAGTGCACGTTTGAAATGCACGTGACAGCTTATAGTTGTCTGTTTATTGTCGACGATTAAAAGAAAGTTGAAAACTGATGACTCACTGCTGACTCGGCACAAACTCTGTTTACACCTGGCCTCGGGTCCTCCCGTCGACCCGCTCGTCAACTCAGAGACTTCACTGTTGATCCACCCTGATGTTTTAGTTACTCTGCAAGTTATACACACACACACACACACACACACACACACACACACACACACACACACACACACACACACACACACACAGAGCTCTGTAACTCTAATTTCTCTAGACTTGAATGCACAAACCTGACGTCCTTGGTGACGGTCATAATGACATCAAAAGTGAAATACAAATCAGAAGTAAAAGGCAGACTAAGAGAAGGGCACATTGAGAGCATGTTGTAGTATCCTGAGGTCTAACCACTGCTTCTCTGTAACGAGCTGTGATCATGAATCGCTCCAGACTTCGTGGGTCTTGTTGCTGAAATGAATCTGAATCGTCTGCAAAGTCTGTTTCCTTTCTCCTCATGTCTGTCATTAAGTCTCTGTTGCTTCCTCTCTCATGGCTTCGTCCTCCATCTTTGTCCCGTCTCTCCTCGTCTGCAGAGGGTCACCTGGTGCTGGACTGCTGCCAACGTAAAGACATGAATCTGCCTTCCTCCTCTTCCTCTATCTGTACTCCTTTTCCATTATGTGTAGTCCTCCTCTTCTCGTCACTCACCCACAGATGTAGACGTGATTCATGCAGCTTCTTCCCATAGAAACAGCTCCTTAGTGCCACATGACATCACCACTAAATGATGTGTGTGTGTGTGTGTGTGTGTTCAGACTCTACAGGACAAAGTGTGTGAGTTTCAGGCTCGTCTTCGCTCTGAGGAAGTGTCTCGTCACCTCCTGCTCCAGCAGCTGCAGCAGCAGAGCGCTCAGGAGAAGACGAGCGTCCGAGAGCCGCCGGAGGAGCGACCGCAACCGCTGCAACCCCCGCCCAACGGTGAGACAGATGTTAGAGCTGTTACGGACACTCAGGATTTACAGATGTTGCGGACGGAAGAGAGTTTACAGACTAGACACGGCAGGGGAGCGACGTTGCAAACGTTGGAGATGCTGAAGACGTTGGGGCCTGATGAGAGACATCAGAGAGAGAGAGAGAGGTTGCAAGCATATTAGACATATTAGATGTTGCAGATCTTAGATATATGTTGCAGGGGTTGCATGCATTGTAGAAGTTGTAGGGGTTGCAGTCACGTTGAAGGCGTTGGATATCAGAGAGGTTGCACACATTAGACGTAGCTGTACAGATGAGAGATGTTGGAGATGTTAGATATGTTGCATACTTCCAAGATGTTAGATATGTTGCAGTCATTAGAAAGGAGACGTTGCAAGGTTTGGATTCGTTAGAGAGGTTGCAAATGTTGAAGGCGTTGGATGTGTTGCAGTTGTAACAGATGAGAGCTGTTGAAGACATTAGGTTAGGTTCATAAGAGACATTAGAGAAATAAGAGAGGGTGCAGACATTAGACGTAGCTGTACAGATGAGAGATGTTGGAGATGTTAGATATATTGCATACTTCAGAGATGTTAGATATATTGCATACTTCAGAGATGTTAGATATGTTGCATACTTCAGAGATGTAAGATGTGTTGCAGGGGTTGCAGTCATTATAAAGGAGACGTTGCAGGGGTGAGAGACGTTGGAGATGTATGAGATGTGCAGACCTTCTAATAAAACGAGAGGTTGCAGATAGATGGTCATGTCCGAGTCGTCAGATAAGTTCCAGACATTGTTGACGTTGGAGATCTTGCAGACAATAAAAAAATCTGTTAATCGTGTGTGTGTGTGTGTGTGTGTGTGTGTGTGTGTGTAGGTGTGAGGGTGTTGTCGTCTGGCGGAAAACCGTCAGATTGTTCCAGAAGTCCAGAAGAAGAGCAGCTCGTTACGCGGCTGCAAAGAAAGGTTCGTCTGCCGGTCGGAGCGAACAGGAACTCAGACTCTGACAACTCAGTGTCACTGAAGAGCATATTGTACTATAGCCACACAGAGGAACTAAGGCCTCTTCAAGTGGAGGTACCCCTACCCGAGGTAGAACCAAGCACAACCATCATTACTTTAATACGTCTAGTTTATGAAACAGATTGTTGTATACAAATATTTTACTGCAAAATCTTTTTTTTTGGTTAATGTTTGGAACTTTCCCATAACCGAAAATAGTGAAAATGTAGGCTCCTCTGAAGGGGGCCGTGTTGGCCTTATCCCGTGTATCTCTGGGAATAATTATCAGAATGTCACTAAAGTTGGACTGGATGTTCACAGAGAGGTAGACATACAGTAAAGCAAATATTATATCAATACCTTTTACCATCTTTGTGATATTAACACTTAAGCACACATGAATCATAGGCGGAAATGGAAAAGTAAATAAGAAATGCAAAAGGTATGTTTATTCCTTTCTGTCATTTTTAAACTAAAGAGTCCCACAAATGTAATTGATGTGTACCAGAGACCCTTATCTTCTCATAGAAGTAGTGTTTTGACTATCCACTTCACCCTATGCTAGTTTAATATACACACAACTTGACACTGAAATCAGACGAACAAATCGGGAGGATATTAACCGTGTGTCTGATCAGGCAACACGCGTGTGAGATCTGGAAACACAGAGCGCTAAACCGTCAACATGTTTCAAGCTAACGTTTAACAAATACCCCAGATAAAAAAATATTCATAACCTTAAATGAGTTTGTAAGTATTAAATGTGAGCTTAATTGAAACTAAGTCAATTAGACCATGCCTTCTTAGGAGATAGGAAGTTCATACCAGATCCTTCGCTCTGGTCAAATCAGCAACTCCTGCATGTCCTTAACATTTAAACTCTGAATATTCTCCTCTCATCCGTCCGTCTGCAGTTTGAAGCCCCAACATGTAGACTAAAGGTCAGACTGTCTTTGTCTTCTGTCTGGATTCTGTCTCTGTGCATTTCTGTCTCTGACGTGTTTCAGACTGATGGCGTGAAAGCACTCTGACAGATTCATCATATCGCTGATCGGCCTGTCAGCGCTCAGCTTTAATCAGTTCTGAGAAGTGACTGTGACCACACCGAGCCGCGCTGGAGAGGGGAGAGGAAAACAAACCGTCGATGTTGCATACCTCATTTTTGTTAAAAATAAAAATGATAATACATTTAATTTATGTAGCGCTTTTTGAGAGTCACTTTACAGAAATATGTTTTGCCCCAAACAAAGATGAAATGAGGAAAATATAATATAATAAAATCATTTTTAGAACAGAAAGCATTATGAACTGAGTTATGACGTGTTTAGGTTCACAATTTCAATACATGCTTAAAGTCAAATGTGTTTCTGCATGGACTAAAAAGCTGTTAGATTTGTGTAACTTTGCACATTTTTCTTATAAAAAGGGACTTTCTCGCCCCTTTTGAAAGATTTAAGAGAGAGAAGAGAGAGAAGAGCATCAACGCTGGAGTCAATCCTGTGACGGCGTGGTTGCGCTGCAACGCTCCTAACGAGTTATGTTAGCGTTGCTTTTATAGTTAAGAGTTATTTTTTGAACGTGTTGAAGTGTGTGTGTGTGGTGTGTGGTGTAGTGTGTGTAGTGTGTGTGTGTGGTAGTGTGTGTGGTGTGTGTGTGTGGGTGTGTGTGTGTGTGTGTGTGTGTGTGTGTGTGTGTGTGTGTGTGTGTGTGTGTGGTGTGTGTGTGTTGTGTGTGTGGGTGTGTGTGTCGGTGTGTGTGGTGCAGGTGGAGGAGCTGGAGGAGAAGCTGGTGGATCAGACGCAGGAGGTGGAGAGACTTCGCTCTGAGCTGGTGAGAGCCTGCTGCACCACATTCCTGAGGAACACACACACACACACACACACACACACACACACACACACACACACACACACACACACACACACACACACACACACAGAGAGACTGAGAGGTGCGTTCAGGTGTCACACCGCGGTGTAAGTAAGAAACTCTAACAGATGGAGAAGTCAACACATTGTTGTGTGCTGATTTGGAAACGTATAAAAAATGGATTGAGTTTGCAAAATAAACATTATTTAATTATATTATTTTCTCTGTGTTTCCTGTAGGGGGCGACGGACCTGGAGAAGCAGCTGGAGCTGCTGGTGGTCGAGAACCAGCGTCTGAAGCAGGAGCTCAACTCCTGCAGGAGCCCCCACTGCACCCACAGCCAGGTACTAATACACACTCTGTGTACTGCATATACATATACACAGAGAGTAGCCCCCACAGCCAGGTACTAATACACACTCTGTGTACTGCATATACATATACACAGAGAGCAGCCCCCACAGCCAGGTACTAATACACACTCTGTGTACTGCATATACATATACACAGAGAGCAGCCCCCACAGCCAGGTACTAATACACACTCTGTGTACTGCATATACATATACACAGAGAGCAGCCCCTACTGCACCCACAGCCAGGTACTAATACACACTCTGTGTACTGCATATACATATACATAGAGAGCAGCCCCCACAGCCAGGTACTAATACACACTCTGTGTACTGCATATACATATACACAGAGAGCAGCCCCCACAGCCAGGTACATTGTATACTTTATACATAAATAGAAACTTCATATATGTATACTTTATTTATGTAGACTTCATATACATGTACACGTATATCTGCATGCCCTCACAACCTGCTGCTAAAAAACAATCATTTCCAATATGGAATCCATAAGGTAAAGTGAAGTGTCCTCAGTGAAGTGTCCTCAGTGCAGTGTCCTCAGTGCAGTGTCCTCAGTGCAGTGTCCTCAGTGCAGTGTCCTCAGTGCATTGTCCTCAGTGCATTGTCCTCAGTGAAGTGTCCTCAGTGAAGTGTCCTCAGTGAAGCCCCCCCTCTGTGCTGCAGGATGCGGAGTCTCTGCGCAGGGAGGTGTCCCGCTGGGAGAGCCAGGCCCGGCAGAGGGAGCGCCGGCTGGCCGAGCTGGAGAGGGAGCTGCTGGAGAAAAGCTCCAGAGTGGAGAGCCTCCACCGGCAGCTGGAGGAATCGACCCGGCAGCTGGAGGAATCGACCCGGCTGCAGGAGGAGGCCAGGACGAGGCAGCAGGACGCCGAGCAGAAGCTCTGCGTCCGGCTGCAGGAGTGTGAGGAGGAGCTCTCCAGACAGGCAGCCTCGCCCCCCAGGGTCCAGGTGAGGAGAGCAGCACGTATCCAGCCGGACGATCTGCTCCACCAAACAAGCTTTAGGTCGTTGTTGTGATCCACTAGCTTTGTATCCATCTCTACCGGGAGGTCACCGGCACTTTCTCTGATCATTTGAAATGCTTTCATCTCGGAGCGCTCTGACGGCGGCATGCGCTCGGTTCTCATTGGAATCAATTGAAAAAATATGGTGTTTTAGAAAAAGGCTTAACCAGGATAAAACCTGACTGTGACTTAGTTTAAACTATATTCAAAGCATTGATAAACTAGAGACTAAACATAAATAAAACCTGGTATAATATGGCGTTAACACGGGGTTAAAAGTTAGACAGAGATAAACCAGAGAAAAACCAGGAGAACCAGGAAGTGGTGACGAGAGGCAAACTGTAGTTACACCAGCAGTAAACCAGTGTAAACCAGTGTAAACCAGTGTAAACCAGTGTAAACCAGTATAAACCAGTATAAACCAGTGCAAACCAGTATAAACCAGTGTAAACCAGTGTAAACCAGTGTAAACCAGTGTAAACCAGTGTAAACCAGTGTACACCAGTGTACACCAGTATAAACCAGTGTAAACCAGTGTACACTAGTGTAAACCAGTGTAAACCAGTGTAAACCAGTGTAAACCAGTATAAACCAGTGTAAACCAGTGTAAACCAGTGTACACCAGTGTACACCAGTATAAACCAGTGTAAACCAGTGTAAACCAGTATAAACCAGTGTAAACCAGTGTACACCAGTGTAAACCAGTGTAAACCAGTATAAACCAGTGTAAACCAGTGTACACCAGTGTAAACCAGTGTAAACCAGTATAAACCAGTATAATGCGCCCCCCGTCAGGTGGTGACGCAGACGGTGGAGGTTGAGTCTCCAGAGTCTCAGCGGGCGCTGCTGGAGCTGCAGAAGAAGAGCTTCGGGCTGCAGGAGCAGCTCGGCCTGCAGAGAGCGCTGCTGAGGGAGCTGGAGACACAGCTGCACCAATCACAGAGGACCTGCGCCCAGCTGCGCACACAGGTAACACACACACACACACAACCTGCACACAGGTAACACACAAACACACACAACCTGCACACAGGTAACACACAAACACACACAACCTGCACACAGGTAACACACCTGCACACACACACACCTGCACACAGGTAACACACCTGCACACAGGTAACACACCTGCACACACACACAACCTGCACACAGGTAACACACCTGCACACAGGTAACACACCTGCACACAGGTAACACACCTGCACACAGGTAACACACCCTGCACACACACACAACCTGCACACACACACAACCTGTACACACACACAACCTGCACACACACACAACCTGCACACACACACAACCTGCACACACACACAACCTGACACACACCAACCCTGTCAACACACACACAATCTGCACACACACACAACCTGCACAAGGTAACAACAACAAACTGCACACACACAAACCTGCAACACAACCGCACACACACAACCTGCACACAGGTAACACAACACAACCTGCAGGGTGTAGTTCTGACGGAGAGCACCAGAACACCGCTCCAGCACTTCACAAATGTCAGTACCCATAAGGAGCCGTACACATGCCACAGTTTCTGCGTGGCTGTGTCTTTAGTTGAAGGCCCAGTGGCATCTGTTCGTCTGTCACACTGATCAGTCAGTAACGCCATTGAAAAGAATAGGATACAGAACAGTACAAGTGCTTCTGGGTCTTTGTGTGTCATTCAAGCTCGCTAAGCTAACGGATACAAGGAGCTGTTTCTACGGGAAGGAATCCATTTAAATACATTATGTTATTTAGATACATTAAAGGGGACCTGTCATGCAAAATGCACTTTTGTACGTCTTTTCTACATGAATATGTGTCCCCGGTGTTCCAGGGAACTCACCAAGTGTCAGAAAACACAACCCTCTCTATTTTCCTCCATACCCAAATCTCTAAAAAAGGGGCTGCAACGGATCTGATAAAAACTGATCCAGATTTGAACACTGTCCTGACGTCAGGACGGTGGCGCTACGGCTAGTGGGCCAACTCCACCAATCAGGAGGAGACAGCCACGGCCATTGCCGTTCGAAAGCGCTGGAGACGCTGTAGTACATATGCCAGGCCTCTAGATGGTGCTGTTCTCACTGAATCAGCCCTTGCTAAAACAGGGGTAAAATAGTGCACATAGAGCGAAATGAGGCATGGCTAAAATGCATGATCCGTTTGGTATTTTGAAAACAGAAACGTATAAATATACCTTATATAGGTATGGTCCTACAATATATCATTTAAATATAGCATGATAGGTCCACTTTAAATGAACTATAAAATGAGCTATAAATAAAGTCAAACTAAAATAAAACATTTACATCTTTATAAATCTTGAATATAATGAAGTATTGATTAAATACATTTAAAACAGACTAACCCTCCTCTCTGACGCTGCAGATGATCTCTGATCACAAACGTCTCAGCGACTTCTTCTCCTGCGACGAGACGGTTTGCACACCGCCCAAGGTTGGCCCCGCCCCCTCCCTGTGACATCACCAGTGTTAGAGAGCTCTGTCAGATTATCTGAGATGTAAACCCAGTAAAGACTCCCAGAGTTCCCAGTAGTTCCACTAAACTCTAGATTAGCAGCTGATTAGAGATCAGATTTAGGCTTTTTCTGTGTTCCCTGCCCTCCTCCTAACCGAGGTGTGTGTGTGTGTGTGTGTGTGTGTCAGATCATGGTGTACGAGGGGGAGATGGAGCGAGCTCAGGGTCAGCTGGAGGTGGAGATGCAGAATCTGGAGGAGGAGAAGAACCGGGTCATCGAGGAGGCGTTCGTCCGGGCGGAGAGCGAGATGAAGGCGGTGCACGAGAACCTGGCCGGTCAGTGTGTGTGTCCGTGTTCTTCTCCGTTGTTTTGTTTTCACTCTTTCTGGGGTTGATGACAAATTATGTTTAAAGGGCTGCAACTAAACATTATATTTACTGTCCATTGATCAGTTTCTCAGTTAATCGTGTTGTTTTGTCAAATGTTTCCTTAAAGCCAAAAGACTTCCTCAAGTGTCTGCTTTTGTTTAAAAGTCAATTGTATTTGGTTTAGGGTTCAAGAAACCAGCTTGTGTCGTGTGTTAGTGTGTTAGTATGTGTGTCCTCACGGTGTGTGTGTCCTCACGGTGTGTGTGTTGCAGGGGTCCGGATGAACCTGCTGAGTCTGCATCCGGCCCTGAGGACCCTCACCTCGGACTACAACTGTCTGAAGAGGCAGGTGCAGGAGTTCCCCTTCATGCTGGAGAAGGCCATCAGCGAGGCCAAGCAGGAGGTGAGAGAGCGGGGAGACAACCGTCAAATCACATTTCAGGAAGAAGAACAAGACGTGTTTGCAGTCATGAACTGTTGCAGCATTTCTTTTTACATTTCTCGATTGTTTTCTGATATTTTTAATATATTTTGGAATTGTTCCTAACATTTTCAAACGGAGCAACTCTATCACAACACATACATTACATACATGATACATACATTTTAAATGACGGATGAAATGTTTTGAGGATGAGCAAGTCCTTTGAGTTGGAGCTTTGATCCTGAAGGCGCCCTGTGCTCTCAGATCTGTCAGGTGATCAGCGATGTGAGCGGCACCAACGAGGAGCTGCTGCGGAAATACAAGCGAGAAATGAACCTGAGGAAGAAGTGCCACAACGAGCTGGTGCGCCTCAAAGGTCGGACGCTTTGAAACTACTCATTACTTTCTGATTATTATTTGAATGCAAGTCAATTTGTTTCCATGTTCAGTTTGCACCTCTGTCTCTTTGCCTTTGTTTACGGTTTCCTATATATGTACATTTTACTTTTTATAAATTAGTTTTATATATACTACATCCGTTTTTCTTTTTCAAAATACGAAAACATGCTATTCTGGTCAATTGTCTAATTTCTCGTGAGAATTAATATATCTTATGAACAAGATCAGCGCCACAGTACTATATCTCTCTAGAAAAAACCCTGATGATGATTTTAAAAATTGCTGTTGCTGAGTTTTGTGTTAACGTTGCCCCGCTCTCCGTCTGCCAGGCAACATCCGGGTGTTCTGCCGCGTGCGTCCGGTCAGCCAGGACGAGCAGGACTCGGCCGACTCCAAGACCATGCTGAGCTTCGACTCCGAGGACGACGCCGTGCTCTACCTCTGCAACAAGGGCAAGACCATGACCTTCGACCTGGACAAGGTGTTCGCCCCGCACGCCACGCAGGAGGAGGTGAGAGAGGGGGTCATCATGATTTTATGTAAAGCGTCTTTGAGCATTAGGAAAAGCGTTATAAAAATCCCATGTAGTATTATTATTATTATTAATTTGATTATTTTTATCATGAGCTAACAGGTTAAACGTGGTTTTTCAGCCTCTTAATTATGGATTGGCTGATTTTTTGGACTGATTTTTCACATACTTTCCAGATATACTAAATATTATTATTTTTCACACTTTATTTTCATATATTTTTTATGGGTTTTTTACCTTTTTTTTGCAAAATTTTTGATATCTTTCAAACTTGCAAACGCTCCTTTTCATAACACTTTTGGACATTTTAATGGAGCTGGTCCGATTAATCAACTAACCACAAGACTATCAAGATATTTTGTATATTTTGTATTACTTTATGGAGATTTTTCATATTCTTTTCTGACATTTTCAATAAACTTTTTTCAAAATGTTTAGACGTTGGTACAGAGCTGTAATGATCAATCGACTAAACAATAATCCAACAATTATTAAACAGAATATATATCTCTTCTCTGATTGGTCCTCAGGTGTTCCAGGAGGTCCAATCTCTGGTCACTTCCTGCATCGACGGCTTCAACGTCTGCATCTTCGCCTACGGGCAGACGGGCTCGGGGAAGACGTTCACCATGGAGGTACCATCAGACGTTTCCACGGTAACATGTGGAGCCCCTCTTCTTCTTCTTCTGTGGTATGAAACATGTATCTGTGTGGTGTGTTCAGGGAGCGTTGGATAACCCGGGCATCAACCAGCGCGCTCTCCGCCTGCTGTTCTCCGAGGTGACGGACAAACTGGACTGGGACTACAAGATCTCCGTCAGCATGGTGGAGATCTACAACGAGATGCTGCGGTGAGGAAACCTCATGTTAATGTAGTCCAGATCTCAACGTTCACAAAGATCCTGAACCTGTCTGAAGGACTGGTTCCCCTCATCAATACTGGTTTCAAATCAATGGAACGAGCTCTAGAAATAAATACGGTTTAGCGGATTTATTTCTAGAGCTCGTCAAAAGTAAAAAGGCTTCAGTCTAACTTTTTTTAATATTTTCCAAAAAAATTTAATATATTTTTCTTGTAGTTTTTAGACATGTTTTCATTTACTTTTTGGAAACTTTACAGACATTTTTCGTCTCTTTTCTAAAAATGTGCTATGCTTAATTGACTTGATAGCACGAGTCGATCAACTGAGTTTTGGATAAATGTGTAAAGCGACGCAGCTAACATGCAGAATATTTCCACGTGACGATGCAAACACACAGAAACATGGAGTCTGTTGCTTGAAGCTGCAACGACATGAAGCACAATATATATGATTAAAAATAATAAAATCCTTAATAAATCCACAGCAGCACAAAGACTGAGATAAACCCAGATACACAGGAAAGCCTTGCCACTCACAGACCTCCACCAAGGACAAAACGAACATTTGAAACGTTAACAGAGTGAAATATAATCAGAGTATCCGCTTCAAAATATAACCTGATTGGTGAAGTTGTACAAACAGGTTAAAGAGGGAGCTGTGTGTTGTTTGTTTCTCTACAGATCAGAGCCGTTATGTAAAGCGGATCATATTAAAGTCATGTGTTGATCTCCAGATGTTGTGTAACAGAACATCTGGACGTAAACGGAGAACTCTGTGTCAGATTAACGAGGTCTGAGATTATCAGGCGGACCCTTAAACTCATCACTTCATACACAGTGTTCTCGTTTATAGTTCAAGCTACTTTGATTACCTAGAAGAGCACTGTATATATATTACATGTATTATTATTGTTATTAATACATGCAGTAAACTCACTATAGACTCATAAAGGTGACATTCGTCCTGATAATGTTACACTGTGAGCATCAAACTGTGGAAGTCTGCAGGAAGCTAGCTAACGTTAGCAGTTAGCAGCTAGCTGGTGAACAGAGGTCGATGCTTTCTGAAAGTTGCATTTACACAAAGACGTGACGCAATTTGCTGTACCATGTTCCAGGGTGTTGGCGGGGTGGGACCTCAGAAGTGTGGGGCTAACAGGGCAGTGGCTCAGTCAGCAGGGGCTTGGACTGTGAGCTGTACGGTCGCCGGTTCAAGTCCCCGACCAGACCTAAGTATGGAGTGTGGACTGCTACTTGGAGAGGTCCCAGTTCACCTCCTGCCCCTTCCCCCCTCGCTCCCATTGCTCCCCGGGCGCTGTACAATAGCTGCCCACTGCTCCTAGTACTAGACTCCTAGTACTAGACTCCTGGTTCTAGACTCCTGGTTCTAGACTCCTGGTACTAAGATGGGTTAAATGCAGAGAACACATTTCACTATGTGTACTGTGTACTCTGCATGTGTGACCATTAAAGAGGTAAACAAACTTGAGGGTACACCGATCATTTTTCAGTGATAATGCTCAATCGTGAACGACCAATCTGTGCTGAAATCTGCAGGAGAGCTCAGGCTCAGGTTATTTATTTGTACCCGTATTAGATTTAGTTTGCAGATAAAAGAAAAGGGATCCATTATGATATGATACACATTCTAAAACAACCAGCTAGCTCACGTTAGATGCAAGAGATTGACTGTTAGCAGTTAGCAGCCTGTAAACTAAGGTGCTATTGGTATACATTGTTGTGAATTCAGGCTCTGTTCAGTACACATTTGATAAGGTGTAAGGTGAATTATAACATTATTATGATATGTTCAAATGTAGTCTTATAAAATGTAAATGTCTGCCATCCTAACGCCTCCCCTCTGTTTGTCGTTGCTCAGGAACCTTCTGGGGGAAAACCCCTCTGATAAGTTGGACATTAAGTTGAACCCTGACGGCAGCGGACAGCTTTACGTCCCCGGACTCACCGAGTTCACCGTTCAGAGCCCGGAGGACATCAACCGGGTGAGCACTTCCTGTCCCTTTCAGAGTAAAACATTGACTTCCTGTCCCTTTCAGAGTAAAACACTTCCTGTCCCTTTCAGAGTAAAACACTTCCTGTCCCTTTCAGAGAAAAACACCTCCTGTCCCTTTCAGAGTAAAACACCTCTGGCCAGCTGCTGGTATCTGTGTGTGTGAGAGAGAAACTCCCTCTGGAGGGAACACAGGGATTTTAGCCTTTGCAGCCCATTTACATGCACTAACAACTATATAACACAATACAGGAGAAGAATAGAGCTTCTTAAAGTTTTTTGTTGTTGTTTTAAACAAATAAAATAGACTTTTAGATGACTTTGTGTCCTTTTAAGTTCAATTTGTGTGTGTGTGTGTGTGTGTGTGTGTGTGTGTGTGTGTGTTAGGTGTTTGAGCTGGGTCACATGAACAGAGCGACGGCCTGCACTAACCTGAACGAGCACAGCTCTCGTTCCCACGCTCTGCTCATCATCACCGTGACGGGATTCAACGTCGCTACTGGGAACCGCACTCAAGGTACACACACACACACTCACTCACTCACTCACTCACTCACTCACTCACTCACTCACTCACTCACTCACTCACTCACTCACTCACTCATACTTATGTATGTTTACGTTATTTACTACTTCTTTATACATTTAGATCACATTTTTGTTATATTTACTAACTTATTTATTTTATTAAATGAACTTTAATTTGGGACCCTTCAAAATAAAGCACATTTTGTGTCTGAGGTTCTGCCGAGTATTGTATATCGGATACATATAAAAAGTAAAGGTCCCAGTACAGAGCCTTGTGGTACCTCATACGTCACATGCTAACAGCGCTAATGGTCTCTAAACGACCGTTCTTTAACATCTGGGGGTGTGTGTGTGTGTGTGTGTCTCTCTTTAGGGAAGCTGAACCTGGTGGACCTGGCGGGCTCGGAGCGGATCGGGAAGTCAGGCGCTGAAGGCAGCCGCCTGCGAGAGGCACAGTGCATCAACAAGTCACTGTCGGCGCTCGGAGACGTCATCAACGCTCTGCGGGGGAAACACTCCCACGTCCCCTTCAGGAACTCCCGCCTCACCTACCTGCTGCAGGACTCTCTGAACGGGGACAGCAAGACCCTGATGATGGTGCAGGTGAGACCATCACTCAATTCAAGGCTTTATGTGCTCAGCAGCTACAGTGGAGATATGGCAATGAAACACTGAAGTCCTCCTCCAACATAGAACAGATAGAACAGATAAAATAGTGCAAGAGAATGTTTTGAGATGTGCAAGTAAATACAATTAAATAGAAATAGTGCAAGAAGAGTCTATATACAAGTAAGTGGAATATGATATATAGATACCTTATTTTCTAAATGCAAACAGATGAATGTTATGGATGTTGTTCACAGAGTTCAGGTGGTATGAAAGTGTCTCTGAGTCTGGTGGTTTTAGTCCTGATGCTGCAGACAGAACAGTTTGTTTCTGGGGTGACGGGGGTCTTTTGTAATCAATTAAATGAAAGGACCAGACCATGGTGTGTAGGCTGGAGAATAAGACCCTGAGTTAGTTTCTCTGTTATGTTTCCCTGACTATCTCCCTGTGGTGCGTTCAGGTGTCTCCGCTGCCCGGGAACGCGAGCGAGTCGGTCTGCTCGCTGAAGTTCGCTCAGCGCGTTCGCAGCGTGGAGTTCAGCGCCTCGTCTTCGTCCTCCAGGAAACACGAGAACTCGTCCACCTCTTCCTCGCCAACGCACGACAGCGTCGAGGTAACGGGGATTCACAGAGTTTACAGCGGACATCATTGTTATTTTTGTATTTTATTCTTATTTGAAGTTATTTTTGTATTTTGTATTTTATTATATAATTCTCTGTATTGTGCCCCCCCCCCCCCCCCCCCCCCCCCCAGCTGGACTCCCCCCCCGGTGACCCCCGTCCCTCTCCCCATCTCTCGGGCGAGCAGCGCTGGGTCCTCCCTCTCTTTCTCCTCCAGCTCCAGAACGCCCAGCTCCAGGAGGAGGTCCCAGTCCCAGCTGTCTGCAGGTACTAATACACACTATATATACTGTAAATACTGTACAAATACACACAGTAATACAGCTGTCCGCAGGTACTATTACACACAGTACACACTGTATATACTGTACAAATACAAACTATACACACAGCTGTCTGTAGGTACCATTACACACTGTATATACTGTACACATACACACTATACACACAGCTGTCTGCAGGTACTATTACACACTGTATATACTGTACAAATACACACTATACACACAGCTGTCTGCAGGTACTACATATACAGTGGAGGAAATAAGTATTTGATCCCTTGCAGATTTAGTAAGTTTGCCCACTTACAAAGAAATTAACAGTCTATAAAATACTTAATTTATATCTTATATAATTTACATTTCTGCATATTCTTTTTGATATTCTGTCTCTCATTAGTCAAATAAACCTACCATTAAAATGATAGACTGTTCATTTGTGGGTAAACTTACAGAATCAGCAAAGGATCAAATACTTATTTCCTCCACTGTATAAATGTATAAAAACACACTGCTGTCCACAGGTAGTACATATACATAAGCAGTACATTTAAAGTATAAATACACACTGGTATTCAGCGCTCTTCTCACCAGTTTTCTGGAGTTTTACCAAAGGCATTGTGGAAAATGTAGGAACCCTCCTTCCACTTCCTGTGTGTCCTCACGCTGTGTTGTGATTGGTTGGTTTGCAGACAGGCAGGTAGACAGAGCCAGCCCATTGGTTGGGGACGGTGGGCAGGTAGGTGGGGGTGAATGCTGATTGGTTGACAGCTTGGCATGGAAGCGCTCAGCATGGCATGGTGCCCCCCCCCCCCCCCCCTCAATAACCCTAAATAACCCCCCACACCGGTCACCTCAGAGCTGCTTCTGCCTGCAGGCTGCGTTCAGGGCCCACTGAGCCCACGCACTGATGTTTGCGTCGCCTGTTCCCCATCGTCTCCGAGGTCAAGTCACAAGGAAATTAAACTGGTGGTGCAGGAATGAGTCCTAAGACCAGGAAGTGAGTCAGCATTTCACCACTTCCTGTTCCCTCGTCTCAGAGCCAATGGTTTTTTTAACATGTTTTTGGAAAATATCTGAAATAAGGTCTGTGGTTGAGACACATTGAAGAGACGGATCACGTTTTGTTTTACGACATTAAATCCATCAGCAGTGACCCCACTGGTGATTTCTGAAGAGTTGACGTGTCTGAAAAACGATGGTTGTTACCAAGTGGCTGAATAGGACTACAGAAGTTGTGGAGGACGTTGTACGTCATTACGCCGAACACGTAAACACTCCTCTAAGTTTGTTTGCCCTGTTCTGCTTGAAAGCAAGTACCTGCCTCCTGCTAACTGTTCAAACTAACACTTCAACTCGTACCATTTAGAATCTGTGTGTTTGAATATGGATCTGAAGTTGGCGTGACGTTGACGTCGTGCTGCTGTACTCGGCTGTAGTTCCTTTATAGCATAACGTTAGCATTTAGCTTCTGGAGATTAGATTTATGATTTATAAAATTATAAAAGTAGGCTAGACATGTGGAGATTATCCGGCTGAACAAAACGTGCATTTATCAAACAGCTTTGTTTTCCACAGACCTTATTTCCAGCTCTTTTCCAAAATCCTATGGAGAAATCCCGTTGCTTTTTTGTCGAGGGAACCAGCAGCTTCCTTCAGGGTCGAACTACAAAAATACGTCATCCCTGCACCGCTCTATTAATCCTCACCTTGTTTAACGGAGCGGTCCAAGGCTAGGCTAATCACTTCCTGGACCTTTTTTAATAATAGTATTTAACCCTTGTACCTCACTTAAATTTTATTTTTTAAATAGTCCATATAGTTATATATTATATTATAACTTACCACCTTCAGAGTCTTATCATTACTAGAACATATTATTTTATTTTAACAATTTTAACCCCTTAAATGCCACTTTGTGTACATTAAACCACTTTTATTGTTTAATGTTTTTATTTAATTAATTTATTTATATTTTCTGAAACAAAATGCATCAAAAATCCATATGGTAAAGAATTGTAAAAAATTCAAATTTGAAGCCGGGACTCAAAATGCAGGGTTTTTATAAATTGGGATTTCAATGTTTACATTTGTGTCTGTATTCTGGATACACACTTTATTATAGGAGCTGACGTACACTAACAATACTCCTAACCCAACCCATGCCAAATGTTATGCTATATAACAAAGCTTAATTCAAAACATATAAATAATAATAAAAAGTCCTTAAAGTAAGGCAGAAGGCTTAAACCCTGGGCTTCTCCTTGTGACTTCAGAGCGATGGGGCGTTGTGGTTGAGTTGGTGTCCTTAAGTTGCTGAATATTTGTTATAAGTTAAAGGTTTCTGTAGCTTTAAGTGAAGGTGAATAATGAGCTGAATACATATCTGGATAAATGTTGGTTTATTTTGTTACATTAACACTGTGATGGGGCTGCTGTCTGATGGTCTGGTTTTCTTTCTGTAAATATTTGCTGGGTGACTAAGGAAAACAGTTTGTATCATATTTAGTCAACTTTATTTCAAGAATACACATTTTAAAAAGTAGATGAGAAGCTTCTTGACAGGTCTGATGGACTGGTTTTCTATCACTAAGATAAGAATTATAATTCATAAAAATGTTAAATTATATTGTGTTTTTCACTCTGAAAGGGACCAATAAATGTTCATCTTATTTGATAAATATCCAGACATTTAGCAACGTTTTGGTTGACTTAATATGATTTGAAAAAACAAGAATGAAAAGTCAAAATAAAAAGTTACTGAGGAAATTAACCCTGTAAGTTATTATTTGATGAGGTTGACGAAATATGATACAAACTATTGTGAACTAAGACTTCAGGTGGAAACGTAACTTGATGTGATCGGGCTGCTGTCTGATGTTCTGGTTTTCTTTCACTTTTAGGCAAGTTTTGGCTAGCTAATAAAATCAGTTGTCTTCAGTTGGTTTTTATCAAAATTAGTCAACCTTATCCAACATTCTGGACAGATTCTTTTTTAAATATCCCAGACTTTTAGGAAAGTTTTAGGTGAAAAACGGTTGTTAGTTTTTATTAACTTTAACTTTTAAAAACGAATGAAAACTACGACTTAAAAGGTAAAAGTAACACTCTCATTCATTAATTGATTAAGAAACAGGATTAGACTAAATACGATTACAAACTAATGAAAACCAAAAGTAACTGAAAAAATCCTGTGTTTCAATAAAGGTTTATCTTAACTTTAACTAACACAAGTGGTCATTTTTGTGTAACAATTATGAAAACAGTGAGTTAAATAAAATGTCAGTTATAAGTTGATTAAGAAGGTTGACTAATTATGATTAAAAACTAAGACTTGAGGTGGAAGAGTAACTCAGAAAACGATACGTGTGGGGCTGCTGTCTGATGGTCTGGTTTCCTCCGCAGGACGACTGAAGATGACGGCGTGAGGAACCCGGCGGCGGTGCTTTTTGACGCTCGGTGATTTCCCCCCTTCAGCCACGGGAGGAAGGAGCAAAGACTGCTGGGAACTTTACGGATTCATCTCAACATGGCCGACAGTCTGCGTGTCTTCTTGCTGTGTTGATGAACTTCTCAAAGCTCCCGCGCTCCTCCCCTCTGGACTGATTCTCTGATATTCCCCGACAGTATACGCTTTCCAATCACAGTATTTCTTTTATCGTTTCTTTGTAAAGTTGCACTTTAAACTTTGAGATTATTTTCTAGCCCACAGTTCCAGATGTGGTTCATAATATATGCATAAAATGGTTATATTTATGTTTTGACTCGCTTTAATCTTATTTTATTTAGGGATTTTTTTAACCCTTCTTTGATTGCAGATGCGGACCCCGTGAAAAGGGTTCATTTAAACATTTTGAGATGAAAACTCTGACTTGTATCTGAGATTTCTTTTATCTCAGGATATATAAATGAACCTTGTTTCAACACGTATTAATCGCCTTCCGTTTTCTAACGAAGGCTGTCTTTGGGTCCTTTATCCAATCAGGGTGCTCCACTCGTTTTTTACTTTTCATGCTAACGAGGCTTCCTAAAGCTTGCCGAACAAAAAGTAAAATCTTGACTTTGTTTCCCGTTACGCTCCTGCTGCCGTCACCTCTGTTAGAAACCAACTGTAGGGAACCCCAGGTGACCTTTGACCTTTGGACAGGTGTGCAGCTGGTAGTTAGCCGTAGTCGTAGTGAACAGGAAATGCTTGAAGGCGCTGAACTGCTTCTGTGTCGTTGTTCTGATGGACATGTCTGCTTGCTTTGTCTCTACATCTCTACACTGTTGTTTTTGTATTCCCTTTTTAAATAAACGAACATCCAAAACAAACGTCTCAGTCGACCCTTTTCCTAAAGAGAGAGTTCTGGAAACAAGTCAAAGGTTTTTTTAGACGCTGTCATAAAAAGTCCTGGTCGAGCATTCATTGATTAAGAAACAGGACTTAAAGGAAAAGGTAACTGAGAAAATGATATATTAATAATAATAATATTCCTATCCTCTTTCACACCTGACTCAATAAAGGTTTATCTTAACTTCAATCAACTAACACTTGACTCAAAGTCTGGTCATTTTTGTGCAACAATTATGAAAACAGTGAGTTACTGCGAAAATCAACCATGTCAGTTATAATTGATATTGAGCTATTCCCTTTTTAAATAAACGAACACCCAAAACAAACGTCTCAGTCGACCCATTTCCTAAAGAGAGAGTTCTGGAAACAAGTCAAAGGTTTTTTTAGACGCCGTCGTAAAAAGTCCTGGTAAGGTATGTCCTAAAAAAGTAAGGTGATAAAAGTTATTGTATAGTATTTTGTGCAATACAATTATATGTCAATGTAAATACTGCTATGTTTTCTTAAAATAGTTTTCTATCTGTGTTTTACTTTTATGTATGCACCATGACATCAAGTCAAATTCCTCGTACGTGGTAATCTACCTGGTGATAAAGAATCTGATTCTGAAACTGTTAATGACAGTAAAATGAAGATGCTGCCCCCTGCTGGTCCAATAGAGACTCCTCTTTGATCGCATCGTGTACAACTTTAGTAAAGTAAGTTATAAAAGTAATTCTAAAATCCTAAGAAGTGAACCAGAAATGTAAATCAAATAAAAACAACCAGTTAGCGGATCTTACGCAGAGTTCAAGGATCCAGGCCAGAGTCCTTTCTGTGCATTGTATTACTCTAACAATATGCAACAAATTAAGGTCTATCACTCTTTCCTGTGGCCTCCTCGTGTTCTCCTGGTAATACACCATATGCCATACTCGTGCTCTATTCCCACCACCACCTGTCTCCAATATATACAATTACACCAGGTGCCCAAATACACCTTCATACTATATTAAGTGAATGTAGTATTATAAATATAATACAGTCACTATATACGAAAACAGCGAGAAATTAAATGTTTAACTATTCAATAATATAAATCAAAATATAGCTCCAACGGTCATTGTATAGTATTTTGTCAAAAGTCCAAAAAGAGTACGTGATAAAACGTCATGGCACAGTTTGATATTGTGATGGAAACTTCTGAAGCAATGGAGACGAAACTCAGAGAGACATGGCGAGGAACTTTGATGGCAAACACTGACGGTTTATTTGGAGCTTCGGCCGGAGAATTCACAAGACGTGTCACCAAGGTTGCCAAACCAATTCTGAAGACCCCTCCTGTAGCTCCAGGTTCTAACTAGTTCAGAGTGTAATAATCAACATTCTTCAATAGACTAAACAGCTGAGGACACTGAATCACATTTGTTGTCGCTTATGGCTCGGGGTCATCTACACCCCGAGAAGGATGTGTTCCAGGTGTCCCACAACAATAACTATCTCTGACCGAGAGCTGCCCGGTCACAAACTGGTAACAACAACTTTCTAGGGCAGCCCCTCCTTAAGGGAGATAACGGCTGCTCAAGGCTGGGCATCTGCGTCAGAGGGCGAAAGAGGACACTAGGGCAAATTATTCCCTCACAGATATGACAGCGAGTATTTGAAAATAAGTCCTGAAAAGGTCTACGTACACGATGTCTTCAAAAGTTAAAAAAATGTTGTGGTAGGCCTATAGTTTGTCGTTGTTACGTGCCGTAGTGGGTGCTTGTGTGTCTCTCTCCCTCTCCCTCTGATTGTCTCCCTCAGGTGCAGCCTCTCCCTCAGGTGCTCCCAATCAGGGCCTCCATAAAGGACCTGAGGAAGGCTGCAGTCGCTCTCTCTTTCTCCTCTGGCTGCGTGTGTGCAGCATGGTGTCTGTGTCTCTGTGTCTCTGTGTGAGGCCTAGTTTAACGTGTGTGTTGTTCATTGTTAGGAGATGTTTAATTGAGTCACTTTCTGTTAGAAGAAAGTTGTTCTAGTTTATCTTAGTTTACTTTGAAAGTGGCTGGTGAGCCCTTTTTCTTTGATGAATTAAAAAACCATCTTGTGGCTTCACAAACCGGTTTCCTCTCCTTTTTACTCTTGCCCGGTTGTTTTGTATTTTGTTACTTCCCTTTGGTTCCCTTAGTCCAGTAGGGAACGTAACAGTCATAACAAAATGGTTGTGTTATTAAAAGTCATAGTTTACGTCATAAAAGGTCCTAAAAAGTCAAACTATAGTATGAAACAGAAACTGATAGCTTATGATGTTATGAGAAGTCCGAGTATATGACATAAAGAAGTCAGCGTTTAGTATTTCGTAAAAAGTCATAGATTTTTGTCAAAAGTCCTTGAAGAGTCGTAAGCTACGTCACAAGAAGTCATGGTACCGTATGATATGAGAATTCTTTGTCTAGTATTTTAAAATAAGTCTTGAGAAGGTCTATGTACACGATGTATATGATTACAAAGTTATTGTATAGTATGGTATAAAATGATAAAGTATTGGGTTTCGTAAAGAGTCTAAAAAAAGGTCATAGCTTGTTGTGAAAAGTCATATTATTGCATGTTATTAAAGGTCCTAAAGTCATACTATTGCATGTTATTAAAGGTCCTAAAGTCATACTATTGTATGTTATTAAAGGTCCTAAAGTCATATTATTGCATGTTATTAAAGGTCCTAAAGTCATACTATTGCATGTTATTAAAGGTCCTAAAGTCATATTATTGCATGTTATTAAAGGTCCTAAAGTCATATTATTGCATGTTATTAAAGGTCCTAAAGTCATACTATTGTATGTTATTAAAGGTCCTAAAGTCATATTATTGCATGTTATTAAAGGTCCTAAAGTCATACTATTGCATGTTATTAAAGGTCCTAAAGTCATACTATTGCATGTTATTAAAGGTCCTAAAGTCATATTATTGCATGTTATTAAAGGTCCTAAAGTCATATTATTGCATGTTATTAAAGGTCCTAAAGTCATACTATTGCATGTTATTAAAGGTCCTAAAGTCATACTATTGCATGTTTATTAAGGTCCTAAAGTCATACTATTGCATGTTATTAAAGGTCCTAAAGTCATACTATTGCATGTTATTAAAGGTCCTAAAGTCATACTATTGCATGTTATTAAAGGTCCTAAAGTCATACTATTGCATGTTATTAAAGGTCCTAAAGTCATACTATTGCATGTTATTAAAGGTCCTAAAGTCATACTATTGCATGTTATTAAAGGTCCTAAAGTCATACTATTGCATGTTATTAAAGGTCCTAAAGTCATACTATGCATGTTATTAAAGGTCCTAAAGTCATATTATTGCATGTTATTAAAGGTCCTAAAGTCATACTATTGCATGTTATTAAAGGTCCTAAAGTCATATTATTGCATGTTATTAAAGGTCCTAAAGTCATATTATTGCATGTTATTACTTAAAGGTCCTAAAGTCATATTATTGCATGTTATTAAAGGTCCTAAAGTCATATATTGCATGTTATTAAAAGGTCCTAAAGTCATATTATTGCATGTTATTAAAGGTCCTAAAGTCATATTATTGCATGTTATTAAAGGTCCTAAATTAAAGGTCCTAAAGTCATATTATTGCATGTTATTAAAGGTCCTAAAGTCATATTATTGCATGTTATTAAAGGTCCTAAAGTCATACTATTGCATGTTATTAAAGGTCCTAAAGTCATACTATTGCATGTTATTAAAGGTCCTAAAGTCATATTATTGCATGTTATTAAAGGTCCTAAAGTCATATTATTGCATGTTATTAAAGGTCCTAAAGTCATATTATTGCATGTTATTAAAGGTCCTAAAGTCATACTATTGCATGTTATTAAAGGTCCTAAAGTCATATTATTGCATGTTATTAAAGGTCCTAAAGTCATACTATTGGTTCAAGGTTCAAGGTTCAAGGTTCTTTATTGTCAATCTGACATAGCTACAGAGTAATTATGCAGTTGAAAATCTTATGTCACAGGCTTCTCCAACAATGCAACATAATAACATAACATAATAACAATAAGAGCAAGAGCAATACAAAAATAATAATGTTATAAAAATGAAATAAAGTTATGATGTGGAATAGTGCAGTATGAGTCTATATACAAGTTATTGGAATGATATATATATATTAGGTATTAGATACATACTACTGAGTAGCAGTTGAATGTTTGATGTTGTTTCAACAGTTCAATTGTTTAACAGTCTCACTGCCCGCGGGAAGAAACTGTCTCCGAATCTTCTTGTCTTTGCCAGGATGCTGCGGTAACGTCTGCCAGACGGCAACAGAAAGAACAGTTTGTGGCTGGGGTGATGGGGGTCTTTGATAATCCGTAGTGATTTCTTCCTGAGCCGCTGGGAGTAAAGGTCCTCCATGGATGGCAGCTCCGTCCTGGTGATGTGCTGTGCAGTTTTCACCACCCTCTGTAAAGCCTTACGATCGAGGTCGGTGCAGCTGCCGTACCAGGCCGTCATGCTGCCAGTGAGGATACTCTCTATCGTGCACCTGTAGAAGTTGCAGAGTATCCTGGAATCCATTTTGAACCTCCTCAGCCTGCGGAGGAAGAAGAGCCGCTGTCGAGCTTTCTTGGTGATGGTGGTGGTGTGAAGAGACCATGTCAGGTCCTCAGTGATGTGGACCCCAAGGAACCTGAAGCTTTTGACTCTCTCCACCGTAGTCCCATTGATGGCGATGGGGGCGTGTCCCTCTCCCTGCTGCTTCCTGTAGTCCACAATCAGCTCCTTTGTTTTGCTGATGTTGAGATGGAGGTTGTTCTCCTGGCACCAAGATGTCAGGTTTTCGACCTCCTCTCTGTACGCCGTCTCGTCATCGTCTGTGATCTGGCCGATGACGGTCGTGTCATCAGCAAACTTCACGATGGTGTTGGAGCTGTGTGTGGCCACGCAGTCGTGGGTGAACAGGGAGTAGAGGAGAGGGCTGAGCACGCAGCCTTGAGGGGCACCGGTGTTAAGAATCAGGGTGGAGGATGTGATGTTTCCCACCCGCACTGCCTGGGGTCTGCCCGTCAGGAAGTTCAGGATCCAGTCGCAGAGGGCGCTGTTGAGCCCGAGGTCTCTGAGCTTGATGGCCAGCTTGGAGGGCACAATGGTGTTGAATGCTGAACTGTAGTCAATGAACAGCATTCTCACATATGTGTTCCTGTTCTTCGGGTCCAGGTGTGAGAGGGCAGTGTGGAGGGTGAGGGCTATGGCGTCGTCTGTGGACCTGTTTGCTCTGTAGGCAAACTGCAGGGGGTCCAGAGATTCAGGGAGGGAGGAGGTGATGAATAATTTGACTAACCGCTCAAAGCACTTCATTATGATGGAGGTGAGTGCTACTGGGCGGTAGTCGTTGGGGCAGGTGATGATTGTCTTTTTGGGGACAGGAATGATGGTGGAGTGTTTAAGACATGTGGGGACTACAGACTGCAGCAGGGACCTGTTGAAGATGTCTGTGAACACCTCTGCCAGCTGAACTGCACACACCCTGAGAACACGGCCAGGGATGCCATCAGGTCCAGGAGCCTTGTGTGGGTTAACCCTTTTAAAGGATTTACACACATCTGCCCTATTTAAAACAAAAGGGCAGTGTAGCTCCTGGTCCCTCTGTACCTCCACAGCCTGGCTGCTCTCAAAGCGTGCAAAAAAACTATTTAGCTCATCTGGGAGAGATGCGCACGCAGACACTCCCGCAGCACCCCCCGCTGCTCCTTTGTAGTCAGTCATTGTCCTTAGTCCCGCCCACATATTCCTAGTGTTACAGCCTTTGAAGTCAGATTCCACCTTCTCTTTGTACTGTCTCTTTGCATTTTTTATTGCTCTCCGGAGATCATACCTAGACTTCCTGTACTCCTCCAAATCTCCCGCTGTGTGCGCGAGAGTGCGCACTTTCAGTTTGCCGCGCACCTCACCGTTTACCCAGGGCTTTTGATTTGGGAATGTCCGTACAGAAACCTTCGGTACCACGGTATTGCATGTTATTAAAGGTCCTAAAGTCATACTATTGCATGTTATTAAAGGTCCTAAAGTCATATTATTGCATGTTATTAAAGGTCCTAAAGTCATATTATTCAGTTAGTCCTGCATGTTATTAAAGGTCCTAAAGTCATATTATTGCATGTTATTAAAGGTCCTAAAGTCATATTATTGCATGTTATTAAAGGTCCTAAAGTCATATTATTGCATGTTATTAAAGGTCCTAAAGTCATATTATTGCATGTTATTAAAGGTCCTAAAGTCATACTATTGCATGTTATTAAAGGTCCTAAAGTCATACTATTGCATGTTATTAAAGGTCCTAAAGTCATACTATTGCATGTTATTAAAGGTCCTAAAGTCATATTATTGCATGTTATTAAAGGTCCTAAAGTCATATTATTGCATGTTATTAAAGGTCCTAAAGTCATACTATTGCATGTTATTAAAGGTCCTAAAGTCATACTATTGCATGTTATTAAAGGTCCTAAAGTCATACTATTGCATGTTATTAAAGGTCCTAAAGTCATATTTTTGCATGTTATTAAAGGTCCTAAAGTCATATTATTGCATGTTATTAAAGGTCCTAAAGTCATATTATTGCATGTTATTAAAGGTCCTAAAGTCATACTATTGCATGTTATTAAAGGTCCTAAAGTCATATTATTGCATGTTATTAAAGGTCCTAAAGTCATACTATTGCATGTTATTAAAGGTCCTAAAGTCATACTATTGCATGTTATTAAAGGTCCTAAAGTCATACTATTGCATGTTATTAAAGGTCCTAAAGTCATATTATTGCATGTTATTAAAGGTCCTAAAGTCATATTATTGCATGTTATTAAAGGTCCTAAAGTCATATTATTGCATGTTATTAAAGGTCCTAAAGTCATACTATTGCATGTTATTAAAGGTCCTAAAGTCATATTATTGCATGTTATTAAAGGTCCTAAAGTCATACTATTGCATGTTATTAAAGGTCCTAAAGTCATATTATTGCATGTTATTAAAGGTCCTAAAGTCATATTATTGCATGTTATTAAAGGTCCTAAAGTCATACTATTGCATGTTATTAAAGGTCCTAAAGTCATACTATTGCATGTTATTAAAGGTCCTAAAGTCATATTATTGCATGTTATTAAAGGTCCTAAAGTCATATTATTGCATGTTATTAAAGGTCCTAAAGTCATATTATTGCATGTTATTAAAGGTCCTAAAGTCATACTATTGCATGTTATTAAAGGTCCTAAAGTCATATTATTGCATGTTATTAAAGGTCCTAAAGTCATACTATTGCATGTTATTAAAGGTCCTAAAGTCATACTATTGCATGTTATTAAAGGTCCTAAAGTCATATTATTGCATGTTATTAAAGGTCCTAAAGTCATATTATTGCATGTTATTAAAGGTCCTAAAGTCATATTATTGCATGTTATTAAAGGTCCTAAAGTCATATTATTGCATGTTATTAAAGGTCCTAAAGTCATACTATTGCATGTTATTAAAGGTCCTAAAGTCATACTATTGCATGTTATTAAAGGTCCTAAAGTCATACTATTGCATGTTATTAAAGGTCCTAAAGTCATACTATTGCATGTTATTAAAGGTCCTAAAGTCATATTATTGCATGTTATTAAAGGTCCTAAAGTCATATTATTGCATGTTATTAAAGGTCCTAAATTCATATTATTGCATGTTATTAAAGGTCCTAAAGTCATACTATTGCATGTTATTAAAGGTCCTAAAGTCATATTATTGCATGTTATTAAAGGTCCTAAAGTCATACTATTGGTTCAAGGTTCAAGGTTCAAGGTTCTTTATTGTCAATCTGACATAGCTACAGAGTAATTATGCAGTTGAAAATCTTATGTCACAGGCTTCTCCAACAATGCAACATAATAACATAACATAATAACAATAAGAGCAAGAGCAATACAAAAATAATAATGTTATAAAAATGAAATAAAGTTATGATGTGGAATAGTGCAGTATGAGTCTATATACAAGTTATTGGAATGATATATATATATTAGGTATTAGATACATACTACTGAGTAGCAGTTGAATGTTTGATGTTGTTTCAACAGTTCAATTGTTTAACAGTCTCACTGCCCGCGGGAAGAAACTGTCTCCGAATCTTCTTGTCTTTGCCAGGATGCTGCGGTAACGTCTGCCAGACGGCAACAGAAAGAACAGTTTGTGGCTGGGGTGATGGGGGTCTTTGATAATCCGTAGTGATTTCTTCCTGAGCCGCTGGGAGTAAAGGTCCTCCATGGATGGCAGCTCCGTCCTGGTGATGTGCTGTGCAGTTTTCACCACCCTCTGTAAAGCCTTACGATCGAGGTCGGTGCAGCTGCCGTACCAGGCCGTCATGCTGCCAGTGAGGATACTCTCTATCGTGCACCTGTAGAAGTTGCAGAGTATCCTGGAATCCATTTTGAACCTCCTCAGCCTGCGGAGGAAGAAGAGCCGCTGTCGAGCTTTCTTGGTGATGGTGGTGGTGTGAAGAGACCATGTCAGGTCCTCAGTGATGTGGACCCCAAGGAACCTGAAGCTTTTGACTCTCTCCACCGTAGTCCCATTGATGGCGATGGGGGCGTGTCCCTCTCCCTGCTGCTTCCTGTAGTCCACAATCAGCTCCTTTGTTTTGCTGATGTTGAGATGGAGGTTGTTCTCCTGGCACCAAGATGTCAGGTTTTCGACCTCCTCTCTGTACGCCGTCTCGTCATCGTCTGTGATCTGGCCGATGACGGTCGTGTCATCAGCAAACTTCACGATGGTGTTGGAGCTGTGTGTGGCCACGCAGTCGTGGGTGAACAGGGAGTAGAGGAGAGGGCTGAGCACGCAGCCTTGAGGGGCACCGGTGTTAAGAATCAGGGTGGAGGATGTGATGTTTCCCACCCGCACTGCCTGGGGTCTGCCCGTCAGGAAGTTCAGGATCCAGTCGCAGAGGGCGCTGTTGAGCCCGAGGTCTCTGAGCTTGATGGCCAGCTTGGAGGGCACAATGGTGTTGAATGCTGAACTGTAGTCAATGAACAGCATTCTCACATATGTGTTCCTGTTCTTCGGGTCCAGGTGTGAGAGGGCAGTGTGGAGGGTGAGGGCTATGGCGTCGTCTGTGGACCTGTTTGCTCTGTAGGCAAACTGCAGGGGGTCCAGAGATTCAGGGAGGGAGGAGGTGATGAATAATTTGACTAACCGCTCAAAGCACTTCATTATGATGGAGGTGAGTGCTACTGGGCGGTAGTCGTTGGGGCAGGTGATGATTGTCTTTTTGGGGACAGGAATGATGGTGGAGTGTTTAAGACATGTGGGGACTACAGACTGCAGCAGGGACCTGTTGAAGATGTCTGTGAACACCTCTGCCAGCTGAACTGCACACACCCTGAGAACACGGCCAGGGATGCCATCAGGTCCAGGAGCCTTGTGTGGGTTAACCCTTTTAAAGGATTTACACACATCTGCCCTATTTAAAACAAAAGGGCAGTGTAGCTCCTGGTCCCTCTGTACCTCCACAGCCTGGCTGCTCTCAAAGCGTGCAAAAAAACTATTTAGCTCATCTGGGAGAGATGCGCACGCAGACACTCCCGCAGCACCCCCCGCTGCTCCTTTGTAGTCAGTCATTGTCCTTAGTCCCGCCCACATATTCCTAGTGTTACAGCCTTTGAAGTCAGATTCCACCTTCTCTTTGTACTGTCTCTTTGCATTTTTTATTGCTCTCCGGAGATCATACCTAGACTTCCTGTACTCCTCCAAATCTCCCGCTGTGTGCGCGAGAGTGCGCACTTTCAGTTTGCCGCGCACCTCACCGTTTACCCAGGGCTTTTGATTTGGGAATGTCCGTACAGAAACCTTCGGTACCACGGTATTGCATGTTATTAAAGGTCCTAAAGTCATACTATTGCATGTTATTAAAGGTCCTAAAGTCATATTATTGCATGTTATTAAAGGTCCTAAAGTCATATTATTGCATGTTATTAAAGGTCCTAAAGTCATATTATTGCATGTTATTAAAGGTCCTAAAGTCATATTATTGCATGTTATTAAAGGTCCTAAAGTCATATTATTGCATGTTATTAAAGGTCCTAAAGTCATATTATTGCATGTTATTAAAGGTCCTAAAGTCATACTATTGCATGTTATTAAAGGTCCTAAAGTCATACTATTGCATGTTATTAAAGGTCCTAAAGTCATACTATTGCATGTTATTAAAGGTCCTAAGTCATATGATGTTATTAAAGGTCCTAAAGTCATATTATTGCATGTTATTAAAGGTCCTAAAGTCATATTATTGCATGTTATTAAAGGTCCTAAAGTCATACTATTGCATGTTATTAAAGGTCCTAAAGTCATACTATTGCATGTTATTAAAGGTCCTAAAGTCATACTATTGCATGTTATTAAAGGTCCTAAAGTCATATTTTTGCATGTTATTAAAGGTCCTAAAGTCATATTATTGCATGTTATTAAAGGTCCTAAAGTCATATTATTGCATGTTATTAAAGGTCCTAAAGTCATACTATTGCATGTTATTAAAGGTCCTAAAGTCATATTATTGCATGTTATTAAAGGTCCTAAAGTCATACTATTGCATGTTATTAAAGGTCCTAAAGTCATACTATTGCATGTTATTAAAGGTCCTAAAGTCATACTATTGCATGTTATTAAAGGTCCTAAAGTCATATTATTGCATGTTATTAAAGGTCCTAAAGTCATACTATTGCATGTTATTAAAGGTCCTAAAGTCATATTATTGCATGTTATTAAAGGTCCTAAAGTCATACTATTGTATGTTATTAAAGGTCCTAAAGTCATACTATTGCATGTTATTAAAGGTCCTAAAGTCATACTATTGCATGTTATTAAAGGTCCTAAAGTCATACTATTGCATGTTATTAAAGGTCCTAAAGTCATACTATTGCATGTTATTAAAGGTCCTAAAGTCATACTATTGCATGTTATTAAAGGTCCTAAAGTCATACTATTGCATGTTATTAAAGGTCCTAAAGTCATACTATTGCATGTTATTAAAGGTCCTAAAGTCATATTATTGCATGTTATTAAAGGTCCTAAAGTCATACTATTGCATGTTATTAAAGGTCCTAAAGTCATATTATTGCATGTTATTAAAGGTCCTAAAGTCATATTATTGCATGTTATTAAAGGTCCTAAAGTCATATTATTGCATGTTATTAAAGGTCCTAAAGTCATATTATTGCATGTTATTAAAGGTCCTAAAGTCATATTATTGCATGTTATTAAAGGTCCTAAAGTCATATTATTGCATGTTATTAAAGGTCCTAAAGTCATATTATTGCATGTTATTAAAGGTCCTAAAGTCATATTATTGCATGTTATTAAAGGTCCTAAAGTCATATTATTGCATGTTATTAAAGGTCCTAAAGTCATACTATTGCATGTTATTAAAGGTCCTAAAGTCATACTATTGCATGTTATTAAGGTCCTAAAGTCATACTATTGCATGTTATTAAAGGTCCTAAAGTCATACTATTGCATGTTATTAAAGGTCCTAAAGTCATATTATTGCATGTTATTAAAGGTCCTAAAGTCATATATTGCATGTTATTAAAGGTCCTAAAGTCATATTATTGCATGTTATTAAAGGTCCTAAAGTCATACTATTGCATGTTATTAAAGGTCCTAAAGTCATACTATTGCATGTTATTAAAGGTCCTAAAGTCATACTATTGCATGTTATTAAAGGTCCTAAAGTCATACTATTGCATGTTATTAAAGGTCCTAAAGTCATACTATTGCATGTTATTAAAGGTCCTAAAGTCATACTATTGCATGTTATTAAAGGTCCTAAAGTCATACTATTGCATGTTATTAAAGGTCCTAAAGTCATACTATTGCATGTTATTAAAGGTCCTAAAGTCATATTATTGCATGTTATTAAAGGTCCTAAAGTCATACTATTGCATGTTATTAAAGGTCCTAAAGTCATACTATTGCATGTTATTAAAGGTCCTAAAGTCATACTATTGCATGTTATTAAAGGTCCTAAAGTCATACTATTGCATGTTATTAAAGGTCCTAAAGTCATACTATTGCATGTTATTAAAGGTCCTAAAGTCATACTATTGCATGTTATTAAAGGTCCTAAAGTCATACTATTGCATGTTATTAAAGGTCCTAAAGTCATACTATTGCATGTTATTAAAGGTCCTAAAGTCATACTATTGCATGTTATTAAAGGTCCTAAAGTCATACTATTGCATGTTATTAAAGGTCCTAAAGTCATATTATTGCATGTTATTAAAGGTCCTAAAGTCATATTATTGCATGTTATTAAAGGTCCTAAAGTCATACTATTGCATGTTATTAAAGGTCCTAAAGTCATATTATTGCATGTTATTAAAGGTCCTAAAGTCATACTATTGTATGTTATTAAAGGTCCTAAAGTCATATTATTGCATGTTATTAAAGGTCCTAAAGTCATATTATTGCATGTTATTAAAGGTCCTAAGTCATACTATTGCATGTTATTAAAGGTCCTAAAGTCATACTATTGCATGTTATTAAAGGTCCTAAAGTCATACTATTGCATGTTATTAAAGGTCCTAAAGTCATATTATTGCATGTTATTAAAGGTCCTAAAGTCATATTATTGCATGTTATTAAAGGTCCTAAAGTCATACTATTGCATGTTATTAAAGGTCCTAAAGTCATATTATTGCATGTTATTAAAGGTCCTAAAGTCATATTATTGCATGTTATTAAAGGTCCTAAAGTCATACTATTGCAATGTTATTAAAGGTCCTAAAGTCATACTATTGCATGTTATTAAAGGTCCTAAAGTCATACTATTGCATGTTATTAAAGGTCCTAAAGTCATACTATTGCATGTTATTAAAGGTCCTAAAGTCATACTATTGCATGTTATTAAAGGTCCTAAAGTCATACTATTGCATGTTATTAAAGGTCCTAAAGTCATACTATTGCATGTTATTAAAGGTCCTAAAGTCATACTATTGCATGTTATTAAAGGTCCTAAAGTCATACTATTGCATGTTATTAAAGGTCCTAAAGTCATACTATTGCATGTTATTAAAGGTCCTAAAGTCATACTATTGCATGTTATTAAAGGTCCTAAAGTCATACTATTGCATGTTATTAAAGGTCCTAAAGTCATACTATTGCATGTTATTAAAGGTCCTAAAGTCATACTATTGCATGTTATTAAAGGTCCTAAAGTCATATTATGCATGTTATTAAAGGTCCTAAAGTCATACTATTGCATGTTATTAAAGGTCCTAAAGTCATATTATTGCATGTTATTAAAGGTCCTAAAGTCATATTATTGCATGTTATTAAAGGTCCTAAAGTCATACTATTGCATGTTATTAAAGGTCCTAAAGTCATACTATTGCATGTTATTAAAGGTCCTAAAGTCATAGTATTGCATGATGTAAAAACTGATAGTACTGTAGGTCATAACAAAGTCAAAGTATAGTATGTTGTAAAAAGTCATACAACGATAAAGTATAGTAAGTCATAGTATTTTGTAAAAGTCCTACAAAAATTCTACTATGTCGTAAAAATTAATTAACAGACATAAATGATTCCTACAAAGTCAAAGGATATTATTTCATGAGTTACGCACGAAGTATTTAAAAAGTGTCATTTATTACCATTTACCATTTATTTGTATTCTCAGGACAGGGTGCCATGAAGTCATGAAGTCATAGTTAGTCATTGGAATAAAAAAAGGAACCGCTCAATAGTTAAATAAGTCTCTGTGACCTTTTGACCTGTGCTGGACTATGGTGATCTGATTTATATGAATGCACCTGCCCATTGCCTGGTCAAGTTAGATGCTGCGTATCACAGTGAGATTTGTGACAAACTGTAAAGCATTAACTCATCACTGTACCCTGTATGCAAGGGCTGGTCTGCCTTCACTAACTGTACGGAGGCTCAGTCACTGGTACATTTTTATATATAAAGCCATGTTAGGGAAACTTCCATCCTACATCTGCTCCCTGATCTCACGGCGAATTGTAAGTGGCTACTGCCTGAGATCGCATGCTGTGGTTTTATTAAATGTGCCAACTGCTAGGACTGTCTTAGGGAAGATAGCATTTAGATGCGCAGCTCCACTGTCCTGGAATAGTCTGCAATTAAAATGGAAACTGAGCAATCTGGTGCCACTAAATGTTTTTAAAGCTCAGTTGGATGCTACTGAATCGGAAGCTGTTGGTACCTGTGCATGTGGATAGTTATGTAAATTGTAATCCCTGTAATGATACTGTATGATGTCCTTTTGTTGTTCTGTTTATGTTTTTAATGTTTCATGTGGAACCTACTTGAGCAGGTCTCCCTTGAAAAAGAGATCAATGATCTCAATGGGATACAACCTGGATAAATAAAGGTGTGAAATGAAGTCATTAAAGTTGGTGCAGGTGTTGATGGCAGTCAGTGCAGGTGCTGCCCCCTGCTGGTGCTGCCCCCTGCAGGTGCTGCCCCCTGCAGGTGCTGCCCCCTGCAGGTGCTGCCCCCTGCTGGCACAAAACAGACTCTTTGATCGCATCATGTACAACTTTATTTACATAAACAGAAGAACAGAACATTGAATTAGAGAAAGTAGAAAAGTGAAACAAAGTGTTCTGAACTTTAGAAGAGCTGATTGGTGGATTTTGGAATGCTAGCAGTTTCCCCCTGTTTCCAGTCTTTATGCTAAGCTAAGCTAACCAGCTGTGGCTTTGTGTTGGTTGCACAACATTAGTGTTAGTGACAGAAAAATGTCTAATGACTACTCCTTCAAATCAGCTTGTTCTGCAGGTGGGATGCAGCTGACACACACACCTGCTGTGTGTGTGTGTGTGTGTGTGTGTGTGTGTGTGTGTGTGTGTGTGTGTGTGTGTGTGTGTGTGGTGGTTTTCCAGCATTAAAGGTGCACTACGCTGCTCTGAAGACACGTTTTACTGTCAGTCGTCTCGTTGCAGTTGTTCTTCTCTCCTCCTCCTCCTCAGATGTCGTCGTCCAGCGGCGCCATCAGCAGCGTGAGCTCCCTGAAGGCGCTGCCGTGCCGCCCCACCCCCCCCGCCCGGGTCTTCACCATGTTGCTGAGGTTCTGCAGCTGCCGGCAGCACAGCCTGCACTTATGGCGTCTATACACACACACACACACACACACACACACACACACACACACACACACACACACACACACACACACACACACACACACACACACACACACACACACACACACACACACACACACACACACACACACACACACACACACACACACACACACACACACCACACACACACACACACACACACACACACACACACACACACACACACACACACACACACACACACACACACACACACACCACACACACACACACACACACACACACACACACACACACCACACACACACACACACACACACACACACACACACACACACACACACACACACACACACACACACACACACACACACACACGGTGAGACTGAAGTGATCATAAGGTTTTATTTATTAAACTATAAGCTATGAATAAATAATACATAAATAAAGTGAGACTGAAATCAGACTACAGTCACTCTTACACACTTATAAATAGTGTAAAGTAAATAAATAAAGTGTGACTGAAGTACTACTGATCAAACAGAAAACAGTGTGTTCTGGTCAACGGTGCCAAATCCCCCTTCCTTGAGGAACCCCAACAGGGTTCCTCAAGGTTCCATTCTTGGACCATTACTGTTTTCTCTGCACATTAATGACTTGCCTAATGTATGTCCTGAGTTGAATGTACAAATGTATGCCGATGATGCGGTCATCTTTGTACACGGGAACAATACTGACATAATCACACCCTGTCTCTCAAATGGACAAGGTTCAACACTGGATGAACAACATGTGCTTACAGTGAAATGCAAAAAAAACAGTATCCATGATGTTCAGTAAACGACCAGTCAAAATCGAAGCAGCAGAATTAGAACTAGTCTCCCACTTCAAGTATCTTGGAGTCATACTGGACTCGAACTTGACTTTTAAGAAACATATCAAGAAAGTATCCAATACCGTTAAATTCAACTTGCAACATTTTAAACAAATGAGACCTTTCTTAACTGTCAGTGCTGCAAAGTCATACCTCCACTGTATGATTCTATCCCACATTGAATACTGTTTGACAAACTGGTCGTTTGCTTGTGCCTCAAACCTGAAACCCATAGAACAGCTGCACAAGAGAGCTATCAAGGTGTTTGACAGAAAGCCACATTCATACCACCACTGCACCATCCTGGAGAAACACCATGTATTGAGTTTTGACCATTTTAAGTCTTTTAGACTTAAAATTCCTTAGGGCAGGGGTTCCCAAAGTGGGGGTCGCGAGATGATTAAAAAAAAAAAATGGAAAATGTTGGATTATTAATAATAATAATAACGTGTGCATAGACATGTTTCACGGGCGGACTGGCCATCTGTATAATTTCCCCGCAGCGAGGCCCCCCCCGTTGACAATCCACTGTTTCTCAAACCTTTTCATACCAAGGACACTTAACCAATAAAACACACTCACGGACCACCTGACTCCACACATATCCAGAAACAAAAGGCCTGCTCTCCAACAGCACATAGCAGCCTAATAATGACAGCTTAACCTTCTCTGTATCGCCTCGTTCACACAATAAATCAACAACACAAAATACAACTACAGATTATATCAGCATTTAGTGCAAATGCGATTTAAAATGCTCTCAGGTTTTACACCTCTTATGAAATGTAGACTACATTTATCACAGAGTTTATGTCCAACAGACTCACAGATCGTTGGCTACTGAGAGAAATGCAAAATACACCGCATAGTAGGCTACGACGCAAACCTCCGCTGTGGATTTTCAAAACTAAATACAGTAAACTATGGTCGCAGACCAAGTCTAACTCTCTGAGGCCTGCAGCCCAACAACAGCCTCTGATCATCAACAGACTCCATGCAATGCTTCATCAGATGCATATATTAGATAATAATCTCTATCTCACTCCTAAAACATCTGAATATACTTTCATGGATAAATGTTCATAAAATACATCCATTGTTTGTTCTATATGCTTCTTGAAATCTAAAAAACACATCGTTTTTCTAGAACAGATTACAAATCGCCTGAAAATGGTACAAACAAGAGGCAACATGTGTGACGAAGGTGTGGCGCTGGGCTATATCACGCAATCAAAGGTGAAACTTAAGCTCGCTCCATTGCGGAGATATTCCTGCGAGAGTGCGGAAAACTCAAATGAATTCACGAGCACTTTAGGTAGCTCTGATGACATCATGAAATACTAAATACTAAATAAAGTGAGACTGAAATGAAAACAAATGTCAGAATAAATAAATAGAAATACAGAATAAACAGGAGTTTGAGGACAGATGAAGAACTCCTCCTCACCTCTCCTCTCGGGTGATGTCCACTCCCACAGACGGCGTCGCTCTCAACGTTTCAGAAATCAGCTTCCAGAAATGTTTCATGATCATTTTCAGAGAGGAGCAGCCAGTCTGGATGTAGCTACACACACACACACACACACACACACACACACCACACACACACACACAGCACACACACACACACACACACACACACAACACACACACACACACACCACACACACACACACACACACACACACACACACACACACACACACACACACACACACACACACACACACACACACACACACACACACACACACACACACACACACACACACACACACACACACACACACACACACACACACACACACACACACACACACACACACACACACACACACACACACACACACACACACACACACACACACAGTTTAACATACGGCTCCCTCTTGCTGATTGGATGTCAGAGTCATGGTGATGTTCCTCACCTCTCGTATTTACTCTGCAGCAGCTGCTCGATCTGAGGGAGAACCGTCGTGCAGAGATCCAGCTTCCATAGAGACCTGAAGGAGAGACAGGTGCATACACATCACTGTGTGTGTGTGTGAGTGTGAGTGTGAGTGTGAGTGTGAGTGTGTGTGTGTGTGTGTGTGAGAATGTGTGGCCCCGGCTCCACGGGAACGCATACGGCAAAACGCATAGGAGTAACGCAAACGCAAACGCCAAAAAGCTTCCGCTCACACGCAATATACACCGGATTGTGTCAAGCTACACGAGACGGCTCCATTTAGATCCAACCGCTGGAAAAGCTGCAGTACATATGCCGAACCTGTACGTGGCGCTGTAACTTCCTCCACAAAAGCAGCAACTTCCTCCACAAAAGCAGCGACGAAGAATGGTTGTCATGGCTGCACTTCTGTGTATTCTCCGCGGTGGGGGCCGAGGGATCCGGGCAGAGTTTTTCGACGGTCAACGTATGTTAAAGTTTAAATCTTCCGGACAAAATTATAAAAGTGCCGGTCAAAGGTCTTCATTGTTATTTATTGAGCTTTAAAACAAATTAATAACGACGATATAATGATATATAATAATAAAATACACGGAGCCTGTCTCTTTTTCCTCTCTTCTCACAGCGTCAGTGTCTGTCTCATGCAGCAGCTGATCCAGTAAGTAAACCCGACAGTAAAAATAAACATATTTATAACTAGTTTAGTTTGAGAGGTAATTAAAATAGCTAAGGGTGATGATCTGACTTGAAGTGTGTGTTTTGCTCCCGCGGCATCACAGCGGGAGGAGCTGCGTGTCTCCGTCCTGTCAGATTAGACTTCACTCGCGTTTATGTCCATATCGAGATAAAGATAAATAATCTGAATTCAGTGTGCAGTGTACTTTTGCGGGGGTGAGCAGCAGAGGTGGGGAGAGGCGGGGCTATTGCGTCGTCATTATCAGAAACGGATGACCGTATAGGCTACCCCACGGCCCTGTTGGACCCCCCAGAGCGCTCCGTTCCCAGATCTATCCACCTTTGGACCTGTTGTCGTTTGCAGGGTCTGTTTCTACGTTTCCGTTACGGCGTCGTGTTAAAGGGCTATACGCACGAGAAATATGCGGATTCAACTCGTTTTCGTTCCCGTGGAGCCTAGGCCTGTGTGTGTGTGTGTGTGTGTGTGTGTGTATGGTGTTGTTGTGTGTGTGTGTGTGTGTGTGTGAGAATGTGTGTGTGTGTGTGTGTGTGTGTGTGTGTGTGTGTGTGTGTGTGTGTGTGTGTGTGTGTGTGTGTGAGAATGTGTGTGTGTGTGTGTGTGTGTGTGTGTGTGTGTGTGTGTGTGTGTGTGTGTGAGAATGTGTGTGTGTGTGTGTGTGTGTGTGTGTGTGTGTGTGTGTGTCTCACAGCTGCAGGTTGATGATGTTCAGGATGTCCACGACGATGGACAGATCGTTCATGGAGACGGCGGCGTCCAGAGCGCTCTGAGAGGAAGAACTCGTTATCATAGGACTCACATCCAGCATGTTGTTTGTTTGTTTGTTTGTTTGTTTGTTTGTTTGTTTGTTTGTTTGTTTGTTTGTTAACTGTGTGTTGTTCTATCTCTTTCTTTGTGTCTTTAATATCGTTTTTCATGTATTTTCTCTGAGTATTCAAACCCCTAACCCTCAGTCAATTATTACATACAATATATAAAAAAATATATTTGTGTATTTTCACTTTTTCCATGCTTGTTGTTGTTGTTGTGTTGTTGTCACCTTGATGTCCTGGCGCGCCCACACCCCCCTCACGGTCTCCAGGTTGCGGTGTCGGCTCCTCAGCATCACACACATGGTGTCGTGACCTTTCTTCAGCTGAGAGAGAGCCTCGTCATCGGAGAGAGCCCCCCCCCTGTTAGGAGAGGACTACACACACACACACACACACACACACACACACACACACACACACACACACACACACACACACACACACACACACACACACACACACACACACACACACACACACACACACACACACACACACACACACACACACACACACACACACACACACACACACACACACACACACCACACACACACACACACACACACACACACACACACACACACACACACACACACACACACCACACACACACACACACACACACACACACACTACTGAAAATGTGTATTTCCACGTGTATATATTGACTTTTTTTTTTTAAATGCAATTTTATTTTTATGTCAGCCGTTAACACAAAGTCAGCTCAAACTCTATGTTCTGAGTTTAAAATGGCAACACGCTTTAAGAGGCCCTGTTCCGCTTGTTGCCCTCTCTCCTGTGCTCTATAGGTGTCAGAGCTGGAACGGCGCATTTCCACTGCAGCGCGCAGCACGGTTTAAGCGTGCCGTGACAAACCCGCCGTTTCCACTGCGTTTTTCTGGCTCTCCAAAATCGAGGTTCTTTCCGGGCCAACAAACAGGGCTGAGTCGGGCTGAGTATGCTAAACTAGAGAGAGCGTCGCTGGCAAGGGGGCTACAACTACAACAAGATGAACATATTTGACCGTGATTTAATTGTAATACACGTTTCAAAATGATGCCGAAGTAACAACATACTGATACCGGTTAGTAAAAACCATGAATTAATGCTTTGACAAGTCTGCAGACAGACGGCAGGGGAAAAACCTTTTAAAATGCGTGTTTTCTAGATGGAGATTGGCTAAGCTAACGCAGTATATGCTCCGACCGTCCACACTCACAACAACGGCCTATACAGACATAAATAAAGCAGCGACTGTATTCACCATGACACAGGCAGTCTGTGGTTTGTACTTGTTTAACTTTTGTCTAGTTTCTGAACAGATATGAGGAGCTGTGAGCTCTGAGTGCTAACTGCTAACGGCTGTGTTGTTTTTCTGGGGTTCTCATTGAAGATGACGTCACGGCTCCGCCTACACTGCGTTGCTATAGTTACTGCTCCAGCTACTAAACTGTAATGGAAACGCAGCATGAAGTGAGCCGGCCCTAACAAGGCCTAACTATACCGTACTAAGCCGTGTGAGGACCTGCAGTGGAAATGCGCCATAAATGGTCTGCAAAGGCTAAAATCCCTGTGTTCCCCACAACAACAACAACATCATTTGTTTACTGGCATCACGTGACCTCCGGCTGCTTAGCGCACGCTCTGAGGTCTCAGATACGTACAGAAACATGAAAACTCACGGGCAGGAAGTCGGCCACGTTGAGTCCGATTGGCTCGTTCCTGTTGCTCAGGATGATTTTAGGGGGGGGTTTGGACTTCCCTGTGTTGAGGGGAGGCTGAGAGGGAGGGGGGGGGGGCTGAGGAAGAGGAGGAGGAAGAGGGAGGAGCTGAACGCTTCACACAGGAAACCACTGTAGGCTCCACCCTCTGCACCGGGGTGGAGGAGGCCAGAGGAGGAGCCTGCCACACACACACACACACACACACACACACACACACACACACACACACACACACACACACACACACACACACACACACACACACACACACACACACACACACACACACACACACACACACACACACACACACACACACACACACACACACACACACACACACACACACACACACACACACACACACACACACACACACACACACACACACACACACACACACACACAACACACACACACACACACACACACACACACACACACACACACACACACACACACACACACACACGTTATTAGCCACCGATCATCAGAAGCACTTGAACGTCTCACCATGCTGAGAACAGACTGATGCTGCGTTCACTGACCTGCATCTTCTCAGGAAAAGGAGAAATGAGGTCCTTCAGCTGACGACCGACCGCTAACACTGTGTCTGAGGAGGAGGATGAAGAAGAGGAGGAAGATGAAGAGGAGAGACGAATGTTATGAAATCTTCCATTATGAAGAACCATTTCCAATAGAAATGAGAATATGTGGAGGCCTTTGTTTAATTTGAAGGTATTAAGTTGATCGGGACTTGAACCCTTTGGTTCCACAGACTGAGCTTCTGCTGCCCAGTTATGATCTGAAACACTACATTTAAAATCAAGAGAGAGAGCTTTGATAGCCTCTAACTGGAAGGTCTTCATAATTCTCGCTGAACGTTAACCTAAAGTTGGTGAATATACAACGAAGTGAAACGATAGAGAATCAGCTAACCAGTGTCCATCAGAAACAACCAGCGACATGCAGAGCCTCACCTGTCATACTCCAATGCAACGGGAAAAAAACTAAATAATAATAAAATGTCTCCACTGATCTGTGTTGTAAATGTGATTTCTGATTCCAATCGCTTTTTACAGTCAAAATCGACAAATTTGCCGAGCTCCGCTACAACTACATGGGAGCGATGAGAAGAGAGGCAGGGACGAGCTCTGCCTCTCTTAAGCCCACAGTAACTGGCTTGAGTGCGGGCACTTATTTTGTGAGCGCGCTCAAGCCAGTTACTGTGAGGTGAGGTGAGGCACAGATGAGCTCTGCCTCACCTCAGAATGCGTCACCCCACAGAAACTGTCTGGAAAGCGGGGCCCTAAGCGCATGCCTGTTCCCATCTCACTGTAGGTCACACATGTAATGTTTGTAGATCCCTTTATTACATTTATCCTCACCATCCATAGTCTCTAAATAACTTATTTCACGTATATATGATATTTAGGCTCGCTGGTCTTATCATACATCGGCAATGAAAAAGCACCAGGGGAGGCAGCCATAACCTCTGCCGCACTGAAGGGGGCGCACGTGAGCCCACAGGTTCTTGTTGCTACTGTTATTCTACGCAGAGACGGTAGACAACAACAAACTAGACTTTTGAAACTACAGGAAGATAAGGAGGACTTTTACAAACAGAGATTGTTGTCCAGAAGGATAGCATGGACTTCATCTTCAAGTCAAGGTAAGACCACAATTGTAATGAAAATGGTATCTTACTAAGAAAGAACAATCCAATATTTAGATGTTGGGTATCCTTTTGTTGAACGGTCTGTTTAAAATGAATCGAAGCATCAGACTAAAAAAGCTTTTGAAAATAACCGAATATTTCGATTAAGGTCAAAATATAATATTTGTAAATCTGACTCAGTGAGTCAGTGCCTCACCAGCCATGAACCTCACCGCACGTCACTGGAAACAACAACACACACAAGCTGTCATGGTTTTATATAAATCCAGTGAACTCACCGTCCTCTGGAGGAGCGGGGAACGGCTCAGAGATCTTGGGAGGAGTTCGAGCTGAACACAGAAACAAGAACAAAGAGTGAGATATCTGCCACAACATCAGTAACCGGAGCCACGTCATTCAGAGATCTGCGTACAGTCCGCGACAAGTGTTGCACTTATCATTATCACATCATCAATCACATCATCAATCACATCATCGATCACATCATCGATCATATCATCGATCATATCACATCATAATGTATCATATATCTCCTTATCTGAGTCAGCTGAGCCGTATCTGGCCGTGCAACACTCACAGTGTCACATACTGTATGCAGAAGTATTATTTTAAGCAACACATTAAATTGACGAAACACTCGAGTCAAATGTAATTAAAGTCAGATCGTGTCTTAGACGGGGCAGTGATTTCATAAACCTGTTAATGTACGCATTCAAACACTTTCTCTGTTACCAGCTGTATTCACCTTGCAGGTGCAGCTATGTGGCTTTGATCCTGGATAAAGTGTTTAAGTCATGGATGTTTAAAGTTTAACTTCTTCATATTTGACTAATATTAAAGTTCACTTTTCATTCAGGAAGTATGACGCTGCGCTGTCAGTACGCTTGTCCATGTTTGTGATTGGTCAAATGTTGCTAGCCCCGCCCCTTTCATGTGAACGCGCACTCAGCCGGACAGAGAAACCCTGGCTTGAGTTACCGAGTTGATAACCAGCGTCGTAGGACCGCTTAGCGAGAGCGCGTTTGTTTTGGATTAGGTAACTCAAAGATATCCAGGGTCTGTTGAACTGGCTTCGTAGTACAGGCCTCTGGTGTGTGTAGATCCAGTTTGTGTGGTGTGTGTAGTGTGTATAGTGTGTATAGTGTGTGTAGGGTGTGTAGGGTGTGTAGTGTGTGTAGGATGTGTAGGATGTGTAGGGTGTGTAGGGTGTGTAGGATGTGTAGGATGTGTAGGATGTGTAGGGTGTGTAGGGTGTGTAGGATGTGTAGGGTGTGTAGGATGTGTAGGGTGTGTAGGGTGTGTAGTGTGCAGTGTGCAGTGTGCAGTGTGCAGTGTGTGTTGTAGTGTGTGTAGTGTGTAGTGTGTGTAGTGTGCGTAGTGTGTGTAGTGTGTGTAGTGTGTAGTGTGCAGTGTGTAGTGTGTGTAGTGTGTGTAGTGTGTAGTGTGTATAGTGTGTGTGGTGTGTGTAGTGTGTGTGGTGTGTGTAGTGTGTGAAGTGTGTGAAGTGTGTGTGTGTGTGTGTAGTGCGTGTAGTGTGTGAAGTGTGTGTAGTGTGTGTAGTGTGTGTAGTGTGTGTAGTGTGTGTAGTGTGTGTAGTGTGTGGTGTGTAGTGTGTGTAGTGTGTGTGTGTGGTAGTGTGTAGTGTGTGGTAGTGGTGTGTGTGTAGTGTAGTGTGTGTAGTTG